>NC_136068.1:1612892028-1613419528 GCF_964261635.1 Lissotriton helveticus | reverse complement strand
AGCTTCGCCAATTTAGACGAGGCATGTGTTCTCCAGCTGATTGCTGCTGCCCTCTTAGTTTAGAGGACCTTCTTTTCAATTGTACTTGCTGTGAGTTCAAGCTTACTAAATCATTGAAATGTCGCTCCCTCTCTACGGAGATTGTTAAACCCCTTGGTCCCCCTAAGTTGTTTAAGGCTGCTTTAGTCAATTGTCGCTCCTTGCCTCGTCACGCCACAGAGATATGGCTGTCATTAGTCTCTCAGGCGTGGGATATCCTGTTTCTCACTGAAACCTGGATTAAAGATACTTCTAAACCTGACATACACTTGGCCACTCCCCCTGGCTACCGTCTAGTGGGTTTTAATCGCGACAACGATAAACCGGGAGGGGGTCTTGCCATTATCTTGAAGTCTCATCTTAATTTGTCCGTTAAGAAACTACCTAATTTAGGACTTATCGAAGCTATGTACTATACGATCTTGGACTCTTCCACTATTATTCTGGCTGGCATCTTGGTATATAATCCCCCCAATGCTTCATCTGCTTCACTTGCCACCCTCCTGCACACGATAGCTGGCCTTTCCCTCAGACATGCCTATTTCATGGTTTTAGGTGATTTTAACTTACATGTTGACAATCCCTCTTGTACACAAGCAGCTCATCTAATTGAGACCTTACAAGGACTAACTTTGCTCCAACTAGTTAAGGGCCCTACTCATTCCGCCGGTCACACTCTTGACCTAATTTTCACTAACCACCCTGGTGTCTCCTCTCTCCCTTCACTGCCCCTCACTTGGTCGGATCATTTTCTTCTCCCTTTTGATCTTACTGTCCCTCGGCTGCCCCCTCCTTCTATTCTGAATGGAGAGATGGGAAGAAAATGGCATAAAGTCACCTGTGACACCATTAACCCCTGCTTTTCTTATCAATTTGATCCTTCTAGGGACCTCAACGAGGAAGTGTCGAAATACAACTCCGCTTTTGTTGCCGCTATTGATGTTATCTCCCCATTAAACCCGATTGTTTCCTCCAGATCTAGGCCCTCTGCTCCCTGGTTTTCCCCTGCGTTACGAGAGGAAAAAAGTCGATGTAAACAGCTGGAACGTAAATGGCGGCAGACTCATGACCCCGAGTCTAAAGCAATATATAAGTTGGCCCTGAAGAAGTTCCAAAAATTAAAACGTTCTACGATGAGAGGTCATTTCTCTCAGCTAATTAAGAATGCTGAGAACTCCACTAAAATTCTTTTTAAAATAGTGAAGGACTTTGTCAACCCTCCCGCTTTGATGACTCATAGTTCCCCTAGTCAGGCCCTCTGCAACGGGCTTTCTGACTTCTTTCAGGACAAAATTACGAAACTAATCTCTCCATTCGAACCAGTTTTAGCTCCTTCTTTGAACGGGGGCACTGATTCGCAGTTAGGTCTGTTTAATTCCTTTGAAGAGCTTACTCTCGAGACTGCCACCAAATTACTTATCCAGGGTAAATCAGGGTCACCATTGGATCCAGCTCCCGCTAAGGTGATGGGCAATCTGGCCCCGGTTCTGGCCACCCCTCTTCTCTCCATCTGGAATTCCTCGCTTAGCTCTGGTCAATTTCCCCTGGCTTGGAAACAGGCTATGCTGATCCCTATCCTGAAAAAACCGGACGCAGATTCTTCACAATTCTGCAACTACCGCCCGATCTCCCTTCTGCCCAAACCAGCCAAGATCCTGAAAAAGGCGGCTCAACAACAACTGGCTCTCTATTTGGAAGCCGGCCAGTTGCCCCATGACTCGCAGTCAGGATTTAGAACTGGCTACAGTACTGAGACCGCGCTTTTAGAGGTGTCAGAGACTATTCGTGAGTGTGTGGACAGGGGCGAGGAGGCCATGTTGGTCCTTCTCGACCTGTCCGCCGCTTTCGATACTGTGTCCCGCGAAATACTTCTGGACCGCCTACACCAGTCGGGAATTGGAGGTACGGCTCTGACTTGGATCAGATCATTCCTTACCGGGCGGACACAGAAGGTATTTCTTAGGCCCTTCGAATCAGAGGGTAAACCTCTCATGTGTGGAGTGCCTCAGGGCTCTGCCCTGAGCCCTTTATTCTTTGTCTATTTAAGCCCTCTGGCTAGGGTGGTGGAATCTTGGGGGGTCAGAGTGATCTCTTATGCTGATGATACTCAGCTTGTGTTTTCATTTAGGGATCACTCTGACACCAATTTTTCCAATTTTCGCTACTGCCTGAGCAACATTTGCTCCTGGATGGCTTCCAACCATCTAGTCTTAAATACCGACAAAACCGAGGTTTTATTTTTTAACCAAAAAAACGGCACTTCCCAGTACCTTGTGGTGGCCAACAGTATTGAATCCCCCTCCGATCCCAGCCCAGACTGCTCGCAATCTGGGTTTCCAATTTGACACTGCCCTGTCCTGCAAATCCCAGATCAGTAAGGTTTCTTCAGCCTGCTTTGGCAAACTTCGCAGGATCAGGAAGATCTTTCCCTACCTCCCTCTGGATTCCCGCAAGACCATTGTTCATGCCCTGATCACTTCGCATTTAGATTATGCCAACAGTCTTTATGCAGGCGCCCCCCTTTACCTTATTGAGAGGCTACAAATTATACAAAACGTTGCAGCGAGACTGATCGGAAACATTCCTTTTCGCCACTCGGTATCTTCATACCGGAAAAAACTCCACTGGCTTCCCATCTCCCACCGTATCCAGTTCAAAGCTCTGATACTGGCCTTCCGTGCTCTCAACGGGACCGGTCCGGTCTATCTGAAAAAGAGACTTAAACTCTCTCTATCTGTCGGAACGTTGAGATCTAACAGCCTCCGCCTATTGGTGGTACCTAGATTTCACCGTGCCAGGAGCGGGGGCAGAGCGTTCGGAGATATTACAGCTAAACTCTGGAACAGCCTTCCATTGGACCTGAGGTTCATTGAGTCGGAGCCGATGTTCCGACGCAAACTCAAAACTTGGCTGTTCACAACCTGTTAGCAGCTTTCCTCTTCTAGTATGCAATCAGTTAGCGCCGGGACACCCCCTTCATGGGGGTAGCTGTGCGCTTTATAAGCTTCTTAAATAAATAAATAAATATATATATATATATATATATTCAGCTCCTGAACCGTTTCCTTCAAGAAACGAAAAGCGCACTCCAGGGGTAAAGCAGCAAAGTTTATTCAGCCCACCAACACTCGTGCAACAGACGCGTTTCGGACGTCAAGTCCTTCGTCAGTGTTTACACAGTTTACACTCTTGCGACTAGCCACCTCCGAATCCAGTGTGACGGATGATGACCAAACGGGTGATGAAAGACCAGATGTAACAAATGCAAATACCGAGAATCCTTTTCATCGGGAATTCGACCTGATCCGGAAGACCTGGCTAAGAGGGGGCAAAGTCAAACCACCCGAGGACGACGGAGAACCCGAAGAGGGGGCTGGAAGGGGAAGAGGAAGGGGAAAGGCAAAAACGGGCAATTACAATACCCGCAAGAAGCGGGGCAACAGATGGTGAATGATGGAGAAAACTTAACAATCATCAACCTGACTAAGAACAAATTGATAGAGACAGAAGAAGAGACACTGCAATTAGGATTAACCTTCTGTCCCAATAAGAAAATTGAATATACCCAGACACGCATCGATCTCTTCAAACTGATAAGGAAAATCAAATTACATAAATTCCATAAACAAAAACCCTCCATTGGAGAAGTGAAGAGAACTTCTAAGAAAGTGGAATCACAATCTACAGATGTACTCTCAGTTAGAGATCTGATGACAGCTAATATTCTGGATGAACTTGGGGATGAGGCTACCCCAGTATCACCATCAGGAACAGGAAACAGAGGAATAGAACAATCACCTGTAACTGGCTTCCGTGCCCCCTCTCAATTTAATCCCCAGATGCCCTATGACGCCATTGATACTTTCTCTGAGGCGATGATACATGACCTCATGAAATTGAGGACTCTACCAGCAACAAAAAATAAGAACTGCAAGATGAAGAACAATCTTAGCAAAGGACAATCGGATGCACTTATGAACATGGTGAAAATGGATGAGATAATTATAAAACCTTCCGACAAGGGGGGCAATGTTGTCCTTCTGACAAGAGAACAGTATTGCGGAGAGTCCCTACGACAACTGGGAATGGTGGAGAATTATCAAAAAAGTGACAAAACTGAATATCAGCTGAGCATCCAAGCCTATAGCGATCTGCTAAACAAATGGCGTAATAAAATGATGCTGGACATGAATGAATTTTTATTTTTACGTAACACCGAACCTGTCACACCTACATTTTACCACCTACCAAAAGTTCATAAAGACTTGGAGTGCCCACCGGGAAGACCGATCGTGTCCTCTAAGGGAGGACTTACAGAAAAACTGTCGATCTACATTGATTCCTTCTTAGAAAGCTTTGTTGTTGAACTCAAATCCTATGTGAGGGACACTAAACATTTTCTTGAACAAATTGAACCAATGATTTGGGATACCACATATGTTCTAATCACTCTAGACATCACGAGCCTCTATACCAGTATTAGACATCAACAGGGTATAGAGGCAGTCAGATATTTTTTGCAAAAAAGGTCTGCTAAATACATGGAACATAATACCATGCTCATAGAGTGTTTAGAGTTCTGTCTTACGAATAACATATTCTTGTTTGGCACCGAATTGTTTAAGCAAGTGTCTGGGACTGCCATGGGAACCTGCTTCGCCCCCAGCTACGCGAATCTTTTCGTTGGCTGGTGGGAGGAGCAGGTGGCCCTGGCAGGGACCGGCCAAAAGTGGGCAGATCACATAGTGGTATGGCGTCGATATATAGACGATTTGTTTCTTGTGTGGCGGGGCTCCACCGCACAGGCTATGGCATTTGTCGAGAATCTGAATAAAAATGACCTCAACCTGAGATTCACAGCTGACATTAGCGTTTCAGAGGTACATTATTTGGACTTAAGGGTCTTTGTAAATGGTGATAAGCTAGAAACAACCCTATATAGGAAACCGACGGCAGGGAACAGCATTTTGCACGCCTCCAGCAGCCATCCTCCTAGTCTCATCCGAAGTATCCCCTATGGGGAGTTACTTAGGCTGAGGCGAAACTGCACACAGCACAGTGATTTCAGAAAAGAGGCTCAGGACTGTGTTGCAAGGTTTGCCATAAGGGGCTATGACCACACAGACCTAGATAAGATCTACAAAAAGGTAGCGAAGATTCCAAGAAAACATCTGTTTGAGAATAAGAGAGAGGCAGACTCCTTATCAAATAAGAAAAACACATTTCGGATGATCACTACCTTTTCTGATCAAGCCAATGTCCTCAGGAGGATAATAACAAAAAACTGGCATATCCTGCACACGGATCCGGTAATAGGAAAGGATGTCCCTATGAAACCATTGGTGACATTCAGGAAACTTAGATCCATTAAGGATACAATAGTGAACAGCCATCTCACACCTGTTAAATCAAAAGTGAGTGCAACTCTCAAAGACATGAAAGGCTTTTTCCCATGCGGGAAGTGCCGGGCATGCGAGAACAGCAAACGAGTCCTATCTTATAAAATACCGGGGGTATCCAAAGTGAAAAACATCAGACAATTTATTACATGTACCACCCCCTATGTTGTTTATTGTCTCACCTGTCCCTGTGGACTCCAATACATTGGGAGTACTATTAAAAATGTCAAAATGCGGATCCTCGAGCACCAACGAGCTATAGTGAATAAAGACATGGCATATCCCGTGGCTCGGCATTTTGCCCTGGTCCATCAAAGCAATAGGGAGCTATTGCAGTACTTCGGTTTGGACCACATCCCCCTGCATCCTAGAGGAGGGGACAGATTACTTAGCCTCAGAAGACTGGAGTCACGATATATCGTCGACTTGCAGACCAAACAACCTTTAGGTCTCAACAGTGGGGAGGAACTTATGGTTCACCTGGGGAAATGAGATACTTTGCTGAAAAAATGAAACATTTCAGACAAACTGATAATTGTGAATTGGGTGTTGCAAATAATATGTACAGGATTGTATAATATTGAAATGACCTATACTCTGAAACAGCTTATTATGTGTGATATATGTATGCTATATCTGTATTTAATTCGAAACTTTTGAGTTTCTTTGATCATGACTTGAGGAGATGATGATAATTTTGTATGAAATGATAGCGAAAGGAAAATAATGCTATAGAATTTGCACTGGTTAATGTGGTGATATGCCGATACACGGCTTGATTTTAGACTTGTCTTAAACAATAGTTCTTACTATAGGTAAGCGAAAGACATGAATATGCATGTTTAAGAACAATAGATGTAATCATGGAGATGATTACTGTTAGTTCTTACTTTGAAATATGGAAAAATGCCGGCAAGTGAAACATGCAAAAAAGGCCCGGTTGTTGTCTTATTGTAAACGGAAGCCTTGGATATTAATGCTAGCAATGTGGTGATCTGCCGATATACGGCAATATAGTAAAATAGGGAGAATTGAAGCTCTTTTGTCTGATATTAATGCTTATGACAATGGGTATTTAACCATCTTAAAATGGCCGCCGCGCTAGCGCTCCATGGATGATGTCCGTTTTCTATCTTGTGGGTATTCATTAAATGCTATCGCAAGAGTGTAAACTGTGTAAACACTGACGAAGGACTTGACGTCCGAAACGCGTCTGTTGCACGAGTGTTGGTGGGCTGAATAAACTTTGCTGCTTTACCCCTGGAGTGCGCTTTTCGTTTCTTGAAGGAAACGGTTCAGGAGCTGAATATTTTCCGCGAGTATCGGCGCGGAGCTTGCACCCGCTGTTTAGAGTGCCCTGGGATGACCGGTACGACTTGGAGCCATATATATATATATATATATATATATATATATATATATATATATATATATATATATATATATATATACACATATACACATATACACATATACACATATACACATACATACACAAAGTTCCAAAACGGTACACCACGCTCTCAGAGACCCAAACACGACGCGTGGCCAGCAGAGTCCAAGGGTGTTTATTATCACCTACAACATGATTCGGCTTCCCCGAAGCCTTGATCACGTAAGTGCCGAACAGTGCATGCAAGTCTCAAATAAAGTTACAATACTGTAATACCAACCACCCCCGACACCCGGAAACCAGCGATTGATGACTGGACAGCACTCACCACCGAAGACACACTGAAGACAATGAAGTCAATCCACTTAGGGGCCCCCACGGACCCCTGCCCCCACCCCATCTTCAACAGAGCCGCCAACACCATCGCACCCATGCTCCGCCAAACCATCAACCGCTCGCTGGCGACCGCCTCATTCCCTGACGACTGGAAACACGCCGAGGTCAACCCCCTCCTAAAAAAACCCTCAGCGGACCCCACCGACCTCAAAAACTACAGACCCATCTCCCTGCTCCCGTTCCCAGCGAAAGTCATCGAGAAAGCCATCAACAGCCAACTCGCCACATTCATTGAAGAACATAACATCCTCGACTCCTCCCAATCCGGCTTCAGAAAAAACCACAGTACGGAAACCGCCCTCCTCGCCGCAACAGACGACATCCGCACCTTACTGGACAAAGGAGAAACAGTAGCCCTCATCCTCCTCGACCTTTCAGCGGCGTTCGACACAGTCTCCCACCGCACCCTAATACGCAGACTCTACGATGCAGGAATCCAGGACAAGGCCCTCGACTGGATCTGCTCCTTCCTCTCCAGCAGGACGCAGCGGGTCAGACTCCCCCCTTTCCTTCGGACCCCACACCTATCACCTGCGGAGTCCCCCAGGGCTCCTCCCTCAGCCCGACGCTCTTCAACGTCTACATGGCTCCACTTGCCCCCATCGTCAGAACCTACGGACTCAACATCGTGTCATATGCAGACGACACCCAGCTCATCCTCTCCCTATCCAACGAGCCCAACACCGCCAGACGCAACTTTCGAGAAGGCATGGAAGCCGTCGCCAAATGGATGAAAAACAGCTGCCTACAACTAAACACCAACAAAACAGAAGTACTCATCATGGGCCCAAACCCCGACGCCTGGAGTGACACCTGGTGGCCCACCGCCCTCAGAAACCCGCCAACCCCCACAGACCACGCACGCAACCTGGGAATCATCCTGGACTCCGAGCTCAAAATGGACCGCCAGATCAACTCTGTCTCATCTTCCTGCTTCCACACCCTCCGCCTCCTTCGTAAGACCTTCAAATGGATCCCCCTCGAACACCGAAAGACAGTCACTCACGCCCTGGTCACCAGCAGACTCGACTACGGCAACGCACTCTACGCCGGAATAAACAAAAACCTCATCCGCAAGCTACAGAACATCCAGAACGCCGCCGCAAGACTGGTCCTCAACCTGCCAAAACACTGCCACATCTCCCAGCACCTGCGCACACTCCACTGGCTCCCCGTCGAGGCGAGAATCACCTTTAAGATGCTCACCCACGCACACAAGGCCCTCCACGGCACCGGACCAGCATACCTGAACAGCCGACTCAAATTCCACGCACCCCAAAGGACCCTACGATCAGCCCAGCTTTCCTACGCTGTGGTCCCCCGCACCAGAAAGACCAGATCGGGAGGCCGCTCCTTCTCCTTCCTCGCGGCCAAAGCATGGAACGCCGTTCCGCTCCACCTCAGACAGACAACATCGCTCCCCATCTTCGCAAGAAACCTCAAAACCTGGCTCTTCGACAGACCCCCTCCTTGATGGAATGGAACCTGCACCCCCCCAACCCCCCCACCCCTAGCGCCTTGAGACCCTTACGGGTGAGTAGTCGCGCTTTAACAAACTCCTGATTGATTGATTGATACTGTGACATGGACACAGACAACGGACTGGGAAAGCAGTCAGATTCATGGCGGACATCTTGGAATGGTAAAATACAAATACCAGAGGTGAAAACAATATCACTGCCCAAGGTGAGCACAAAACAAACACTTGTAAAAATGGCATGTCTGTGATTATTGTAGCACTCAAAGCAATAAAATCGCACTGTGACAATTTTAGATTATTCACAATCTTGTGAAAAGGGCGACTCTATACTAACGCGCAAAAAATGGTTAGACTATGTCTGCGTATGGGGGGTGAGAACAGTGTCTCCCGAGCCGCAGTTGACAAACACCGGGGTAATGTGAAATGAACATGTCCCTGATTGTAGTCTCCATCAACGAGTGAATACAACGTTGCATAGTCTTGTGCCTGCCCTGTAGAATGGGCGGAACTTGACGTGCGCGCAAGTGTTTAAAGGGTGCCTGCGCGTGCCCGCTGGTCCAAAATTACGGTTGCCAGGTAAAATACCCTGGGGCTCTGGGGTCAAAGCCTCTGGAAAATGAATAAAGGCAGTTTACATACGCTGGTAAAGATGTGTCCCAGGTGGTGTGATGCAAAATAGCAGTCCTATTTGCTGACTGGAACCCAGTGCCTGCTGCAGTGTC
Organism: Lissotriton helveticus; assembly: GCF_964261635.1. Taxonomy (NCBI): domain Eukaryota; kingdom Metazoa; phylum Chordata; class Amphibia; order Caudata; family Salamandridae; genus Lissotriton; species Lissotriton helveticus. The sequence goes on along the minus strand of NC_136068.1, from coordinate 1,613,410,099 downwards.
TTGATGTTCTTGGTGATGCCCAAAATGGGCGTGCTCTTGGAGTGCTAACAGGAACGTGATTGACGCAGGGCCTGGTGCACGGTGCAGTGTGTGGCCCCTGTCCCTGTTGTGCTCCTGTAAATTAAAAGAACAGGTTTTAAAATCAAAACATGACAACATCGTGTGCATGCAATTAATAAACAAGCACATTAAGCATGGAAGGACGAGTTTATCTAAGATCAGGTCGTGGCTGACTGGCAAAAAGTTATGAGTAATCATCTTTTAAATGAACTGCCAGTTCCTCATCGTGATTCAAGCCCCCTGGAGCCTTGGTTTGGAAATTGATGATGTGCTTGGATTCCATCTGTCTCATTTTGAGCACTCTGTTGCCACCCCTGGGGTTCCTGTTGATCTGCTCTAGGATAAAAAATCTCATGAGTGCTGGATTTGAGAAGTGATGATCACTGAAGTGCCTTGCCACCGGATATTTGGCATCCTTGTGGACAATGGCACGATAATGCTCCAATATGCGTTTTTTGGCATGGGCGGTTGTGCTGCCAATATACCATAGTCCGCAGGGGCAGACTATCACATATACCACGAACATGGTGCTGCAGGTAAGGAATTGTGTGATCTCTTTAGCTATACCATTGTACTCCACTCTCTTAACCAGCGTGCTGTGTTTGCAGGCTTTGCAGTGACCACACGGAAAAAAAAACTTCAATCCAAGGCCTTGGTTGTCGGGGTAGTCCGTGATGTCACTGCGAACACAAAGATCTCTAATGTTCCTGCCTTTCCTGAATGTAATGCTCGGTCTGTCAGGGATAAGATTACCTATGGTGCTATCACATTTGAGGATGTTCCAGTTTTTGGCTACAATCTTGTGTATCTGCCTAGACTCCTTGTTAAATGTCAAGATGAGTCGTGTGTTGTCGTCTCCTGGTGCTGTCTCTTCTGGGGTGTTCCCATCAAGAGTGTCATTTCGCAAGACAGCATCTTACTTGGTCTTTGCTCTGTTGGTTGTGGCGTTGGGGACTCAAGGTGGCCATAAACACCCTGAAGATGGTATTCACTCGGTGCACATCAGCCCCCTCCCTTCTTTGCCAGGCACACCAGCGCTCAGAGCAGCAATTTACAGCTCCGTAAAGAACACTTACCAGAGCGATGGCAGCTGGGATTTGCAGTCCCTTAGTAACGGACCTCAGCTGCAAGCAGTAATCGACAGAGCATGTCACATTCCAGCCAATGGGAATGCCGTGGCATCTTCAAAGAGGGGAGCGAGTAACATCCAGTGGATTCAGGCATCTGAGGAAGGCTCACGCCGAAATGCATTCCACAGTGAATAAATGGCTGCCAATCAGTACCCCGCAGTGTCTTCTGGTCTTTCTTTTGATGGACGTTTCTGGATCTATTCACGCGCTTGCCAGTAGTGCGTTTACCGAAGACCCGTCCCACAAGCGGCCTGTGGAAATATTGGCAAAGCTTTCCTTTTTGTTCCGAGGTATTGGAAACTCACAGGCCCACCGTAGGACTTGGCCAGGCAAGCAGCTGCTGCGACTTGCAGTCCGTCACTGTACGGGGACGCAGGATCATTGTACCTGCACGTCGCGCCCGGTTTGGTCTCTGCTCTGTTGGTTGTGGCGTTGGGGACTCAAGGTGGCCATAAACACCCCGAACAAGGTATTCGCTCGGCGCACATCAGCCCCCTCCCTTCTTTGCCAGGCACACCAGCGCTCACAGCAGCAATTTACAGCTCCGTAAAGAACACTTACCAGAGCGATGGAAGCTGGGATTTGCAGTCCCTCAGTAACGGACCTCAGCTACAAGCAGTAATCGACGGAGCACGTCACATTCCAGCCAATGGGAATGCCGTGGCATCTTCAAAGAGGGGAGCGAGTAACATCCAGTGGATTCAGGCATCTGAGGAAGGCTCACACCGAAATGCATAATGCCTGCCATGGTGAATAAATGGCTGCCAATGAGTACCCCGCTGGGTCTTCTGGTCTCTTTTGATGGACGTTTCTGGATATGGGTATAATGTGTATATATATATATATATATATATATATATATATATATATATATATATATATATATATATTTCACATATATGTGATGTGTTTCCGGGGTCCCGTACATAGGCGCGATATTCATGTGCATATGACTTTCATGAGGATACCCCTGGAAGAGAACTAGGATTACAGGTAAGTAACTTTTGCCCCAGTATTGGAACTTTCATAGATTCCCATGCTTTGTATCATTCCCCGTCGTCAGAATGGGAGCCTCGGTAGTATCACAACCATAGGAACAAATGAGAAAAAAATAGGCCTAGGCCTCATCTCATTTGTATCCTATCACCCTCTTTGTGTAAAAGAGACCAAACTTTATTAGGACCAATCAGAGCAGCCTCACCCCATAGAACCTTCCTGAGAGAGCTCAGAGCCTCAGATTTTTCTACCGTACGTTGTGCTAGGGAGTCTCCACTGAGCTCTGCTCAGTTTTCTCATTCTTACTGGTTAGTTCTTCAACTTTTCTTACAATCAAGACATGTCTGACAAGGAGAAGGCCATATTCAGGTCCTGTGCGTCTTGTGGAAAAAAGCGACTTTTTTGTAGAAGATAAGCATGACAGCTGTATCTATTGCTTATACCCGGGCCACAGACTGCAAAATTTATAGAACCTTCTCTACAAAGACACTTCGTGACAGAGAGTTTTTGACCTGGCTTCAGAAAATGAAGACTCGGAAGGAGGTGCTCTCATCAGATGAAGAGGATTCAACATCTCTGGCTTCCTCTCACAGATCCAAGATCCAGATCTCCTCCTTGTTCTTCTTCAGCCGAGCCCCCTATCAAGGCCCCTCATAAGATCTCTGACAGGTCTGAGAGGGCTAGTCCCCTTAAATCTCCTCACGGAAGTGAAAAGGAGAGGCAGGGACAGGCTGCTGGATTGGTTACAGCCTCTAAGGACAAAAAGGAGGTTTCTATCACTTCTCCTCCGTCCAAAAAGGAAAAGGCTGGGGAAAAATACTCTACAGTCACTCCAGGGACCGTGCCTGAGAAAAAACAGCGTCCGTCGAAGACAAAAACATCAGGTACGTCGACGACGATTTCTTCTATGAAAATTCCCGCTGTTTCCTTGGCTCCGTCGACGGGATCGTCATCGGTAGCGGTTTCGACGTCGACGACTTCGTCGTCGTTCAAGGTCCCCGGTTCGTCGACGACAACTTCTTCCACGTCGACGATGATAATCTCCAGAAAGGTGCTGTCGACGGCTTAGTCAACGACGAAAACTACGTCGACGACGACAATGACTTCGACGACACTGATGGTGATGATGACGAGTTAGTCTACGAAACAGTCGACGATCATTCCGTCGACGATGACCAAGACTCCGTCGACTAGGTCCACTGTGCTGTCGACGATTCCATCGACGATACCATCGACGACTGCCACACCGTCGACGAGGCCGTCGACGGGTCAAAAAATGTAATTTCCTCTGCAGAGGATGAAAATTACACCTGAAATGACGTCTCCTCGACTGGTTTCATCGCATCCACCGACAATGCTTCTGGATGACGAGTCGGAGGAGGAGGAGGAGGAAGAAGGAGGCCATTATGGGGATGCCTACAGTCCCTCCGACCTAAATGTAAAATTCCAAGAGACTGACACGGAGGAATATTATGAGCATACATGTGACCAACAGATGCCTCATATGTTTCTCAGGAGCAACGTCCACCAGGTTTAGGGCAGGACATGGTGGCCATGCCCGCCTCTCTAATCTCTGATCTACAGATGATGCTGCAGGACTATAGAACCAGGTTTCCTTCGGAACCTTCAATGCAGTCTGCGCAACCTCCACCTCCAGTGTTGCCACAAGCGCAACCAGTTGTTGTACTGCCTCCTTCGCAAGTGGTGCCTCTCACACCACCAGCGGTCATACCTACGGTCCTTTCCCGGACATCTAATCCCGAACCCGTCAATACGGTTCAGCAGGATACCTCGTCGGAAGATGATGTACAAGTGGATCCCTTGACTGATCCAGTGCAGGACCCAGACTTGGATCAGGGTGACAGTGGGCTACAAGATCCAGACGCCACTGGTCGGGATACTTCTATTTCCCCTCCAGTTGATATAGGGGGGTTCCATAACCTCATGGAGAGAGCATCAAAGAGGTTTGCACTACCAATTACGAGGGAAGAGTCTGAATGTTTCCTTTATGACTTCAAGGAACAATACAGAAGATCTGTCAAATCCATTCCCATAATTGAGCATGTGTGGGAGGAAGGTATGAAGATCATGCAAAATCCAGCCACTGTTATTCCGGTTCTCCCCAGGCTGGAAAAGAAGTATAAGGCTCCAGAGGGCAGTCCAGCTTGTCTTCTTGGGCAGCCGAAGCCTGATTCGGTGATCTCACAGACCGCTCAAAGCAAATCCAAAAACCCATCAACACCTTTGACTACGCCTCCGGACAAGGACGGTAGGCGCCTGGATAACGTGGGAAAGAGGTTTTCTTCCATGGCCAGCTTGCTTGTTCGAGCAGCAAATGCTCTCGCCATTCTAGGCAGATACTATCGCCAGATGTGGTGTGACATGGAGCCGTTTGTGGAACAACTGCCAGACTCCGAGAGGGAAGAGGCCAAGAGAGTGCTGATGGATGGAGAAAAATCATCCTCCGAAGTTATCGACTGTGCTATGGATATAGCTTCCACGGCTTTTCGTGCCTTAGCAGGGTCAGCAATGCTACGTCGCCAGGGCTGGTTGAGAGCCACCTGGTTTCGTCAGGAGGTCCAAAATAAGATCCTGGACCTCCCATTTGATGGAGAGATGCTCTTTGGTAAGCATGTTGATGATGCCCTGCAAAATATAAAAAAGGATACGGACACGGCGAAGTCTTTGGGATCACTCAACTACCGTAAGGTCCCATTTAGAGGCGCTCGTGGCAGAGGTTTCTCTTCGTATAGAGGCAACACCCAACAGAGATATTCCTCGCAGTCTTCGCAGTCTTATAATACTCAATATTCAAATCAACGGCAGAGACAATCGGCGTCTTTCTCTCGCCAACCTCCGCGAGGGCATCAGAACCGTCAGGGACGCGACAATGCCAAGAGACAATAGCGGCCTCCTGGCTCTACCTACTGTTCCTCCCCTCCCAGTCACATCAGTGGGGGGCAGGATATCCTTTTGTCTGAACAGCTGGAAGAGTATAACATCGGACCAGTGGGTCCTGAATATTGTTCAGAGTGGCCATACGTTGGAATTCCAAGATCTTCCTCCAACAAGAGCTCCGGGTGCCACCCGCACAAAACACCTGGGACTGCTCCACCTCGAAGCCCACCAATTGTTCATTAAGGGGGCAATAGAACCGGTACCTCTCTCTCAGAGGGGCAGAGGTTTTTATTCCGGGTTCTTCCTGGTTCGGAAGAGGGCAGAGACTTGGCGCCCCATACTAGACCTACGAGAGCTCAACACTAATCTCATCAAGCTCTCTTTCAGGATGCTCACTCTCCAAGAAATTCTTCCTCTTTTGAACCCGGGCGACTATTTGGCGTCTCTGGATTTAGAAGATGCGTATTTCCACAAACCGATACACCCAGCTCACAGACAATATCTGCGCTGCACAGTGGGAAACCTCTCAAGCTGTTTCGACTTGCATTCAGTTGTTCAGTCACCTGGGCCTTCAGCTAAACAAACACAAGTCCGTTCTACAGCCCTCCAGATCCACAAGGTTCCTTGGGGCCATTTTGGACACGACGCAATGCACAGCTCGTCCTTCAGAGGAACGTCAATAGAAGTTGATCATATCGGCTCGCCAAGTGTTCCACAAGAAATGCCTTTCAGTCCGACAATACAAGTCCCTGCTCGGGTCGATGTCATCCTGCATACCATTAATACCACATTGCAGGCTGTGAATGCGTCCTCTGCAGGAAGAACTAGACAAACAATGGTGCCAAGCAGAGGGATCATTCAACAACAAAGTGTTGGTGATATCAGAAATGAGAAAGGCATGCCAATGGTGGCTAGTACAAGACAATATTGCACAAGGTCTGACATTCAGAATTTCACCATCCACCCTGATCATGACTACGGATGCCTCTTTGGAAGGCTGGGGAGCAGTGCTCCGAGAGCTTCAAGTCAGCGGGCACTGGAGTCCAGAGCAGAGCCAGTGCCTTATCAATTTTTTGGAGCTAACGGCCATTCGGTTGGCTTTGCAGGCTTTCCTTCCCAGAGTGCGAAATCATACAGTGCTGGTCCGGACGGACAATACGACGGCCATGCACTACATCAACAACTAAGAAGGAACGAGGTCGCAAACTCTGTCCAAGGAAGCTCAGAGGATCTGGGATTATGCGATTCTTCACAGCATCAGTTTGAGGGCCGAACACCTGGCAGGCTCTCTCAATGTCACGGCGGATGCCCTGAGTCGCCAGACAGAGGTGAATCACGAATGGGAATTGAATCAGTCCATTCTGGAGAGTGTGTTCTCGGTCTAGGGGACACCAACCATCGACCTCTTTGCCTCTCCGGTGAACGCCAAATGCCGGTTTTACGCAAGCAAAGTTCACCATCAGGGATCTCTGGGGAACGCCCTTTCGATGGACTGGCACAGCGCATTCTTTTACGCTTTTCCGCCAATTCCCCTCATTCCTCGAGTACTCAGGAAAATGAAGGCGGAAGCATGCAAGATGATTCTCATTGCACCGGCGTGGCCCCGGCAATTCTGGTACACAGAACTCCTTCTGCTCTCCCAGGCTCCTCCAATTCGCTTGCGACAAATTCCGTCCCTATTGTCGAGGAATCTGGGACACGTTTTCCATCCGGATCCGAAATCGCTGCACTTGACAGTGTGGCTCCTGAACACAGAGAGTTCCGTCATCTGAATCTCTCCAAGGAATGTAGAGAGGTTTTGTCCCAGGCTCGAGCACCGAGCACTAATAAAACTTGCAAGGCAAAATGGAAGCGATTCTGCTTGTGGTGTCAAAGACAAGGTCTCCATCCTTACAAATCTCTGCCTCATCAACTATTGCCACATATACTATCATTGGCTAAGTCTGGGTTGGCGCATTCAACTGTGAAGGTACATCTTGCAGCCATATCGAGGTTTCGGCGTAGTTCTTCAGGCCCTTCCTTATGGTCCTCTAGGATTGTTATACAATTCTTGAAAGGCTTGTTTCGGATGTATCCTCCAGTTTGCCCTCCTCCACCAGTTTGGCAACTCAATCTTGTCCTGGCTCAACTCATGAAAGCTCCGTTTAAGCCGGTGCACAAGGCGGACTTGAAATTCCTGTCTTGGAAACTTGCCCTCCTCTTAGCTCTAACATCAGCGAGAAGAGTTAGTGAGCTTCAAGCCCTCTCCATAGTGCATCCATTCCTTCAATTCAAAAAGGATGTGCTTATTCTTCGCACCAATCCAAAATTTATTCTGAAGGTGCCGTCTGAGTTCCACTTGAATGAACCTTTGATTTTAAAGTCTTCTTTCCGCGCCCTTCTACGCCTGCGGAACGCACATTACAATCTTTGGACGTTCAAAGATGCTTGAAATTCTACTTAGAACGCACACGACCCTTTCGGAAATCATCCCAATTGTTTGTGTCCTACAGCGCACCACGGAAGGGGTTTCCTTTGGCAAAGAGTGGCATTTCCCGCTGGATCTCCAGTGCGATTCAATTCTGCCATCAGGAGGCGGGCAAGCCACTGGACAGGAAGGTCCGTGCACATTCCACAAGGTATGTGGCATCGTCTGTGGCTCTCTTTTCTGGAGTCGCCATTAAAGACATTTACAGGGCAGCAACCTGGAGCAGTACTCATACCTTCACGAAACACTACTGCCTGGAATCTGCAGGACGAGACGACTCGAGTGCACAATACCACTGATGAGGGTCATTATGAACTCCATAGCATAATGGCTTTACTAAAGTCTGGGAAGTTTGGTAGAAAACTTCTAAGCATAACAAGCCCACACTGATGACAGTGTGCGATTTATTATACATTGCACTCAGTGTGGGCTTGTTATGCTTAGAAGTTTGCTACCAAACTTCCCAGACTTTAGTAAAGCCATTATGCTATGGAGTTCATAATGACAAACTCCCAGACCATATACTCTTTATTGCTTTTCTGCACTTACAATGTCTAAGAATAGACTTGGACACTGTAGGGGTACAGTGCTCATGTAGCTGTACCCTCATCAGTGGTATTGTGCACTCAGCCTCACCAGTATGCCTCAAATGTTCACAAAGTGGCAGTGGTCAGGGCCCGTCTTTGGAGGTCAGGGATACCAGTCTTCCCCCATATTTCGACTGCGGGCTCGCCACAGACAATTGTAGATCACTTCCAGACGGCAAACGTCTTCATCACTGGAGTTCACTATGAATGAGCTTAAGACGCACCAGACTCATTTGGAGAGGCTTCCATTCATTGGAACTATCATGCATGCTATGCAATTCTGTGTCTTCCCTCTGCTTTAGTGATTCAAGGACATTCTGGCCATGATCCCGATGTTTCAGCATCAGTTCTGTATCACAGTGAGAAACTCTGACGCTTCATGTCCACCTTGTCAGCTCCGCCAAGTTGTGCGTACGGGTTGTCCCGTTAATAATCTGAAGTTCGAATGTGCCCAGGCTTCCTTTCCTGAAATTCTTTTATGACCGGTGCTGAGACAAATTTGTGACTTAGTGTGGATTTCGTAGATTGACTCCTTACAAGCAAAGCTGTTGGGCATTCATGGGTTTGTTTTTATCATTAGTCTTACAAGCGTAGCTAGACACTTTGCCCCGCTTGACCCTATGGCAGCCGCATGTAATAGAGGGGGATGAGGGGTACTCTTGATTCATGCATTTACCGCATGGCGGGAAATGCATATAAGAGCAAGAGGGGGGGAGGCTGTCTCTCCCCAAACTCTTGCCATCCGGGGACAACCCTCCCTCCAAGTGCCCCACCCCTTGCTATGCCATTGCATTAAAGGGTATTAATGAGTGCTCTTTTGGTGTCAGATGCTCTAGCTTTCAATGGGGAGTCTCTGGTTTGCAAACACACTGCAGGCTTGGAGACGAAGGTCTTCTGGGTGCGACCACCACTTGGAGACATAAGTTAGGATGTTGCGGGTTGGTTAGGCCCCATCGGTTGGGCCACACAAGGCTGTGGGGCGTCTGGCGCAGGGGTGCCTTTTAGGGTCGGATCTTAACAGTTCCTGGTCGCGGTTGAATGGACCCTCCGGTTTGAGGCTGCAGGCGTCTGCTGGAGACTTGAGGCAGGTTAGGGGTCACCAGATCTCGGGTCATGATCGCCGGGGAGACCACCTCTTGGTGTTGGGCCACTCGAGCTCTGGCCGTGGGCGCCGGGTGCTGAAGGCTGTAGACCAGCGGATCCTTGCGGAGTTGGAGTCTGTTGATGAACAAATCCAGTGTTTACAGAAGACCATTTTTAGGATGGAAGGCAGGCATGTCCTCCGGCTTTCTCGAGGTTTCTGGATGCAGGACACACCAGGATTTCGCTGGAGCAGGTTCGAGGTTGGGACAGGCCGGTAGGGCTGGGGCCAAGTCAGTGGGCATCCTCTTGTGTATGCGTCGGCATGGCTATTCGGTCTTCTTCTTTTCTTCTTCTGGTTTCTTGTCTGAGAAAACAAGGTTCAGGGGTGCCCCTCAATACTAGATTATGGGGCGTTACAGGTAGGAGAAAACCGTTGGCACCAGACGGTCCCTGGCATGGCTACACCCTCTATTATGCCACCCTTAAGTGGGAGGGGGGCATAAGTCTTTCCCTGATTGGCTGGGTACCCCTATCTGCAAGATGACTGGACTGAGACTGTGGCTTCACCTGCCTCCTCCACCTGAGGGGTGGAGTTGGCAGAGGTGCATCTCTCTGCCTCACTTGTTTTTCCCGCCGGTTTACCTCCCAAAGTGGGGGTCAGAACCAGTCGGTACCAGTTGCTGAAAGCATCAAGTGGCCTGGGGAAGCTCACAAAGGTGGCAAGCCTTTGAAGCTTACCCTTCCTGGACCCTGCCCATCCTGGGGGAGGAGGCTTGGCACCAGGATGTGCATTGTTTCAGGCCCCCGAGAGCAGCAGGCTCTCAACCCAGGGATCCAGAAACACGTCTGGTTGTGGCAGCTGAAAGCAGCCACTCAGCCTGGACACTAGTGGAATGTCGTATTTCAGGGAGCATCTTTAAGATGCCCCATGTGTGCATTTTTCATTAAATCCCACACTGGCATCAATATGGGTTTAATGTGCTGAGAAGTTTGATACCAAACTTCTCAGTTTTCAGTGTAGCCATTATGGTGCTGTGGAGTTCGTAATGACAGACTCCCAACACCATATACTGTTAATGGCAGCACTGCACTTACAATGTCTAAGAATGGACTTAGACACTGTAGGGGTTCAGGGCTCATGCACCTGTACCCTCACCACTGGTATAGTGGGCCCAGCTAGACAGGTGACTGATCTATGCCAGGGCAGTGGGTTGTAGGCGTGGCACACAGGGATGTGTGCCATGTCAACAATTCACTTTGTTCTGCACCAAAACACACAGCCTGCAAAGGCAGTGTGTGAGTGTAATGGTACAGGGCCTCTAAGGGTGGCACAGTAAGTTCTGCAGCCCTTAGAGGTCTACTCTAGTCACAGTGCCCTGGGTACCTGTGATACCATATACCAGGCACTGACCTGTGGCCAGAGATACCAATTGGGTTTCGTTTTCAGTGCAATTTTAGGGAAAGAACATAGGCCCTGGGTACCTGATTGGCAGGAGCCCAGGGCACACACAGTCAAAACACATCAGCAGTTCAGCAAAAAGTGGGGGCAACCATGCAGAAAGAGGGCACTTTCTCACATATATTGCCTTTGAACCGATGCATAATTGTTCGTAGCGTCTCCTGATGTCTGAAGACTGTCTTCCTCGTCACGATTACGTTAGCTTGTTGCATGAGTCAACTTTAGGCCCTTTCAGTGCAACTGCCTTTTCGTGCGGAGGGCTCTAGCAGCATTCTTGCCAAATGTAATTCCCCAGTTTTATGTGGGGCAGTTCATCACCTTTCCTGTGTTATTTGCTCTCCCTCTCCCCTCGAAAGAGGAGTAGAGACTTCTTCGGCTGGACCCAAAACAACTAAGAGTTTCAAGGGACAACGTGTGGACGGTCAGCTTTTCTGGGGTTCTCCTGGGCGAAGAAGGGAAAGGCTGTGCAGAAGACAACGAGGGGGTGGTAGACAGCCCTATGCGTCAAGATCGGCTAGGTCCGAGAGGCCATTTTACCAGGGTTAAGGGTGCTACCAGTACATTCGTTCATGGAATGCCTGTCCTTGACATCTGCCATGCTGCAACCTAGGGAATCACTGCATACATTCACAAAGCACTGCTGTCCTAATGGCCAAGTCTGACGGGAAGGACGCTTCCCCCTTCTCTTTGTGCAGCAGGATTTCTTGTCTGAATCTACTTCAAAGACATGTAACCTTTTGCAGCTACTGCTTTGGTATCTAGTCTAAGGTGAGGAATCTACAATTAGAGGTATCCATCAAAATTACAAGTTACTCCCCTTCGGGAGAGCTCGCTCTGGTGGATGCTCGCTCTGGTGGATAATTTGACTGCAGATTCTTCACCACCTTCCTACCTCCCTGTTTGGCCCCTTTCTAACATATAAAAAGCTCCCAAGATATAGATCAGCATACTGGTACCAACAATCGTTCACGCTCTGCGTCTGAGGGCACAGAAATGTCTGACGAATGTTCTGAAGTGAGAAATCTGTGGTTAGGGTATCTATCGGAAAGAGCGCTACCGAAAGTAAGTAATTAGTTCATCTTGTAATTGAAAATAATTTGACATTCATGAGGTTAATGGGTGTTGAATTAATTTAAAATAGTTTAGTGCATTAGATTTAACTCCAAATTGTCTTTTAAATGGAGGAGGTTGTTAAGAGCACATCCAGAGAGCGCCACTGAGGTGGGTTGTAGGGAAATTGGAAAAGATTGAGTCCATTCACATATGAATGTTAGCGTGTAGCAATGAGAAGTAGGGGTCTGAATGATTGCATTTAGAGAACCAACTCCAGTTTGTACCCTTGTATGACCACTGCAGCGTCCAAGTACATATTTCAAGAGAAACTAGGATAAGGGGTATGTCTTCAAAAGACATGACAAAGTGGAAGCGCATAAAGAGAGGAGAGACTAAGGGCACTGCACCTTCAGAGAGACATAACTAAAGGCAAACACGCGGGTATTAGTAGCATGTTAACATTTTGTGGGCTCATTTACTCGAGCAGTAGTCGGAAACTTGTACTGGGGAGTCCTCTCATAAATACCTGGTATCTATGTTATATGTTATGTTTGCACACGTACACCAGACACGTTTCTTGGCGCTAAGGTAACACGGGTGCGGACGCTGTCCCGGGATTAACCATATGCTTGTTTGAAGAGAAATGTTTTAGGAATTGCTTGAACCTCGCATAGTTTGGGTGGGTTAAATGTCGATGGGAAAAGAGTTCTATGTGCGGGGTGGGGGCAGGGGGTGGAGGCAATCACTGCAAATGTTACACTGCAGACAGGATGTTCAGGTAGGCAGCTTTTAGGTTGTGGTTATGGGTGTAGCTCTGAATTCTGGAGGATACAAAAGCTGGGCTTTTGTCGTGAAGAGAGTATAAAATGGGTTTTTGTTGCAGTAGTAGTCCCCACCCTCCTCCCTTTCAACCCCCCCTTTGTGCCTGGTATTTGATGCAACTTTGACTGAAGTGTACTGGATTGCTGCTAACCAGCTCACCAGTGGCAGTGTTTATTTTATTGATTTATTTTGAAGGTTTTAAAGAGCGTGAACAAGTCCCTTGTGGATAACAGAGTGCTTTACATTAAATAAGGTTTGTTAATCATAAATTCAATGCATGTTAAACACATGTACATACCGTCATATAACAGTAAAGCAGTAAGGTAAAGCACAGAAAACAATCCAGTTGAAGCAGGTAAAGGGTAGATATAATGTCTAAAATGTCTAAATGGACATTTGTCATAGTAAGGATTATTACGCAGGTAGATTTGTTCTTGAAATTTCTTTAGATTATGCTCAGGAACATTTTGCCATGAGTCGATCTTACTTCCTTTTCGGAAGAAGCAATAGAAGTTAAGTCTGGTTTCTGGGGGTAAAGCATTCCAAATCCTGGGCGCCATCCCTTAGAAGGATCGTTTATAGGTTTTCTTCTTGTTGAATCTTTGGGGTTTCAATAGTAGGTTGTCCGTGCTTCTTGAAGATCTTATCCCACCAGAAATCATCAGTTTCTGTGCCAAATAGCTTGGTGCCTTGTGATGCAGGGCTTTATGCGTCATACATGCTATTTTCAGGTTAATTCTGGCTTCCATTGGTAGCCAATTCAAGGATTTTAGGTCTAGGGAGATGTGGGCCCTTCTTTTAGACCCAGTGATGAGTCTCACTGCCGCATTTATAGAAGCTCTTAGAGGTGCTGTTGTAGCTTTCGAAAGGCCACACAGAGAGACACATCCGTACTCTACGATAACTAAAGCTTGAACTGCCTGCTTGAAGTCGTTTGCTTGAAGGAAGGGTTTCAGCTACCTCAGTGTGTTTATCTGGAAGTTTGCTCCCTTTGTAGCCTTGCTAATATGTTTTTGCATATTGAGATTCCCCTAAACTGTCAAATTGTTTCCCCAATTGACAATACCTTTAGCACAGTTTGCAAGACCCTAATAAATGGTGCTCCTGGTACCTAGGAAATGAGATCCTAAAGAAAGGTCAATAAGGGTTGCAGCACGAATTATGGCACCCTAAGAGACCCCTCACCAAACACATGCAAGAAGACTGCCACTGGAGGCTGCGTGCTTTGGTGCATACAAAAATTGAAAACACAACATGACACATCCCTGTGTCAAAAAAGGTAGAATGGCCACCGACCTTAAATGTCCGTGTAAACATGTGCAAAAAAGTGTATTGGGATTGTCATTTCCACGTTGAATTATGTGGAAACCTGTACCGATATGTGTCTTGGAGCAAAGCCTTAGTGGCACTCTTTGAGCTTATGTGAAGTTTGAAGATGAAATTTTGGATTACTTGAGATTAATTCTGGAATAAAATGGATGAAAAACAGAAGACAGTGTCTGAACTTTATTGATGGTGATAAAAGTAAATTCTGATAAAACAAATAGTTTACTGGGTAGTGTTCATCCAGTCGCAAATGTATGTCATTGTTTTGTGGAAGGCTTCCTTTGATTCTGAGGTATTGTCAATGGTGAAAAGCAGCTGCATTACATCAGCGTAGTTCTAAACTGTTCATTTTCGATTCTTTAAAGAATATGCAAGGGCGGCAGATGCACAGGTTAGAAAGATGGGGGGTAGGGAGGATCCCTGAGGTACTCTGCAGTTTAATTGGACCCTAGATGAGCAGAAGGGTGAGAGGTGGACCAACTCAGAGCCGCCCTTATTGGCTACAACTATTTATTGTGGATTGTATTGCTTTCTCCTCCTTGGCAGTACTTGAAAAAGCTTCACACGCAGGAGCGAGCCATTGAGGAAGTGAAGCTGGCCATTAAGCCCTACTACCAGAGGAAGGAGATCACCAAGGAGGATTATAAAGACATTTTACGAAAGGCTGTAAGCAAGGTGAGTGTACTTGTTCTGTTGCCATCCTATCTCTCCTTCTGTTCTCATTGCCTTAGAGACTATGCACTAGTTCTGTTCAACCACCGTTTTGTCACTTCGCAGGTCATTCCCTTCATAAGTATGGTACATATGACTTACCACCTACACTGTTGTATCCCGTTGTAATCACCCCTCATAAGTCTGGTGCAAGGACTTCTCTTGTATACCACTTCTTAGGGGAAATAAGTTATACCCTTCACACTAATACAATGTGGATTGGTTATCAATGTGTTTGTGCTTTTGTGCCCACTGCACTTGTACTTTACACACAATGAACAATGTTGTTGTACCTGTCCTATCCCAAAACTTGTCCTCCCTGTTCGTCTCTTTACACAGAACTGCACAAGATGAAACTTTGTCATTCTATTTTTCGCCCTGCTCTTCTCCCCTTGCTGGGTGTGCACAAGAATAGATTATCTACCCTGCGCCTTGTGTATGGTTTATTTGTATAGTTTGAACCGAGTCAAAACGTTGAGTGTATGCTTACCACTGGCCCTGTACATCAGTGAGCGAGCGATTGGACAGGTGTCTGATTTCTGGGAGAAGTGTACTGTTACTGCATCATGAGGATGTGTTTTTTAAGAGATGTACTTTCCTAACTTTGAGCTGAGTTGGGGTGGTCCTGATGAATACAAGGACATCCTCATAACATTCCACTGAAGCTTTGCGTGAGGCGAGTTACTGACTTATTCCCCACTTTTGTAACTCCTCCACCTACATGGTTATGTACATTGTGACAACTTGCTTATATTCGTTCAAATACTCAGTCCAGAAACCCCCGTTCCTCCCATCCACCCAACCTCTTTAATTCTGTGCATTCTGTGAGATCGAGTCTTGGCCTTCTGTAATTTTTTCCTGACATGCTGTGCAGCTGGTCAAAACGTTTCTGTTCCCGCCCACTCACTACGACTCTTCTCTTTAAGGGTCGTGAGCAAGGCTAGAGCATGCCTGATGTTGCACTCTTTCTGTTTCCTTGGACAGGCCTTACACAAGATCAGTAATCCTGACCTACACCATATCCTTTCAACGACTTAGTCATGCACAGCAAAAGATGTGTATTTGTCTTTCTTCCGTCACAAATGTGACATGGGTACCTCGAATAATGGGACGTGATTGAATACAAGATTGTGGTGGCATAGCAATGGTGCCATAGGTTTTAGGTCAATCGAGGAAAATGGGCCACCTCTACTACCTGTTTGGTTGATTTAAAAAAGAAAGACACCCACAGTTGGGGCACAGAATGCCCTTAACATACCTGGGGCCACTGCACCTGCTGCCCTATTCACAACTACACCCTTGCGGCTGCTGACTGTAGGATGACTAGATAGAGTCCCCAGCATCGACTAGCTCAAAGCTTGCAGTTAGGAAGATCTGTAATTCTAATATGTTGTTCGTTTTTATATCATAGGCAGGGCCACTGAAATTCTGCCGCCAAATTATATGGCAAGGTTTACTAAATTATCAAGCAAGAAACGGCAACTTAAGCGGTATAATGGTGCACATTTTGTGATAGTGTTACCTGGTTATGGTGTCCTTTTTACAAATATTAAACCTACTGGGGCAGTGTTATGATTTCATCAGAACCAGTCCAATATACAAATACAACAATAAGCAATCGCCCCCTTTTGCGAAGGGCCTTTTTAGTAACCTTTGATCCGTTTGAGCTACAAACTATATTTCTTTGTTAAAATCTGCAGATTAAGCAGCATATGATGAATTATGTGACAACAGTGACAAATCCATAATTATGCTTAAAACACTGCTGCCACAAAATCGTGTAATTGCAGTAGCCCTGATGATCTGAAAGATATAAGCTGCTACTGCAGTCTCCTTCAAGAAGCATTTCAGACAGAGGTTTATGAAAAACACATTGTATATATTTTACCTCTACTGAAAGAGAGCAGAGCACCTGTTAAGTGGTAATTAGTCCCAATTTCAAATAAAGCAATGGGGATTTGTTTTTCTACACTTTTTGCAGGTGCTTATTGAGTACACATTACATAAAGTGCTTGTGGTCAGCTTTTACTTGATTTCTGCCAGACTTTTTAAGTATATTCACATTTTTGGATATAGCAGTGTCTTGATGTGAAGCTTATTACTTTCATGTTGGTTCCTTTATATAAAACATACCTTTACCTAATTTGCACATTAGCGCTCTCTTGTTTATACAGCATAGCTGTCAACGGAAGCACCGAGCTGCTGGTTACAGTATCTTGTCGCCGTCCTCATGTGTATTTGGATTTTATGCACACTATGTGCTCTTTCTTGTGGTCTGACGTGTGACTTTTGCTGTTGCAATGTATGGAAATTCTAATGTTACCTGCTACTGAATTATAGAGAACAGGACATCTGAAGATAGGCAGATAAGAACTGGGGTTTTACAGGATTGGATCTTTCATAGATTCAAATGCTTGAACCGTTTCCTGTCAAAGTAGTACTCCCACGGTACCATAATAAGGCAGCTTGCATCACTATCGTAGGCTATAATGGCAATGAACAATCATTTAGCTAGCCTATCTAGGTCCTTTTAAAAAAAGACCAAACTGCAAACCTTAAACAATCAGGCGATAGTACCCTCTAGTACACTCCAAAGAGAAGCTGAGTCCCTCAGATTTCACCGCACGTCGTGTGTGAAGAGTCTCTCTTAGCTCTGCTCAGTTTTCTTAAACCCAGATTCTGGAAGCTTCTGCTACTGCTGCTACAACGTTGGACATATTGAAAAAGGCTTTTTCAGGTCCTGCAAAACCTGCAGAAAGAAAAGTTTACATGTAGATGACCCACATAAGGACTGTCTCTACTGCCTCTACCCCCCAGCATAAGGTAAAGGAGTGTAAAATTTGTCGCACTTTTTCCTCCAAAAGCTTCTTCTGTTGCTTCAAAAAACAAAACTCAGAAATCATCATCTTCTGAGGAGGACATTGATACCTCTGCAAAGTGTCACTAAAGATCAAGATCCCATGACCAAGGGACCTCTGAGGAAAGCTGAAAGCCCCTTAAAATATCCCACCAGGCCTAAAAAATCTTTTAAAAGGGAGAAAAAGAAACAAATCTCCTCAGAGGTGCCTTATCTGACTCCAATACACCATCTATCAGGGCTGGGGATTGCCTGTATACATCTTCCTCATAACCGTTGACAAGGCACGAGACTCATCTTGGAGCCCGTCGAAAGCACCATCACTGTCGACAGCAATATTGTCTGCAACAATGACAGTTTCTGCTGTCTCATCGACGAGACAGTCAACGACATTGATTCCGCCAACGAGAATTTCATTGCAGTCAAAGACCAAGGAGGGGGTTTATTGACGACACCAAAAGCCTCAAGACTGGAGGACACCTACAGGACTATCACTTCGACAACAATGTAGTTGACAACAAAAATGACACAAAATTACTAAAACATCCTTACAGCTTGAAATAACTTCCCCAGCAAGGTTGCTCATCTTCCCCTAGTTGTCTTCAGGACCAGGAGGAGCCAGACAAGGACCGCCCTTTTTGAGCAGCTCACATCCCCATCAGAGTCCAGTGAGTCCCCAAAGGTATGGCAGAGGTTAAAAGTAGAGAATACCTTACTCCCAATTCGATGGTAACTGGGCTGGGCAGTTAGGCTTATGAGAAGGTAGTGTGACTGCATTATGCATTTGGTGTACATACTTATACAAGGCAGGAACACACATGCAAACATGGACTCCCAAGCCAATGTTTGTAGAAAAATATTACTTTAGTTACTTTTATTTCTAGGAACCCAGTTGAAATCAGTTACAGGTAAGTAGACTTTTATGCAATACCTTCAAATTACTGGCAATATGTTTGTATAGCATTAACAATACTTTACATGTGCATTAAATGCTTTTCAGTACAGAAAACTATGTTCAAGGCATGTGTGCTGTAGATACACATGCTTTTCATATTCCTGCCATCTAGTGTTGGGTCCTGATATTTGTAAGTTATTTTTCTTCGAAGAAGTCTTTCCTAGTCACGAGGTAAGGTGACTCCTCCTTTTCGGTGATAGTGCGCATGTGCATGAACTCCATTGTTAGATTGTTTTTTTCCCTCCATCTGGTTCAGTCATGTATTGCTGTGCTCCGGTTCGAAACTGTTCTTCAGGTTCCCCTCGACGTGCAATCCTCTCTACCGTTGACGGTATTGTTTCTGTACGCGTTCCCATTTCTCCACGTATCCTTTCGACAATGGAATCGACTTTTCAATCGGAAACCTTCGCGGACGGCCATCAGGCTAGACTGCGCCGAGTTGGCTCTCAGTCGATGGAACGGACTCTGTTTAAATTCTTTCCTTGGTGCCACGCGAAGTATCCGCACACTGATTCACACGAAGTGTGCAACTTGTGCTTGTCTCCCGAGCACAAAGAATAAACCTGTGACTCTTGCCAATCGTTCCGATCAAAGAAAACTCTTCTTGATCGTCTTGCTCGACTTCGAGAGATGCAGCGTCAAAGCATCGAAGATACGCCGGACATCTTCGGCCAAGATTCCGGCCAAGAAGACATCGATGCGGCAGAGGAGGAGGAAGCCTACTCCAAACAAGACTTGGAATCGGAGCTCAAGATAGACCTCGAAGAACTGCCACAGGGACAAGGTGACATGAGTGCAGAAGACCCCTTCCCCCACAAACTCGCAAAAAACACAAGACTTCGGCCTCAAGGTAGGCACAGAGACAACGTTTCTGACTCCCTGCCTCTGGGCCCGGCTCCCAAACAGCCAGTCAAGCCTTCTGGCTCGGTGCTGAGTCGTCAAAAGACCTCCTCGGAACCGAAGCCCTCCGGTTCCAAACACAAGTCCGGCTCGGAGCGGAAATCCTCCATGTGGAAAACCAAGCACTCTTCAGAGCCGAACCCTTCCACGCCGAAGATCAGCTTCCTCCGGCACCGAAGACACCTGCACCGAAAACTTCAATGCCAAAACAGAAAGAGACCCCTTCATATCCGAAAGTGTACATTATTCCATTAACGCCAGATCCTAAGCAAAAGAAGCTGTATATGTATAGTGAATGACATATTTTCAGCCTTCAACCTAGCCGATAACCAATGCCTTGAAAAAATAAATACCCCATCCCCAAGTATAAATTTTTCCTGTTTTGCAGAGGTTACGGAAGTTCATATTCAGGACATTATTAAAACAATTAAATCTGGATCAGCCCTGGATCCATGTCCCTCAAACACCCTCCGTTCAATACTGGATACGGTTATCCCAGCCATTACCCAAATAATTAACCTCATGTTCCGCACAGGCATCTTTCCAAACCAGTTAAAAAAAACTTTACTCAAACCCCTTTTGAAAAAACCTGGCTTGGACAAAGCAGAACTTAAAAACTATCGGCCTATAGCGAATTTACCTTTCCTCGCTAAAATAGTGGAAAAAACTATGAATACTCAACTTACGGAATTCATCGAGCAATACCACCTGCTCGATGAAACACAATTTGGATTCCGTAAATATCATGGAACGGAAACAGCACTCATCAAAGCTGCAGATGACATTCGACTCATCAGAGACCAAGGTGGCACTGCACTGTTGGTACTCTTAGATTTATCTGCTGCTTTCGACACGGTTGACCATAAAATCCTGGTCAACCGTGTCGAAAAGATGGGTGTACAAGGCCTAGCAAAAGATCTGCTAGCGTCTTTTCTAGCAGAGAGATCCCAGGCAGTTATACTGGGCCAGTTTGAATCCGCTGAGTTATCGCTGCCATGTGGGGTGCCTCAAGGTTCATCCCTTAGTCCGACACTATTCAATATATATGTGTCGGACCTCGCTAATACCATCAAAGCGCACGGGATGAACCTTACCTCATATGCGGATGATACACAGCTGATACTGGCTGTCAGGAACAATGGGGAAACAGTGGCGGAAAATTTCAAGACAGGTATGCTGGCCATTGGAAAATGGATGTCAGCAAACTGTCTGAAATTAAATTCTGATAAAACTGAGGTGGTCACCTTTGGCCACCTCAGTCCTAGCTGGTCCCCAACCTGGTGGCCATCATCTTTTGGAGCCGTACCCAAACCAGTTACGAAAGTAAGAAATTTGGGTGTCATCTTCGATGACAAGCTAAATTTTCTGGCTCATGCTAATCAGACGGCCTCTACGGCGTTTTACAAACTACGTCTGGTTAGGAAGATTCTTCCTTTTCTTCCTACTAATGTGGGAAAGACACTGGTCAGCGCTCTGGTATTGTCAGCACTGGACTATTGCAATGGCTTGTTTGCAAACGCACAAGTCAGGATAATAAAGAAATTGCAAACAATCCAGAATGCGGCAGCCAGACTTCTCCTGAACATTCCTAAATTTAAGCCAATACAAGAATCCCTGAGGAGTCTTCATTGGCTCCCGGTCAGGAATCGAATTAAATTTAAAACACTTTGTATCGTCTACAAGGCTTTACATCAACAAGCACCTCAATTCCTGCGCGACCATCTTGTCCCATACATTCCCACTCGAATGCTACGATCAGCAGGACAGAATGACTTGGCAGTGCCTCGGACTAGGCTGGTCAACTGGGGAGACAGACGTTTCCTAGTTGCCGCCCCAAGATTGTGGAATTCTCTCCCACAAATCATAAGATCATGTCCGAACTTAATGTCCTTCAGGAAGAAACTGAAAACCTGGCTGTTTAACCTCTGAAAAACATCCTCAGTATCAAACAAGTGAGTAATACAATACAGCGCCGAGACGCCTGCGGGCAATTGTTCGCGCTTAATAAATTCTAAAAATAAATAAATATATTAACCCAGAGACCGGCCATATTCACACAAAGCCGCCTCAAAAGGCAAGCTTCAGGATGATGACACTTCTTAAAAGATCCCTTTATCCCTTTAAAGAAACAATGTGTGGCTGAAAGTCCTTTTCATCTACCATCACCACCACCTCCTTCTCCACCAGAGAATCCCTTGCAAATTACACCTCAGGATTCACCACAATCTCACCATGGGGATGACGATGCTGATGATGGGGTTAGGGAATATATCTACCAACAGATCCATGAACAGATTATACAATTCATCCCCCAGATGATAATGATCCAGACCTTTACCCAGCTACACCATCTCCTCCAGACGACAAAGCATCCCATCAAGAACTCATTGTCAGGGCTGCACAATATCATGGGGTGGCACTGCACAAAGAATCACTGGAGGAAGATATTTTGTTTGAAACTTTAGCATCCACACACAGGTTATCACAAACACTTCCCATGCTTAAAGGCATGATGCGACACGCTGATATTTTTAAAAACCCAGTCAGAGCACACATCTTAACTCCTAGAGTAGACACAAAATATAAGACCTCCCCTACAGACCCTATATTTATCAAGGGCCAGTTGCCATTAGATTCCCTAGTAGTGTCTAATGCTGGTAAGCAGGAATTTCTCAGACTTCAGGAGATGCTCCTCTTTCCAGATAGAGTTCAAGTTAATTGACGCTTCTGGCAAGCGCATAGCTGCTCAAGCTGCTAATCAATGGCGCATTGCGAACATGCAGGGTCTTTTAGCCAGATACGACAGGGCACACTGGGATGAGGTAGAGCAATTGCTTCAATATCTCCCAGATGAGCATAAAGCCAAGGCACAGGACTTAGTAAATTAAGGTAAACTAATGTTCGAGGCATATGAGATACAGATTACACACTATGCATAGATGGCCACCTAGTGTTGGGCCCGGATGTTTGCAGTTTGTTTTGTTGTAGAAAAGTCTTTGGAAGTCATGGTATAGGTGACTCTGACTCCTCCTTTGGATGATACTGCGCATGGGCATCGGCTCCATCCCCAGATTGTTTTTTTCCTCCACCGGGCTCGGATATGTTTCCAGCGCTCCATGTTGGAACAGATTTCTTTCGGCGCGCAATCCTCACCAACTGATAAAAAATTAGTTTCTAACACTTTTCCAGTCGACGCTACTCTTCAACATCGAGGTTCTTGATTCCGGTCGTCGTCGAGTGCCTTCGGGCCTAGCTAGACCTCGACTCCAGCTCATGGAAATGATGCCATTTAAAAATATGGGGGGTAACATACCTGATCCAGCCACTCCTACAGGATCCCCTGACCCGTGGGATGATTATACCACCCCAGATGTCCCAAATGTCCCTCAGGATGACTTATACCCCTCAAGGCCTTCCCCACCAAAAGACACTATAGGGTTTAATGAATTAATCCACAGGGCTGCACAATATCATGCGGTAGACATACATACAGACCCTGTAGAGGAAGACTTCCTAATGGATACCTTTGATAATGCACAAAGGTCTTCATCCATTTTACCAATGCTTAAAGCAGTGATTATGTGTAAGAATAACAGGAGGGGACCCATAAACCAGGTTGGGATGGGTGTATAATGTAAATAGAAACAATTCCCAACAGGTATTATTTAGGAGACAATTTACACAATGTATGCAATTAGCATTACAAGAAAAACCAACAAGGAGTCACTGGAGTTCTTTGAAAAGGTATTATTCACCAATAATAAACAAGGGTTTTTTTTCATAGGGTAATACAGTTAAACAGCACTGTACAGAAGGAATCATGTGACAACCCAGTGGCACTTGGTAAGTGGTGATATATACAGTAGGTGACTGTGAAGGTGCAAGTGCTAGAGTGAGCAGCGTGATCGGCGCATAGTGACAGATAATAAAACAATGGTGGCTCCAAAATAAGATCAAGTTGTAGTCACTTAAAACATGATTCAAAACAATTTAACAGGAGCACCAAGCTTGATATGCGTCTTATGATTATGCTGTAAGGTCGACGGCGTTTCGATCCCTGTGATTTGGGATCATCATCAGGACGGGGTTGTCGATGTGGACAGTGAACATCAGCCAGATCGAGTTTTCATGGGCTGGGTGTCCTGGCGGAGGCTCAGGAGTGGAAGGCTGATCCTGTAAATCGTCGCGTCAGATCAGCGGAAGTGTAGTCGGGCGCCTGAGCTCCGGCATTCACTGCCAACCGGACGTGATCTAACAGAGCCCTCATCGCCCTGAGCTGCCTTGATTGACACAGGCGCCCGACTACCCCTCCGCTGATCTGACGCGACGATTTACAGGATCAGCCTTCCACTCCTGAGCCTCCGCCAGGACACGCAGCCCATGAAAACTCGATCTGGCTGATGTTCACTGTCCACATCGACAACCCCGTCCTGATGATGATCCCAAATCACAGGGATCGAAACGCCGTCGACCTTACAGCATAATCATAAGACGCATATCAAGCTTGGTGCTCCTGTTAAATTGTTTTGAATCATGTTTTAAGTGACTACAACTTGATCTTATTTTGGAGCCACCATTGTTTTATCTGTCACTATGCGCCGATCACGCTGCTCACTCTAGCACTTGCACCTTCACAGTCACCTACTGTATATATCACCACTTACCAAGTGCCACTGGGTTGTCACATGATTCCTTCTGTACAGTGCTGTTTAACTGTATTACCCTATGAAAAAAAAAACTTGTTTATTATTGGTGAATAATACCTTTTCAAAGAACTCCAGTGACTCCTTGTTGGTTTTTCTTGTAATGCTAATTGCATACATTGTGTAAATTGTCTCCTAAATAATACCTGTTGGGAATTGTTTCTAAAGCAGTGATTAAGCATGCTCCTGAAGTCTTCAAAGACCTATTCAGAACTTGGGTCATTAACCCTCGTATAGAGAAAAAATATATAGCTGCCCCCTCAGACTCGGCCTATATTAAAGGTCCAGTACCACTAAACTCACTTGTAGTTTCCAATGCACGCAAGAGAGCAAACTCACAAACATCAGGTTAGGCTGCACCACCAGATAAGGAGTCTAAGCTACTTGACGCATCAGGGAAAAGAACAGCGACTCAAGCAGCAAACATGTGGCGTATCGCCAATACACAGGCATTATTAGCCAGATACGACAGGGCACATTATGACGAGTTAGTCATTAATGAGGCACCTCCCTGACAGGTACAAGGATAGAGGTAACTAGCTTATCGAAGAGGAAAAAACATCACAAACACTTCTATTCGGTGTGCACTCGATGCAGCAGATACTGCCTCTAGGGCAGTTAACACCAGCGTTTTACGACGCAGACACGCCTGGCTACGTATATCAGGGTTCAACCCTGAGGTACAAAGTGCCATTCTTAATCAACCTTTGATGAGCAACCCCTATTTGGACCCAACGTAGATGTATCACTAGAGAAAATGAAAAAGGATACAGACACTGCCAAATCTATGGGAGCCCTGCAGTCGCAGGCTCCCAGACGTTCATTTTGTCGCTCATCCTATCGAGGTGCCACCAGGGGATATACTTCAGACAAAGCTTCTACCTCGTACAAAGCCCCTACACAGTCCACTTACAGCAGGGGCTACCAAAGGGGTGGTTACAGGTGTAACAATAACAAAGGCAGAGGTAAAAATAACAACTCATGCTCTGCCTCTACCCCTGCCCAATGACTCCCTTCCCCTTCCCCCGTTCCATTCCACTCCTGCCGGAGATAGACTCCAACAAGACCTGCCAGCCTGGGAAAACATCACATCAGACAGGTGGGTGCTCCAAATAATTCAATCAGGTTATTGTCTGGAACGAACATCTACCCCCCCAACATACCACCCAGGCAGCATCCAATGTCACAGGAACATTTAACATTGCTCAGACAGGAGGTGATATCCCTCCTGCAGAAGAATGCAATAGAAATAGTTCCAGAGCATCAGAAAAACAAAGGAGTATACTCCCTATATTTCCTAATACCAAAGAAGGACGGATCTCCAAGACCCATCCTAGACCTCAGACCTCTAAACATTTACCTACAGTCGGATCATTTTCATATGGTCACACTCCGTCCTTCCACTGCTGGTACTAAACGACTTCCTTGTCACTCTAGATCTCAAGGACGCCTACTTCCATATTCCCATCCACATAGCGCACAGAAAATATCTCAGATTTGTGCCAGACGGGCAGCACTACCAGTTCAAAGTGCTCCCATTCGAAGTTTCAACAGCGCCAAGGGTGTTTACCAAATGCCTAGCAGTAGTAGCAGCACACTTAAGAAGACAACCTATTCATGTCTTCCCATATCTAGACGACTGGCTCATAAAAGCCAGCTCATACAGCCAGTCTGTGCAACACACTCACGCTACTATTCAACTGCTTCACGACTTGGGATTCACAGTAAATCGCACCAAATCGCATCTGCAACCCTCAGACTTACAACAGTATCTCGGCGCTACAATAAACACCCAACTAACACTAGCTTATCCCTCTCCAGCCAGGATAACAAGTGTACAAACTCTCCTAACAAAATTCAAACCGCAACACTCTCTACCAGCTCGAGTGTTCATGCAGCTCATAGGAATGATGGCATCTTGCATATTTGTAGTACCTCATGCAAGACTGCAAATGCGTCCGCTTCAAGAGTGCCTAGCACGCCAATGGAACCAGGCTCAAGGTTAATTGACAGACCTAGTGTTGGAAGACGGTCGCACTCCTCGTTCTCTGCAATGGCGGAACACCAAAAACCTTTCCAAAGAACGACCGTTTCTAGAGCCAGTTCCTCAAATAGTCATGACAGCGGACGCATCGCTCTCCGGCTAGGGAGCTCACCTACTGCATCACACCATGCAAGGCAGGTGGACACCGCAACAAAAGTTACTCCACATCAGTTGGAGTTACTAGCAGTGTTTCTAGCCCTAAAAGCATTTCAAATGCAAGTGTCAGGCCAAGCTGTCTTAGTCCGCACAGACAATATGACAGTGATGTACTACATAAACAAACAAGGGGGAACACACTCTCTGCAGCTATCTCAGTTAGCACAGCAGATATGGAGATGGGCTATACCGCTAAAGATCTTCCTCTTAGCCCAACACGTCCCAGGAGTACAAAACACTATGGCAGATCTGTTAAGTCGACAAACACAGCAGATCCACGAGTGGGAACTTCATCCGCAAGTTCTTCATCCGTTTTTTCAAATGTGGGGACAACCTTAGATAGCGGTACAAAAGGGGGTGGTGATGGACGGAGCATCTGAACCAATCGAACACTCACACCCAGTCAACAGATCTGGGTTTAATCCATCACCGTTCTTTAGCCCACTCTGCCACCCCAGTTCAGACATGGCCATATGCAAATCAGTCTGACCCTGTGCCTCATGGGAACAGTCCAGCCCGAACTGCCAAGCCATGCCCTCCCTGGACCGGACACAAGCTTCCTAGGTCCGATATCTGGCATTTTAACCGTCTTCAGCCAGGCTTGCTTGAATCCAGTGGCAAAGTGAGCAAGGGACTCACGTCTGAGCATACCCTGCCAACTTATGGTGAACAAAGCGGTACAAAAGGGGGTGGTGATGGACAGAGCATCTGAACCAATCAAACACTCACACCCAGTCAACAGATCTGGGTTTAATCCAACTCCGTTCTTTAGCCCACTATGCCACCCCAGTTCAGACATGGCCATATGCAAATCAGTCCGACCCTGTGCCTCATGGGAACAGTCCAGCCTGAACTGCCGAGCCATGCCTTCCCTGGACAACCTCAGGTAGACCTCTTTGCCACCCACAAAAACGCAAAATGCCCAAGCTTTGCCGCCAGATACCCACACCCATTGTCCAAAGGCAATGCGATATGGATGAACTGGTCAAAACTATTTGCGTACACTTTTCCTCCTCTCCCACTACTTCCGTTAGTGGTATGCAAACTACAACATTCCCTGATACTCATTCTAGTCGCTCCAACTTGGGCCAGACAACCGTGGTACACCATGATGTTGCAGATGTCTGTAGTACCACATCAAAAACTAAACCTATCTCCACGCCTATTAACACAGAGCCATGGAGAGATCAGACACCCGGACCCAGCTCACCTCAACCTAGCGATCTGGCTCCTGAGGTCATAGAGTTTGGTTACCTCAACCATCCTCCAGAATGCATGAACATTTTTAAAGAAGCTAGACGTCCCACTACTAGAGCATGTTATGCTGCTAAGTGGAAATGCTTTGTCATATACTGCCAAAACAACCAAATAAATCCCTTAGACGTGTCTATTCAACGCATCATAGGATATCTATTACATCTTCAAAAGTGTAACTTAGCCTATACGTGATTAACAGCTATAAAAGCTTTCATGGAAGGACTCAAAAGAATAATTCCTCCCAGAATGCCACCGGCACCAGTGTGGAATCTGAACATTGTTCTTACAAGATTAATGGGTTCTCCCTTTGAACCATTACATAAATGTGAATTGCAATTCCTAACCTGGAAAGTAGCTTTCCTAGTAGCAATTACTTCTCTCAGAAGGGTTAGTGAACTACAAGCATTTACCATTCAAGAACCTTTTTTGCAAGTGCATCATAATAAAGTGGTTCTTTGTACTAATCCTAAATTCCTTCCTAAAGTCATTTCACCATTCCATCTAAATCAATCAGTTGAGCTGCCCGTATTTTTCTCGCAGCCTCAAACAGTCGCAGAAAGAGCTCTACACACCTTAGATGTCAAAAGAGCATTACTGTACTATATCAAAAGGACACAAACTTTTCGTAAAACAAATCCAGATGGTAACAAATACAAATATGTTACCAGAAAGCCAAACGGTCGTTAACAATTCCTCCAAAACCCCATTCAACAAGAAAGATAGGGGCTTCAATGGCATTCTTGGGGAATATTCCCCTAGATGACATATGCAGAGCAGCTACATGGCTTACACCGCACACATTCACAAAGCATTACTGTGTAGATGTGCAAACTAAACAACAAGCCACTGTGGGCCAGGCTGTATTAAAAACACTGTTTCAAACAACTGCAACAGATACTGGTGGTCGCCGCTAGGTGTGGGTAATGCTATACAATCTATGCATAGTGTGTATTCTTCAGCTCATATGCGTCGAACGGAAAATGCTACTTACCAGTATGCATCTGTTCTTGGCATGTAGAGCTGCAGAGTTACACACGCCCACCCACCTCCCCGGCTACCTTTATCTGTTCCAGTATTATCTTAATTATATACAAATCACATGGACATCACTACCTCTTGTACAGCTCCATCACTTCCCTAATGGCGAAAAACAATCTGGGGATGGAGCCGATGCCCATGCGCAGTATCATCCAAAGGAGGAGTCACCTATCCCGTGACTTCCAAAGAATTTTCTACAACGAAACAAACTGCAAACATCCGGGCCCAACACTAGGTGGCCATCTATGCATAGTGTGTAACTCTGCAGCTCTACATGCCAAGAACAGATGCATACTGGTAAGTAGCATTTTCCTCCGAATTCCTCTATAGGGTGTGCTCTTGATGCTGCAGACACCGCAGCTAGAGATGTTAATACCAGCATCTTGCTCAGGAGACACACTTGGTTAAGGATTTCAGGGTTTAAGCCAGAGGTCCAACAATCAATCCTTAACACACCTTTTTGATAAACAACATCTGTTTGGTTCGAACGTAGATCAAGCATTAGAGAAATTAAAAAAGACACTGAGGTGGCTAGATCTATGGGGTGCTCCAGTCTCCATCCAACAGAGGATGCTTTTGTTGCTCCTTTTACAGAGAAGGGTCCAACCCCCCGTCCCCAGATCAAAATACCTCAACTTATAAAGGTAACAACCAGTCCTCCCTCCAGAGGATTTTTTCGAGGAGGTTATAGAGGCAACAACTTAATGGGTAGAGGAAAGAGCAACACACCCCGACCTCCCCTTCCCCCAACAAACAGTGACTTGCCCACTCTTCCTCCCGATTACACCTCACCTGTCTGGGGAAGACTTCAACAATTTCTCCCCATTTGGCAGTCTATAACAACAAATGGGTGATAGGAATTATCCAACATGGTTATTGCCTGGAGCTTACCAACAATCCCCCAAACATTCTACCTTGATCTTCCAAATTGTCTCCAGAACACATACACTTGCTAGAGCAAGAGGGACAGTCTCTTACTAAAAGGGACAATCAAGCTGGTTCCAATACAGTACCAGGGCTCAGGGGTTTCCTCTGTATTTTCTCATTCCCAAAAAGAACGGTTCCCGAAGACCTATTCTGGATCTCAGAGAATTAAACTGTTATATACTGTCAGAACACTTTCACATGGTGACGCTTCAACAGGTACTCCCAATTTTACAAAGAGCAGATTTTCCGTCTAATCAAGATTTAAAAGACACATATGTTCATGTTCCAATTCACCCGGCCCATCGCAAATACCTCAGATTTGTGATAGCAGGCAAACATTACCAGTTCAACATGCTTCCCTTCGGAGTCACTACAGCGCCCAAAGTTTTTACCAAATTTCTGGCGGTAGTCGCAGCTCATCTCAGAAGACGGCAAGTTCACTTCTTCCCCTATCTAGACGACTGGCTTATCAAAGCTAGCACTCACCAGAACTGTCTTCAGCGGACACTGTTCACAATAGATCTACTTCATCAACTGGGCTTCACCATCAATGCAAAACAATCTCACCTGCATCTGTCCCAGATGCAGTCTTCTCTAGGAGGCAGTCTAGACACAGTCAAAGCTCTAGCCTCTCTCAATTGCCAGAATACACAATATTCAAGCTATCATTCTACAATTTCAACCCAACCAAGCTTTTCCGGCCAGGGTATTCATGCAACTGCTAGGAATGATGGCGTCTTGCATAGCGATCGTGTTGGTAGCCGGCCGTACCCATCGCTCTCTGCAGTGGTGGAACCCACAAAAATCAGCAGGGCAGCCTTTCATCAACCCTATTCCACAGATCATGCTCACAGCAGACGCATCTCTAACAGGTTGGGGAGCTCATCTCAAAGATTACACAATACTAGGACTGTGGAGTAAGAAGCATAAGACTCTCCACATCAACTATCTGGAGCTTTTAGCAGTTTTTCTAGCACTCAAGGCTTTTCAAACTCACCTCATAGCCAAAACTGTCCTAGTCGAACGGACAACATGCCAGGAATCGGTTATGTGAAAAAGCAGGGGAGGCGAGACACACTCTCTCTAAGTGTCAACACTCGCTCAAACCATCTGGAATTGGGCAATACATCATAAGATCGATCTTCTGGCAGAACATCTCTCAGGAGTAAACAATCAAATTGCCGATCTCCTCAGCAGAAGGACGCAGCATATTCATGAGTGGGAATTTCATCCCCAGGTTCTCCTTCTTTACTTTCAACAATGGTGTTTTGCGGCGTAAATCTTTTCTGAATTCGCTATTGTTAGATTTGGGGGTCTCTAGTGTAGTGTAGTTCCTATTATCCCAATAGGCTCTGCGCATTGGAATAATACCTCCAATAGTATAGACCTAGACCAGACGTTAACTAGGTCTTCTACTGTCGATATTAGACTTAAAGTTTTGGGTTTGCCAGCTAGCTCAGAGTTCACTAGAAACTTTCTCGAATAGACAAGGAGGAGTTGAACCTCCCTGGATAGACAAGAAGGGATTTAGTTTCTGACAACCATAGAACATGACAACTTTGCTCTCCCCTAATCAAGAGTGTATCTCCAGAGTCGTGTGAGCACAAGGCAATTATTTTACTCAGTCAGTACGTGCATTCTTAGTTTCACCAGATTGTAGAGAAAAGGAAGAGACGGGCGTGTTCAATAAAAGATGTTATTTATTGATCAGTCTCTTTTCTCGTACAAGAGAAATGGATCGATATTATTGCAATACTTATGGTTAAGTAAAGTGCATACAATAAAAGCAGAAGTATAAAATAATACTGTAAAAACATTGATATGGTTTCTAAGCCATACGTTATTTAAAATGGACAGAATAGATACATACATATAAACATTTGATTAATCGTACTCAACTGGTGCTTCTAACTACGCCTACCCCAGTGTACCTGACCTAAGCCTAATACGTGGGCGGGGATAGAAAGTAGCAGTTTAAGTTAAGTTTGTTTTGCCAAGTGACTGACTCAAGAATTCTCTGCAAGGGGTTATTCAGCTCCGTACCTGAGGTCTAGGATGGTTGAGGGATAGTATCTCTCGTCTGAGGTCTCGATATTCCAAGCTGCCTGCGAGGGCTGCTCGGAAGCGCCGGAGCTGGATTTCTCGGCAGGAGAAAGCAGCGTCTCGTTCTCAGCGCGTCAGGAAGGCGGGGCAGCTAGTGGGCTTCGCTCTCTGCTGGGCTTCGGCAAGTCTCGCTGCTCCGATCTCGTCACCACCGCGTGTGTTTGCTTAAGGCAATGTCGGTAATATTTATACCTGTAAGGTGCCGAGATTGACGTAAGGATGGACATAGATACGTCAATAAGGATGTCATACGAGCTGGTCGTTAGCACATTCTTTAACTGAAGTTCTCGGTGAAATCAAAACAATGGCCGCAGGGTTTTTCCCAGGTTGTCATAGGTTTGATTTGTTTTGAGGACTCCGTATGCCTTATCAGGGGCTGGAGGAATATTGCTTTGCTTAATCGGATAACGCGCTCCTGTGCCGTGGTCTGGCGTAATCAGATAACGGTTTCTGCATCATGGGATGGCTGCTAGTTAACTCGTTAACCAGAATAGGGTCAGGAATAGGGGGATCGATACAGAACCTATAGGAATACATCACACCCACTCCACGCTAACTATGGCCATATTTACGAATCTAGGCATAGTAAAACATACTGTAGAGTATCGTGTATACCTTACCACCCCAAAATACATATAATGCATTTCGAAATTATGTAACATACGGGAAAAATAAAATAGCCATATGTACTATATGCACTTAAGCAGTAAACTAATGCTAAATTAATCACGCATGTATACATTATTAGTAGTCGAATATGAGAATTACACATGAAATGGCTCTTAATACAGAAGAAAAGTTCGAGACCACTTCATCACAGTTCAAGAGAAAAAAAATATTTATGAACATACCAGCGGGCAGCTAATGTCTATGAAGTTTCTAAAAACAGAAATTAGTTCTCTAAGAATAGTTCTTACTTTAAGCAGAAGAAAAGTGTCCCATAAAATGTAAAACATTTTGGGGCTGCTAAAAAAATTGCTGTCCGTGGACTGGAGGAAAAGTTGATCTTGCTACTTTATTATTAAAGTTGAAGGCCAAATTCAAGGTGTCGGGAACGCCATGTGCTAGCTTGTTCAAGAGTCATTATTTCTGCTCTGGTGAGAACATCATATCATTGAGACTGCTGAAAAAGCTGTCAACAGCTTCCTGTGAGTTCCACTAATTCGGAAAAGGATGTAACCATGCATTCATGTGCATGATTGTCTCCATTGACGTTTTGAGTAGTATTGCTGACAGAAGGTTGTACCTGATCGATGCTGCTTTCATCTTGATCTTCACTACCCCTTAATCGTAGTGGTGAAGTTTCCACGAATGCCGTCATCAGGATTGGCAGCCGTTGAGGGCAGCACAGTGCATGAGCCTTTACCGGACCCAACAGTGTTTCTGCATCCATTGGCGCATCCGATTGTAGCGTCAGACAGGTGTCCAACACGCATTCTTCTCCGCACAGCATGCACCTTAATACAGGTAAAACACATCTTTGCCATATCGGTCGAAATGAAAGAAACCAAGTCATGTTCAGGTCTCTAAGCCGGGTTAGTCCCAGGATTTTTGATATCCGGTCCCGGTATCCAATGGCTCGGATTGTTTCTTCCCTTGTCGCAGGTGTTTTGTCTGTGACATGGTTTGCCATAACGAAATATAAGGACTAAGAATAGGATTCCTGCAATTAGTCCCAAAATGGGGGGAACTCCTCCAAAAATCGAATGGACGAAGTCTGGAAAAATACCCAGTATGGCTTTGAATGGTGTTAATGCCATCGAAAATACTGTCTTAAATACTTTTGAGACTCCACTGGTATCAGAAATATTTAAGATTTCATTCAGGATTTCTGCGAAATGTATGGGGGAATTAGTTGATAACAATGAGTGAATCTCTGCAGTCGTCCTTGCGACTAGGAGATCATACGTTTCTTTTGATGACGTGAGCCTGGTCGGCGTCTGAAGAAGCACTGTTTTCATTCTGCTTAAAGTATCAACTCGAATAGAAGTAATTTTCAAGTGAGGCCATGCCCTTGCCTCCCTGTCTGGAAAGGAGCTGGGGAACAATAAGCGTCCACAGCACATGACCTTCGCAGTCGTACTAACGAGATAAGGAACCCCGGGCAGTAGACTACAACATCTGCGATCCACAATTAGAATGTAACTCCCGTTATAGAGTCTTTTAAAGAATGGTTCTATCTCTGTTGCAGGTGCGCCTAGCTGGTGACATGAAAGGTTATTTGAATTCCCTTCACAGGCTCCATGCAAACTAATTCCATTACACAGAAGTGTACCGCTTAGTGACATTGCACAGTTATTGCCACTAAGAAACACTTTCTGTCCTTTATTACTGACACATGCATGTGAATAGGGCAAGTTCCATGTTGTCTTAATGTACCCTTTTCCCAATTTTTCGTACATGCCAGCCTGTATATATTTTTGGCAGTAT
This sequence comes from Lissotriton helveticus, assembly GCF_964261635.1. Classification (NCBI taxonomy): domain Eukaryota; kingdom Metazoa; phylum Chordata; class Amphibia; order Caudata; family Salamandridae; genus Lissotriton; species Lissotriton helveticus. The sequence continues at coordinate 1,613,376,137 of NC_136068.1, read as the reverse complement.
TGAAACCTGAAAGTAGATATCGGAATATTAATTATCCCATGTATTATCCATTCAATGACAGGTCGTTCTGACATTGTCAATGGTAATCTCTCGAGTTTCTCAATGCTCAGGATTGTATAATCAGCACCCTTCTGTGCCATACTGATCTGTTTATCAGTAAGGTTAAAGATATTGAATAGTGACGTTGTGTTGATTAAACGCCAAGGCACATAGCCTGAACGCAGGTTTTGTAACGTCCAGCCAAGCTGTACAATAGAACGCAATTGAGACTGACCGTGTTGTAACAGTAAGTCTTGCGATATTATGTCGATTGCTGATGACACAATGCTGTCCAATGAAAAGATTCTGGAGGACAGAGTCATTAACCCATTGTCCACTACAGAAAGCGATTTTTCCAAATTAATACGGTCAATTTCCCGTATACTTTCTGCTGTCTCAATTTGAGTTATCTTCCAGGCCTCGTTGTAAGCTGCATATATGGAGGCTGCTATGAAGCGTTTTTGACGCTGTTTGCGCGGTCCCATAATGAAATCACGCAAGTCAGCACCATCAGTAAGTAAAGTTAGGTGTTGCTTAATTTCTGTCAGTGTGGAAGTTTTTAGCCATTGAAGGCAGAGTTTGCCCACACTGTAGGTGGTGATTATCCCTGGGTGTTGTCTTTGGGAATATCTAGGGTCTGGCCTGGTCAATGTGAACCCCTGTGTTTTGTTCAGGAATCTGTCTTGACAGTTATTAGTATCTGTGGGCCAGATCAACCATTGTTTCCAATCAGGATTTGTTCTGTTTTGGTTTAATACATAGTTTACGTCTATCTCTTCATCTGCAGAGTTATTGCTGTTCATTGTTGGTTTTGGAATAGACGGTTTATTTAAGTCTTTGATTTTGGCTAATCCAAGACAGGTAGTTTGTTGAATACTTTCATTCAAGAATATAATTTGTTCTGGGATCATGCAGGCTCTAAACAATGATTCTATACCTTGTACTTGCCATTCTTTTGTACCCCAAACACTTTTTACTTCAATATTTTTGTCCCAATAATCAAAACCAAATGTATTCATTTGTTCAAAAAATTAGTCCGAATATATCAATTTCGTGTTTGTAAGCATGGTTTTTGTTCCTGTCTTATTTGACAATTTGAAATAAAATGTTTCAGCATTACTTGTGTTGAACCCTGAAAAGTATGAATATTTGTCATAAAAGGTTCTTGAGCTTCCTTTTGGAGGGGTTGCACAATGTTCCCATTGATTATAATTTAAAACATTTCTAGGTTGTGCTGATTTATGTAAAAAATGGTTACCATAGTGGTTGTAGCAGTACATACTATCATAATTAGATGAACCCTGCAAATAATCATGTTTGGTAAATTTAGCAGACATCACTAGATCAGACATCATGTTATTAATACTTTCAAAGTCCCAATCATCAGCAAATGAGTTTGGTTTTACAAAGTCACTCAACGAGATCTTGATTTGGTGTGGATATTTGAGGATCTCAACCGGACCATAAATTTCATAGTCAGTATTGTCCCATGCTACCCCACCCGGTATAGGATTGGCTGTGAAATTGACTGAAGAAAGTTCTCTTTTCTTGACGTGTGAAGACGTGTGTGGCTTGAGGATCAAGTTGATGTTCTGGCTTGCTGTGTCCATTTTAGCATATTTTCCCTCAATGAAGCGTCCCAAACATAGTATCATGATGAGCCAAAGTATCAGGATAAATACACCAAAGGACACCCAAAATTCAATCCACGGAGAAATCAGATAGTTTTCTTTCAGCTGTTTCAAAAGTTCCTTAGCTTTATCTTTAAAAGTTTTTGTTGATGGCTGTGTCTTTGATTCACTTAGATCTTCAGAAGAATCATCAAAGTTGATGAAGTAGCCGGATGCCGTTCTGTCTATTGTTCCAATTGCTTCAGGATTACTGTTTCTTGCAGCTTCAGCATATTCATTTGTTACTTCATTGTAGGTTGGTGTGTCTCTACTAAATGTTTTTATTTGGGTTTTCAGAGGTGTGAGGTCCATTGCATTGTTGCATAGTCCTTGTTGTTGTTCTGTAGGCGTTTCGAATGTGATTAGCCTTTTAGTTAGCACCTCTGTACTTGTAGCAAACCTTGGTGTTCTACCACTTATCGGGAGTCCACTTGGCCTACTGTTTGTTATCGGCCACATGATTGTGGTTTTACCAGGTCGATGGATACAACTCGGTTCTCCTTTTTACCAGCAAGTGGCGGTAATACAACTGATCTTGTCCCGTTGATGGACAAGACAGCAACTGCTTTTCTGTAAGAAGGCCCAAATTCCTTCTTTACCGCGATCTTTTCTCTGACTAGATCCCCGATTTTTGGAATCCAGACAGGTCTTGCTGGGACAGGTGGTGGTTCTTCAGTGGTTGTTGGCTGCTGTTTCAACTTTATGTTGCTCAGGTCTTTTCTTGTTTCGTTTAAGTCCTGTAAAATAGCCAAACGATCTTTGATATCAAAGCTTTTTTCTTTCACCACTGAAGTCTGACTGTCAAGATCTAAGACTAGCATCCTAGTCCCAAACAGTAATTCGTACGGACTGAATCCCCTCAGAGAATTTCTTGGCAAGTTGTTTAGACTACGTTGGACACTTATTAGATGTTTGACCCACCCAGCTCCCGAACCTAATACCTTTGCTGTTATAGATTGCTTTATGCCTTGGTTTTTTCTTTACACCATCCCGTATCCCTCAGGAAGGAAGTGAGAAGAATCCCGCTTCGCTATGCTCATTTGGCCGTGCTTTCCCACAAGCTTGAGGGCTAAAGTGAAAACATTGGTCAAACGTAGCATGCTCCTAGCGTATATGCCATTTAGACTCGCAAATCTTTGTATAACAGTCCTGGCGTCAGCCGTTCGCTGGGGCCACATCCATATGAATCTCGTGCATAAATCCACTGCGACCAAGATATATTTATAGTTACCATCCCTTTGTAAGGGACCACAGTGGTCCAGGTAAACACAGGCTAATGGTTTATCCGAGATTAGAAGGGGCGTCTGTGCTGGTCGTCTCACTGTTGATACTTCCATTTTTTGACATATTTCACATTCTAGAACATAGTTCCTGGTTTGTCTTCTCATTTGTGGCCACCAGTATCTCTGTTTTAATAACGATACTGTGGCTGAGACGCCAGCATGTACAGAAGCAAGTCCTTCGTGTGCCGCTATGAGGAGTCCTAACCTATGTTCCATGTTTGGAATTACTCTATCCCCCACTCCAGGGATTCGAGCAAATGGAACATTATTTGCATCAGTTATGTATGAGTACTTTACTGGAAAGCCTTTCGGGAGTGTTTCTATCGCATCTTTTACTGTAGCGCTGACAGCTTGTAATATATCGCTGTCTATTTTTGTTTTTGACCGAGTGATGGCAGCTACGGAAGCCGTTTGCACAGCTGCCTTCGCGGCCTCATCAGCCAATGAATTCCCTGCAACGTGAACGCCATCACGTTGATGACTCAGTGTATGTATCACGTGAGTCTTTGGTAGTTCCTTTTGTAAAAGAACTACTTGTTCCCAAAGCATTTTATGCTTGATTGTGCCTCCTTTTGCATCCTTAAAACCATTCTGAAGCCAGATCTGTAAGTATTCATTGTAAGACTGAACGCAATAATACGAATCACACACTGAGTGTGGGGAATTCTCGATCGGTATTTTCAAGCGCCATCTTGAATGCTAGTAGTTCTGCTCGCTGAGCTGTACAATCTCCTAGAGATTGTGTTTTAGTGACCGCTGGTTTGAATTTCCCATCGTGCCAGCGACCTTTTACAATCGCACACGCAGCACTGTAAGCTTGTTTACCTCCTACTGCGGGTTGTGCTGATCCGTCTGTATATATTATACAGCCGTAATGTTCTAGAGGCAGAATTTCGGTCGGCGGCGGACATTCGAATTCGTATTGGAGAAACTCTTGTGTTTTTAAGTTAGGATCAAATTCGTATGCCACGTCTGTTGCTGCAAGAGAATTAGCCCATTGTATCCATCTCGGATGAAGCGCTTTAGCATTCGGTATGCTTGCTTTTGTTACAGCCTCTAGGGCTGGTATCGGTGTAACGATTATTATTCGTTTACCTTGTGAAAGGGCTCGTTCTTTTGCTATAGCTGTCTGTGTCGCAGTAAGAATTTTTTCCGTTGGGCTAAATTTCATTTCAGCTTTAGTGTACAAGTGTGATTTGAATGCAATTGGTACCTTTTCTCCCTCATTAGAGGTCAGGTATGTGAATCCGCATCTTCCTGGGATGACTCGAATCACAAGGTTGCGTGTGTTATCACGTGTTTCTAATTTTGTTTTAATTAACATATCTGTTTGTAAGGATCTCAGAATTTCTGTGTGTTTTTGAGTCCAATTGTTTTTTTTTAAATCTGGTTTTATTAGATCATAAAGGGGTTTGACCCTTTCTGCGTAATTTGCAATGTATGTTCTTCCGAAATTTAGGAAGCCTAGAATTGACTGTAGGTTTTTTAGTGTTCTAGGTGCTTGGAGTACGGCACATTTCTCTAGGAAATTGTCAGCCAGGCTTTTGCCTTCACTTGATAATTCATATCCTAAGAACAGGACTGTTAGATGGGCAATTCTTTTTTTTTTTTTTTTTTTTTTTTTTGGTAAACCTTTATTGTGCAGAAATTGCTCACAAATACGGGCCTACAACCCATCGGGCCGGCCACCACAATTATAGAAGCACATTGGTCAGGACAGAAGCTCCAGCGGGGCACCACAGTAATCCAAACGGGAATCAAAGGCGAAAAGCCACAGAGCAAACACCACGAGCAGGATGAGAGAAGGTTGATTTTATAATAGAAGATGGGGTATAGCAGAATAATGGCAATCATTAAGGTCCAGAGGGTCGTGGCGGGCCGCGAGCAAGCAGTAATACAGAACACAGGAAAATTCAAAAAGAACAGTTACATTTTAGCAAAGGCAGAACGTGAGTCCCACATTAGTAAGCAATTGCAACCGCTGCCCAGCGCCCACCCACCACTACGAGAACACACAATGATACACAGAACGGAAAATAGGCTTGCAAAACAAAGAGCCCTCCGCTACAACAACCCAGGGGAGGGAAGAAAAGAAAAAGGGGAGGGGGGAAAAAGGGAAAGGACATCGGGAAAAAAAAAGGGGGGAAGAAAGAACGCGGCATCACAGCATGCGCCCCATGGCTAACAAAGCACTCAAAAATAGACCGGCACAGGGAACCCATGGTAACAGGAGTAATAGAAGCATAGTAAACCGTGAGGGCGGGGAGACCAGAAGGCCCACGCTAGCAAAAACACCCCAGGGGGCCCACATGCAGACACCGCGTCCCGAAAAAAGTGGATCCATAAGAGCCATAGAACCAAAAAAGGGGGGAAAAAAAAGGGGGAAAAACAAAATGACAGACCCCCCCCCCACCCCGCACACCCCACCCTGCACCCCTGCAGAAGGCTATGGCCTACCCCCCCAGCAGCGTGCCTGTCGCCCTAACCAGAAACCCGAAATATAGAAGAGTTAAAAGTAAAGAAAGAACAACAAAGACAAAAAGAAGAAGGGGAAATAGGGAAACAACGACGGGAGAGGAGCCACATAATCAAAACCATCAGCTCCCACCCCCCCGTCCGAACATACTCCGGGCCCACGGGAAGATAATAAGTACAAGGATAAGCTTCAGGAACATGAAGGAGAATCGAACATAGTCATACAGTCACAAACGGATCATCCGACCATACCGCAAAATAATAGTCCACCAAGGCAAGTTCATCTCAACCCTGTCCTCGTCTATCCAAAGCCGTAGGCATACAACGCACCAGGAACCAGATCATGAGGAACCAGAGGCGAATAGCAGGGAGTCCAATCGTCGATCCACACAAGTCATATCGATTTCGACCCAGATGAACAGGAAGAGACGGCCACCACCGCAGGTATTGCAGGCACAGTTCCGCCGACAATAGGAGGAAAGCCGTCTTGGCGGAGCAACCACAGGATCTTCGTTCGGCCATTCGAGGCAAAAAAGGAATGGGAGATCCAACGAGACCGGTCCGGACGGGACCCGGCTGGCGGACCCTCAGCACAGGGGAAATCACATGATGATTGAGAGCAGCGGGTATCCGTACACCCAAACAAGCGGCAGCCGCCGGGTCCACGACCTCCAGGAAAGTCCCAGCAGCATACAGCAGCGATGAAGCCGCACACACCGGGGGGGGCCCAGCAGGCCCGGCAAAATGATCATCCAGTCAAGCGATAGGTGCGGACTCCAGTAGCGCAAGGCGGCGAGAATGTCGCCAAGCGTAGGCTCACCTTTACGGTATTCAGCAAACGTGCCATGCGGCGGACCAGCGTTGCCAGTCTCGTCCAGGCTGAGAGACAGGGAGCCGGCCGCCATCTTGGAAGCCCGGCGGGGCCGCGGCAATCTCCAACCCCCGTCCGGCCACAAGCGGGGTCACACAGGATACAGCCGACCACAAGCAGAGGCACCCCCAGGGCAGGAAGGCGGGCCCCCAGGATAAGGAGGGTCGCCGGCTCCCCCACGCCACCGGCTCCGTTCTCCGAGTCCGGGCGGAGGGACTCAAGAGGGCCGGACAGGAGAACAAAGGGGAGACGAGCCACATACACGGTCAACCCCCGTCCATGGAAGGCAGCGCCTCAACACCAGGCCGCAGGATCGCCGGTCAGGCCCGGAGAGCCGTCACCGGTCTAATTGCACATCGGCCTCTCCGACCGAGCCCACACCGCCACCAAGGGTCGGCTACAGCGCTCCGCCCCGGCGCCGCCGAGGAGTTTCAGGCCCGCCCGCTCCGGAGGTCCCGAAGCGAACAAGGGCGCAGCTCAGGATCTGCGGCACCTAGGAACAGGCGGATCAGACGGTAAGTGCCAGCGAAATGTCGTAGTTCCATAGTCTACCAAAGAATACTTCCCGGGGCAAGATCAGACACAGGATAGACGTTCCAGGCAGGAAAGCGAACGGAGCCGAGCTAAAACGCGGCCATCGCAGACGCGAGCTTGGCTCCTCCCCCCAGATAGGCAATTCTAGATTTTTTAAAGTTGAATTTGTAACCCTCTGCCGCGAACCCAAGTATTATGGTGTTCACTCTCTTCAAGTGAGTATCCAAGTCATCATCTGTTAGGTATATGTCATCGACATAAGATAATGCTTCGTCATCATATGTTTGTAGTAACTCTGTTACCCTCGCTGAGAATACTCCTGGGCTGTTCTTGTACCCCTGGGGTAACCGACAGACTTCTTTTTGAGCGCCATTTATTGAGAACGCTGATAAGTATCTGCTCTCTGGTGCTATATTTTGACAAAAGAATCCATTAGAGATGTCTAAAGTTGTTTTGTATTTTTTGCGCACTATGTTATTCATTAGTGCAGCACTATGTGAGTTTTGTACTGCAAAAGTTTTGCAACATGAGTTAAGGTGTCTGTAATCCAAAACTAGACGATATGAATTGTCTGGTTTGGAGACAGGAAACAAAGGGTTGTTCATTTGTGAGGTGCAAGTTTCAATCACCCCCTGGTATTCTAGTTGATCTAGAATTTCTTTTCCCTGTTTTTTAGCTTCTTGCTTGATTGGATACTGCCTTTGTGCAGTAGGTTGTGATTTTAACTGGATTTTGTGAGGAGGAGAGTCCTCATCCCATCCTACATGATTTTTATATAAAGCAGGAGCCTGAGCTACTGCCCACTTTCTTGCAAGTGTATATTTTTTATGAATTGGAATATGATTTGAGAAGGCAGGCATAATTATTTCTTCGCCATGTGGGCACTCCCTGACGAACTCTGGTGGCCAATCTTTTTCAGCTAGAAGGATGTCATAGCCCTTCGAGAGATTATCCCAAAAAAGGCCCCTTATTTTCCTAGTCTTATCCCCTTCTATACGTAAAGTTATTTCATAGATTTTGTGAGGTTTGCTAACTCTGGTGTCTGCAGTTTCCACCTGAATGTATTCATTCGTGTCCACTGTCTCCAGATGATTCATAAGGACTTTGCGTGCTATGCTCACTTCTGCTGCGCTGTCTAGCATTGTCTGAGCCCACTCTCCGTTTTTCAGCTGTGTCCTCAGTATTCTCGGCATTGTTGAATACTTTAATACTGGCTACCTTCTTTTTTAGAAACTGTAATTTTTTATTTGGATGAGCAGGTTCCTTGTCTTTGGACTTGACGTGCCCTTCCCTGGGTTCCGATCGTCCTCTTCTTTCCGATTTCTGCGAGGAAGTCTGAAAAGATTGAGAGGGACGTGTATCAAAATCTTTATCCGGTTTCTTTATGTTATCCCTATTTCTAAGGTTGTATTTTTTCACAGAGGGCTCCCTTTGGGGAGACTTGGGTCCTTGGTCCGGAGATCTTTCTCTCCGCCGAGGAGACCTTCCTCTGGACTGGAATCTCTTTTCTTTTGGATTGGATTGTTTGTTTCCATCCCAGTTCTTCTTTTGACTGTTTAGATTATTTTTAATAAATATTTTTTCAGGACTTTCAATTAGTTGGGGCTTCACTGGTATTCCACCCAAACTATCCCTACCTAGTTCTTCATAGGATTTTTCTATAATTCTGGCAATTTCTGCTGGTTGGTCTGCTATATCTGTCTCTTTTAACCTCTGGCGGATCGCCACATTCGCTGCTTCTCCTTTTATGTTGGCTAGTAATATTGCCGAGACCTGCTTGAAGTCTTTTAGTAATTTCATACCGAGAAATAAAGCGGGTTCTGGACCGTATTCGTCTTGAATTTGTTTTAGCACATCTGGTATTACCGACATGGATGGTACACCATGTGTTTTTGTGTAAATGGAAGCAAAGACTGTACCCCAAGTGTCACAGTCCTCCACGTGTGGTGCGATTCCCATTGGAAGACAGTCAGAATCCTGTGTTTATCCACAGGGGTGGTGTCTGGAAACACCGCCTCTATTTGGGTGATTTTTTGTGCTAACCAGAATGGTATTTGTTCCCGTTTAGCTGGTACTTTACCTAGGCAGGACTGTATGTTCTGTGGTGTAATTTTATTTGTGTTCCCCTGATGTGGGGTCAGCTGTGGAATTTTAACTACAGGTTGGATGGTTGAAGTCCGCATTACATATTGGACTAGTTGTCTATATATTTTAATTAATTGTTTTAGTTGTACTAAAACATCTGCTGCAGACATCCTTTCGATGTCTGGATGTGGTGTGTATCCGGCTAGGACCGGCCACGTTGCTCCTGGTCTACCTAGTGGACCGAGCCTGGTGATGTGATTATTATGTTTTAGGGCGCCATTAAACAAGAGCAGATGCTCTTGGAATTGAAGTGGTACTTCCACTTCCTCGAAAGGAGTGTAGGTATCCGGAGGTTCCTCTATTTTATAATAGTGGAACTCCTTTGTTACAGCATTTGCTGCTGGAAAGTGTATCCATGAATAGAATACCTCTGTCTGCCGATATTCGTGTGCCTCAATTACGAATATGACTGTACCACCTCTTGGTGTCAGTCCATTGTCTATAAGTTTTAACGTTATAGATCTTCTTATGTTGACCGGGATGAGTTTTATATCCGGGTCTGCTCCTTGCATAGTATTATCAGCTTCTATTATTTCAGCTGCTAATCTAGCTCTCTCTCTTTCATCATCACTTTCTGGCATTTTACTGTCAGGAAGGTTATTCTGTTTGTTTGCAGATCAGGTTTCTTACGGAAACAAAGATTAGATGCACAATATTTTGGAACAGTGTATCCTTCAACGTTGATTGAACCAAGAACCATACATAGGAGTTCCCTCCTGCGAGGTTTGGCGGATTTTACCTCTCACCCACTCCAGACGTCTTTGGAGTATTATGGGAAAAAGGGGTCTGAGTGAAAAAGCACGACTGAGTTACTCTAAAGTGTTGCGTTAGTTTTATCGCCTATCCAAACACGTTGGGCGCCATGTAGTGTAGTTCCTATTATCCCAATAGGCTCTGCGCATTGGAACAATACCTCCAATAGTATAGACCTAGACCAGACGTTAACTAGGTCTTCTACTGTCGATATTAGACTTAAAGTTTTGGGTTTGCCAGCTAGCTCAGAGTTCACTAGAAACTTTCTCGAATAGACAAGGAGGAGTTGAACCTCCCTGGATAGACAAGAAGGGATTTAGTTTCTGACAACCATAGAACATGACAACTTTGCTCTCCCCTAATCAAGAGTGTATCTCTAGAGTCGTGTGAAAACAAAAGACAACTTATTTTACTCAGTCAGTACGTGCATTCTTAGTTTCGCCAGATTGTAGAGAAAAGGAAGAGACGGGCGTGTTCAATAAAAGATGTTATTTATTGATCAGTCTCTTTTCTCGTACAAGAGAAATGGATCGATATTATTGCAATACTTATGGTTAAGTAAAGTGCATACAATAAAAGCAGAAGTATAAAATAATACTGTAAAAACATTGATATGGTTTCTAAGCCATACGTTATTTAAAATGGACAGAATAGATACATACATATAAACATTTGATTAATCGTACTCAACTGGTGCTTCTAACTACGCCTACCCCAGTGTACCTGACCTAAACCTAATACGTGGGCGGGGATAGAAAGTAGCAGTTTAAGTTAAGTTTGTTTTGCCAAGTGACTGACTCAAGAATTCTCTGCAAGGGGTTATTCAGCTCCGTACCTGAGGTCTAGGATGGTTGAGGGATAGTATCTCTCGTCTGAGGTCTCGATATTCCAAGCTGCCTGCGAGGGCTGCTCGGAAGCGCCGGAGCTGGATTTCTCGGCAGGAGAAAGCAGCGTCTCGTTCTCAGCGCGTCAGGAAGGCGGGGCAGCTAGTGGGCTTCGCTCTCTGCTGGGCTTCGGCAAGTCTCGCTGCTCCGATCTCGTCACCACCGCGTGTGTTTGCTTAAGGCAATGTCGGTAATATTTATACCTGTAAGGTGCCGAGATTGACGTAAGGATGGACATAGATACGTCAATAAGGATGTCATACGAGCTGGTCGTTAGCACATTCTTTAACTGAAGTTCTCGGTGAAATCAAAACAATGGCCGCAGGGTTTTTCCCAGGTTGTCATAGGTTTGATTTGTTTTGAGGACTCCGTATGCCTTATCAGGGGCTGGAGGAATATTGCTTTGCCTAATTAGATGGCAAGCGTTATGACCTAATCCGATAACGCGCTCCTGTGCCGTGGTCTGGCGTAATCAGATAACGGTTTCTGCATCATGGGATGGCTGCTAGTTAACTCGTTAACCAGAATAGGGTCAGGAATAGGGGGATCGATACACAACCTATAGGAATACATCACACTAGTTGGCACAGGTAGGTACTTGTGACAAGTAGGGATCGGCTCTAGTCAGGATAAGGGGATTACACTCCTAAAATAACCCCTGCTCACCCCCTTGGTAGCTTGGCACGAGCAGACAGACTTTATCACAGAGGCGTTGTTAAGCATTTGTGACCACATACAGTAACCCAGTGACAACACTACAGATGGACACCACAGAAGGTTTTATACCGAAAATAAGTATACTTTATATAGAGTTACCACAAGACCATAACTGACAAAAATACACAATACTGTTACTTTAAGATGTTAGATTTTTAGCTTAGTTCAGTTCTTAGATGCAACACTTTGCGTCAATGTACCTTAGGTTGCGTTGTGCTTCCACGACAAGCAATGTCGCAGCGAGGGAAATGCGGCAAAGTTCAGGAGCAAAGAAATAAAGACGTGAAGATCTTCCAGATGCAGCACGCTTTTCGGGGATGTGAGAAGTTCTCGGTTCGATGCGTGGACTGCAGCGGCGACACCCTTTTTTCCGCGATGCGACGGCAGCAGATTCACTTGTGACACTCTTCTCCCATGATGCGTGAAACTTCCGCACGATGCGACAACTACTCCGGTGACATCCACGATGCGACGGCAGCAGCTCCGACGGCGGCGCGCTTTTCGGGGACGCTAGGCGCTTTTCTTCAATGTGGTGCAGTGCAACAGTTCCAGCGGCGACACCCTCCCTTGGAGTTGCGACGGCAGGCACAGCGACTGCGACACGCTAGGACCTCGTTGCGAGACTCTTCTCTCGATGCAGTGCGACCGCTACCGCGGCGACACCCTCCTATGGAGTTGCGACGGCAGCAGCAGCGACGGCTACACACTTCCTCTTCATTGCAGCACGCTTCTCTCCGATGCGGTGCAGTGCGACAGTTCCGATGGGGACACCCTCCTTCGGAGTTGCGACGCCGACACGCTTCTTATCGATGAGTCGCGCTTCCAGCTCCTTGCGACACGCAGTTACTCAGAAGGCCCAAAACTGCAGCAGGCACTTCAAAGAACTTTGGGGAGCTGGGGTGTGAAGTCTGTTGTCCCTGAGACTTCAGCAGGAGGCAAGCTCTTTTCCAAGCCCTTGGAGATCCATCACAAGTGGAAAGCAAAGTACACAAAGTTCCTTTCTCCTTCCTTTGGCAGTAAGGCAACCACTGCAGGCCAATCCCCCAAGCAATACTTCAGCTTGTGAATAGTCTCTCCTCAGTTTATTCAGGTTTCTCTCTTGAGTAAAGGTTTCTTCTTGTAGTCCAAAGTGATCTAATGTCATGGGATCAGGTTCCCAATATTTATTACCCAAAATCCTTTGTTCTCTATGGGGAGAGGGGTTTTGCCCAGTCCAAACCAGTTCTGAAGCACTCTGTTACCAGACTTCTCCTTTCCTTTCACAGTGCAGGGCAGGCACATCAGACGCCCCACAGGAGGTGGAGCCAGCATTGTGGAAGGCAAGTTCAGTCCTGGAGCACTTTGTTTACAGGACTCCTTCTCTTCTTTAAGTGTGCAGGGCAGAGACATCAGCCGCTCCCCAGGAGGTGGAGCCAGCATTGTGGAAGGCAGACACACCCCTATTCAAGGTTCAGGTGCAACTTCTCCCTCCCATCTAGATGCAGATCTCTGTATTCACCACTGGGTGACTCATCCGGTCTCTTGGAATCCCCCAGCCCTGTCACTCACAAAACCAAACAAAGGAATACAAGCAGAGGCAGGTTGAAAGGTTAGGCAATCAAATACCTACTTTCTAAAAGTAGTCTTTGCAAACACAGCAAACACAGAATGTTAAAACCAACTTCACTAAAAGATGTATTTTATCATTCTTAGTTCAGGCATACTAAACTCGAATTTCTACCATGTTCTCTGAGACAGTTAGGATTATAAAAATGTAATAATCTAACAGCCCATTCTGGCCTATGGAGAACAGGTAGCCTTGCAATATTGAAAAATGAAAATGGCTGTAATTCTTTATCAGGACATGCCACACACATCAGGGCTTGTACTACCGCATACTTCCAATGCACCCTGCCCTTGGGCCTACCATAGGGGTGACTGATATGAAGAAAAGGGAAGGTTTAGGGACTGGCAAGTGGGTGCACTTGCCCAGTCAGCATGACAGTACCAGACTGCACGCAGGCTCTGCAATGGCAGACCTTAGACACATTTTACTAGGCTGCTTCTGGGTGGCACAACCAGTGCTGCAGGCCCACCAGCAGCATTTGGATTTACATGCCCTTGGCGCACTCAGTGCACTAGACCAGGGTCTGACAAGTAAACCAAATAGCCACACATGGAACCACTGATTAATGCATCAATTTACAATAGGGAGCACTTGCACTGAATAGCAGTGGCACAGTGCCCAAAGCATCTAATACCAGCAAAAACACCTGAGACCACAGCAAAAATGGAAGGGAGACCCACACCAATGGTGCCAGGTCTAACAACTATGCTGTGCATTATTCTGCCATCTAGTGGTTGGGTCCGGAATTGTAGTATTTCTTTTTTCTTTTTTTGTGGGCATTGACGTAGTACCATTTGGTGCCCTTCTGTGACGTCGACGGGCGTCCTACGGAAGCTCCCACCTTTGGTAGCCATCTTCAGATTCTTTTTTTCCGCAGTTGGGTTTGGATCGATACAGAGGAGCTTCCAAACTTTGAGAGAAGAATCGACGAAAAAATCGGTTGGACAGTGTCTTCCACTTTCAAATTTCGATCAAAGACTATTGCAGTTCGACAAAGGAAGAAAAAACAAGATCTTCGACAATCGGAGAATGCGAATGCAGGGGGATCCCTGTGCTCTGTAATGGACAAGATGCCATTCAAGATTTGTAAGAACTGTCCCCACAAATACTCTCAAAAGGATCAGACCCTGGTCTGCAACGTGTGCCTGCCGCGGGACCATCAAAGCAACGACTGTAACGCCTGCTCCGTCTTCACCCCGAAGACGTTGAGGGTGAGAGAAAGGGAGTGACGAGCAAAGCCAAGGACCACCGCCATCGCTGCGAGACCTGGGCCTCTCCAGTGAAGAGGAAGATAACATCGCCGAAGGGCCAGAAGGCGACGAGGACAGAAGTGTTGGTTGTGGAAGTCGAGAAGAAGACTTTGAAGGAGTTAAGAGAGTCGTCGACCTCGAAAAAACTCTAGACTTCCAAAGGGATCTTCGGTGTTGAAGTATTCTGCGACCGCAGCTGCATCCAAACAAAATCCGACCGTATAATCCTTGGAAAAGGACTCCGGAATGGCAAAGGCCCTTGAAAAAACGAAGACATTGAAAGACAGTCTGGAATAGGACGCCTCGGCGTAGAAAACAGATAGGCCCAAACAAACATTGACGACCGGATCGGCGTAGACGGCCAAAAAACGGAAAGCAGAAAATCTCGACGCCAAAACACAAGTGGCTGAGATAAAGAGAAAGAGGCTCGAAGCCCAAATGGCTAATATCCTTTAACGAAAAAAAGACTTCGAAAGCTTGAAGCCATTCAAGATACCCCCGAAAACAAAGAATACGGAAGGCAAAAAGGTCGTCGAAGAACCAATTCAGCCAAGAACCCCCGAACCGATCGAAGAAGAAGAGGAAAAATCATTCTTCTTCGGGGAAGATGTCGAGGAAGACTAACAAACATATGCAGAATCGGCGACCTCGGAGAATAGAGACCTCCAATGGCAAGATCTCTATGCTGAATCACCTGAGGGGGCTGTGGAATCATCTCCTTCGAGGCCATCGCCCCCAGAGGACATTGGCATGTACAATCAAGTGATTAAAAAAGGTGCAGAAATGTATGGGGTACAGCTAGAGACACTGATGCCTACACAATTTAGAAACCAATTCCTCCTAATGCTGCCACGTGTATTAGACCAGGGGAAAGAGTCATTCAAAGCGCCTGCTACATGCAAGGCTATAAAACCAAAGGCAGAATAGAAGTATATGCCAGCTGACTCTATCATTGCCTGAACAGCAATAAAAAGAGCAAACATCCTAACTACAGTGGGACCACCTCCAGACCAGGAAAGCAAGAGGATAGACCTTGTAGGAATGAAGGTGGAAAGAAGCGCAGCTAATCAATGGCGCATAGCTAATTCAAATGCATTGTTGAACAGACTTGCTTACCAACATTGGGAGGAGGTAGGAGAACTGTTACAAAACCTACCAGAAAAATTCCAAAAAAGAGCTAGCCACCTGGTAGAAGAGGGTAAAATCATTGCAAATACATATTTAAAATCAGCCCTTGATGCTGCTGAAACATCTAGCAGGCAAATGATGATTGGCAACACAGAAAGGAGGAAAGAATGGCTTAGAATCTCAGGCTTCAAGCCAGAAGTGCAAAGCAACATCATCAACTCGCCATTCAATGGGGAACAATTGTTTGGAAGTGTGGTTGATGAAAAGCTAAATCAACTAAAAAAGATCAACTAAACTGCAAGATCCATAGGGGCTCTGCAGTTCAGAGGCATGCTTAGAGGCACACCATCAAGGAGACCAGGGAAGAGAGGTACACACTAACCTGTTACCTCACATCAATGTTAGCAACAAACATACAAAGCAGGAAACCAGAGCACACAACAGGGACAGCAACAAAGCTGGCAGTCCCATGGAAGAGCATCCTTTCGAGGGCATCCCTCTGGCAGAGGTCAGTCACAAAGAGGTGAACAACAAACCTCTACTAGTGACTACGCTCACAAAGAGGTACACTAACAAACAACAACAGTGAGAGTACACACAAAAAAGAAGCATGTACAAAAACAAAAGAAAACCAGTTTCAGTTCCTTCAACATACCACCCATTAGGAGGCAGACTAAGATTTTTCCTACAAAAATAGAGGGAAATACCCACAGACAAATGGATTTTAAACATAATACAGTACGGTTACTGTATAGAGTTAACGAAAATACCTCCCCACAGGAGGCCAAATCAAAGGACACATTCAAAAGAAGAATTATCTCACCTAGTCAAAGGTGCAGGAGCTTCAGGAAATAGAGCATATACCACACAGAGAAAAGAGCAACGGTGTATATTCACATACTTCCTAATTCCAAAAGTGGATGGAACGTTACGGACCTAAGGTTTCTAAATAAGTTTATAACAAGCATTTGCAATGCAATAGGTCTCGCATTAGGTCTCGCATTAGGAAAGTTTGAGCTATTGGTATTTTAAATGACAATTTTTTTATTTATGTGTTGGTTTTGAAAATAGCTAAATTAATAGCTTTGTCATTTACAATGCCAATAGTTATAACTTTCGCAAATGGGACACTTATAGTATTTGTAATGCAGTATGTGTTGTATTTACGTGACTTAGACATATTGATATTACAAATAACAATGGCTTTTATTTTTTGTTAATAATTAATACTTAAATAAAAGTTATTGTAATTTATAATGGCAATAGCTTAAAGTTTTGTAAATAACTTTTGTAAAGATTATGTTCAGTGTATTTTATTGTGACGAAAATCCAAGAACAGAAGTGAAATATTAACATCTTTTTGTGACATTTGTAATAAAGGTTGAAACATTGAGAGAACATATTTGAACCAGTTGTGGTTGAATGGTTGCACAGATTGATGCTGTGGTGGCGCTGAGTGATGTTGTGGTGGCGAACGAGTGATGCTGTGGCATTCAGTGATGATGTGGTAGCACATTGTGATGTTGTGGTGACCCTGAGTGATGCTGTGGTGGTCCTGAGTGATGCAGTATGCTATGTTTTGTTTTGCTATCCTATGTTTTGTTATGCTATGTTTTGCTATCCAATGCTTTGATTTTTTATGCTATGCTATGCAGTGTTTTGCTATCCTATGCTATGTTTTGTTATGCTATGCAGTGTTTTGCTATCCTATGCTATGTTTTGTTATGCTATGCTATGTTTTTCTATGATATGCTATGTTTTGTTATGCTATGTTTTGTTATGCTATGCTTTGTTTTGCTATGCTAGGTTTTGTTATGCTATGCTATGCTTTGTTATGCTATGCTATGCTATGTTTTGTTATGCTATGTTTTGTTGTGTTTTATTATGCTATGCTTTGTTTTGCTATGCTAGGTTTTGTTATGCTATGCTATGCTTTCTTGTGCTATGTTTTGTTATGCTTTGCTTTGTTTTGTTATGCTATGCTATGTTTTGTGACGCTATGCTGTTTTGTTGTGTTTTGTTATGCTATGCTATGTTTTGTTATGCTATGTTATGTTTTGTTATGCTGTTTTGTTATGCTATGTTTTGTTGTGCTATGCTATGTTTTGTTATGCTATGTTTTGTGTTGCGATGCTATGTTTTGCTATTCTGGTGTATGTGTGGTTGTGTGTGTGTGTGTGTGTGGGGTTGTGTGTGTGTGGGGTTGTGTGTGTGTGGGGTTGTGTGTGTGTGGGGTTGTGTGTGTGGGGGGTTGTGTGTGTGGGGGGTTGTGTGTGTGGGGGGGGTTGTGTGTGGGGGGGGTTGTGTGTGTGTGGGGGGTTGTGTGTGTGTGGGGGGGTTGTGTGTGTGTGGGGGGGGTTGTGTGTGTGTGGGGGGGGGGTTGTGTTTGTGTGGGGTTGTGTGTGTGTGGGATTGTGTTTGTGTGGGGTTGTGTTTGTGTGGGGTTGTGAGTGTGTGGGGTTGTGAGTGTGTGGGGTTGTGAGTGTGTGGGGTTGTGAGTGTGTGGGGTTGTGTGTGTGTGTGTGTGGGGTTGTGTGTGTGTGTGTGTGGGGTTGTGTGTGTGTGTGTGTGGGGTTGTGTGTGTGTGTGTGTGGGGTTGTGTGTGTGTGTGTGGGGTTGTGTGTGTGTGTGTGGGGTTGTGTGAGGGGGCAGTGTGTGAGGGGGCAGTGTGTGAGGGGGCAGTGTGTGAGGGGGCAGTGTGTGAGGGGGCAGTGTGTGAGTGGGTTGTGTGTGAGGGGGTTGTGTGTGAGGGGGGGTGTGGTTGTGTGTGTGTGGGGTTGTGTGTATGTTGCTCCAGACTGAAAGCGCTTCCCCCATAGAGGTGCCCCCCGGAACAGGAGACTGTGCTCCAAATAAGGACCTCGAGAAGTGATGCAAAGCTCCAGGTTGGGTTTCCATCCCTCAAGCAATGCTGGTTCGAAGCCATTAATAAAGGACACAAGGCGTGTGATGAGGATGCGGTTCGCGCGCACACGTACCGTCAGGCTAGGTACAGTTTTCTAATGTATAGCTTTGGCAATCCTTGGACCTTCGGTAATGCCAATAAAGCATTATTGCCTAGCATTGCATTGTATCGTTGACTGTTTACATTCCTGGCCTACATACATTATGCAATGTTTCTTTGAAGTTACCAGACCGGACAGTTGTTGTTGTTTGTAATGGCTGCTTATCACCTTAATAATAACTCTCCCGCTCGGCCCCGCAGGTCCCCCTCCCCTTGGTGTCGGGGCCCACCGAACTGCCACATGGGCACTGATAAAGAGTGATGGATGGGCTGTGGCTGGCTCCACTGGGGCAGTGCTCGGCTGGGAGCATCTTAGTGCACCGGTGGCCAGGAGTCTGGCAGTGTGAGAGGAGGAGAGAGAGGGAGGGCAGGGGGGTGTAGGGATGCGATGGAGAGAAGCAGGGCAGGGAGGGTGGTGTAAATCAAGGCAGTCTTAGAGGGAGATGAGAAGTGTGAGGGAGGGAATGAGGAATCTGGAAATGAAAGGATTTAAAGGAAGAATAACGGGTGGAAAAGAGGAGAGACCAGTGGAGGGATTGAAGAGGGGAAGGGGAAAGGAGAACACAGCTATGGATAAAATAAATTGGTATATAGAAGAAAGAGACGTTGGAGGGAAGAGTAGAATGGAAGAGAGAATGGAGGGAAGGAAAAGAGAGGGTTTAGATTAGGGAGGGAAAGAAGGAGAGGGCGGAGGAAGGGAGCACGACAGAGGGTGGACACAGAGAAAGACACAGGGAGGACAGGAAAGGAGGAAGTGACTTTGTCTCACTGGAGAAGTAACAGCTGCATGAATGTCTGAGAGGACAAACAAACAACAAGTTCTTATTAACTCAGATCAAATGTGCTTTGCAAATGTTCTGCTGCGGGGGGTTAAGCGCTGTCGGGTCATCGCAGAGCTGCACAATGGTGCTTCAACGCTGGGTTCGGCCTGAAGCCTGGGGGGGGGGGGCTCGCAAGTGAGCGTGATAAAAGTTTCCTAAAGGGTGACCGAATGAGGCGAGCACCAAGTTGGTCGGAGGGGTGGGATCTGGGGGAGGCAGGGAGCTGCGGCAGGTAGCGGGAGAAGGAGGTTGCCGGGTGTCTGGTATTGCAAATAGAATAAGAAGTCCTCTTATGGTGCTCCAAGCCAAGGAAACTTTTCGCTCCACAGGGGTTAACACCATGGTTTTCTAAATACTCTATTTGTGGCTCTATAATTCAAAATGATCTTCGTTATGCAGGGCCAGCATTTTAATTTTGGTTTAGGACAAAAATACATATACTATGCATTGGTAGGAGGTTGCCGGTCTGGTGGATGGGGACGGGTTGTGGTCTTGGGGATGTACGGGGCATCATTGGGGGCGTAAAAGAAATACTGCGGGGAAAGCGAGGCTCGGGAGATGGCGGGTAATGCATGAAAGGTGGGCTGCTGTTAGAGGCTGTCGGGCGAGAGCATTTGGATTCCGAAGCACGGGAAATGCAGGCGATGGTCGCGTGTAAGCACCACTTGGCACGGAGGTGCCGACCGAGTCCTTGGCCGGTGGACTGGGGGTCGGGGTGGCGAGACTTGTGACACCTGGGTATAAGGTCCTGGGTGTAAGATGCTGGATACAAGTGGGCTGTCGTGGTGCAGCATGTTGGAGGCGAGTATTGTTCGGTGTGCTGACTCCTAGGCATGCGACCGATGCTTCGTCCAACTAGGGGGGGGGGGGAAAGGCAGTGCGGGGGCAGCCACGGTGGAGTTCGGTTTCCTGCTAGACAAGCGAAAGAAGCATGGCCCCAGGGCTGCAAGAATGGGCTATGACCCCCCTCGCCCCCCCTTCTTGTCTGTCTCCCCTTCAAACTATGCTGCCACACCATTAACTAAGAAGCAAAGAACGACAAGTGGGAGGTGGCGGGGGTTGGGGGGGGGTGACACGCGAGCCAGGTTTGCAGGAGAGGTGTGGCGAGGGCGCATCTGTCTGCCGGGGGGCGGGCGAGGGTTGGGGGCTCTGTTTCGGAGGGCGGTCTCAGGAGGGAACAAATGGTGGTGGGGTGCGGGGCGGGCGTCTAAGCAAAGGGGACAGAATAACGAAGAGGTATTGTAAGCATGACAACAACATATCGGGTGGTGGTACTCGTGGATGCCCCAAAGGGCATAATGCAGGAATTGGGCCTTGTCAGTTGGTGCGATACGGAATTAGTGGGCCACAAAGGGCGCCCAGCAAGTGAGACAGTTCACCTTGCCGAGATGGTAGGACAATAGTAGAGCTACGGGACAGAGGAAGTCATTGGGCGCTGTCTCGGGGAAAGTGTACTGGGTTTGGGCTGGGGGGGGGAGGGGGCGGGTGCCAGGGTGCAAAAAAGCTTAAAAGGGGTGGCAGACAGAGGGCGCTAAAGGGAGTGGGGGGATGAATCACAAAGTCCCCCCCCCCGCAAAAAAAAGAGGGGGGGGGCGGCGGCCAAGGAAGACACGGCGTAGGGGCAGGGACAAGGAGGAGGGGGTCATCAGAAGGAGGGATTTGTAAGAGGAGGAGAACAAGGAGGACGGCCGATGGTAAGGGCTGGGGAATGGGGTTGGGGAGGGGCGGGGGGTGAGCATGGAGAAGCGACGGCAGGGAGTGGGACACCTCATCCACCCCCCTCCGCCTCCACCCCGGGAAGATTAATAAGGAGGCAAGGATCATCACAACGGCTTCTGATGTCCAAACGGGGGTTGGGCGGGGGATGGGGTCAGGCGCAGCGAGAGGAGGAGGATGCCCAATGAGCAAGAATAGGACGTTGGCCGAGTTAGATCAAGGCTGCCACGGTGCACACAAGGGAATGTGTATTGGTATCGGTAATAAATGGAGGCAGGGGTTAGGGCCCTAAAGAATTGCCGTGGCCAGTGGAGTGGTTGAAGCAGTGCTAGTGGGGCTACGCTGCGAGGAGGGAGTCCTAGGAGGGGGAGCCCTGGCGGGGCCGCATCTCTACCAAGTTGGCCGAGGGGACAGGTGGGGGCGGGAAGGAGGTTGCGGAGGCCGAGAGTACAGTGAGTGATGCGCAGGGAGACGGGGGTGATAGTTACTTATCTATGCGATTTTTATATAGCGCAGACTTTACCCGAAGGCGTCAGAGCGCTTCACAATAGGAGCAGAACTGATGCATGAGGATAAGATTACAAGTGAACAAATTACAAAAGCAAACGTTAAGTTACATGAATTAAAAGTGACAATAGGGAGAAACGAAAATACATGAGGTAACAGTGGATACATTACAGGAGGGAAAAGTGATGTGTGCACGTTACAAAAGCGTACAATGGACAAGTAGAGGAATAATACTGCAGGACACGTTTGCATTGTTCTGTCAGATGTAGGGAGGGGGTGGGCAGGCTGATTAGCTGCGGAGCGGATCTCTTTGAAGTAGCTCACGGCCTTGAGGCCGTGAAAATTAAAGCAATTAGGGGGGAGGTGGGAGGGAGGCTGATAGCAGAAGGCTCGGGGCAGATGTCAGATTAGAGGGAGGGGGTGGGCTGCCTGCAACTCGAGCGACCATATGGAGAGGGAGGGGGGTGGGCTGCCTGCTGGGAGAAGCTTGTGTGAGGGGGACTGGGCTGCCTTTGATGATCGAATGCAAGCTCGTGCACGAGGAGCTTGTGGTCACGTGATTCACGTGAACTGTTGAAAATCCTCATCGTAAAAGTCAGCTTTGTAGATGGGTGGCAATAGGTCTCTCTGCGAGACCTAAAAACACAAAGATTCAAGATGACTACACTGCAAGAGGTGTTACCTCAATTGCAAAAGAGAGATTACATGGCAACAATAGACTTAAAGGATGCGTATTTACACATCCCAATGAACAAAAAACACAAAAGGTTAAGATTTGTTGTGGACAAACACTACCAATTCAAAGTACTCTTTTTTGGGCTAAAATCAGCACCAAGAGTGTTCACAAAGTGCCTGGCAGCAGTAGCAGCACATCTCAGGAGGCAAGGAATTCATGTTTACCCCTACTTAGACGACAGGTTGGTAAGAGCAAACTCTTACAGCCTATGCAAACAGCATATACAACAATTGACAGAGACACTAGTTCAGCAGGGTTTCTCCATACATTGGGAAAAGTCATCAATAGAACCAGAACACGTAAAGGTGTTCTTAAGCGCAGGGATAAACACTGTGTTAGGAAAAGCATTCCCGAGCGAGAAAAGGAGATCAGCCCTATTGAAGGGGACTCATCTATTCCAAAGGTGGCATCATCTGATCGTGAAGACAGTGAGGGAAGGATCTAGTGGTTGCCACAAATAGAGTTCATCAAGAGATAGCATGGAGGAACAAGACCAACATAGCACAGGGGAGAGACTTTTCACACCTCCAACAGTGACCATAACAGATCCGTCCCTGATAGATGGACAATCTCCAAGTAAGGGAATTGTGGGCACCACAGGATGCGGTAAAACACATCAATATCTTAGAACTAAAAACTGTTTTCTTAGCCTTAAAAGCCTTTCAGAACAAGCTCTACGGGAAAAGGGTGTTGATACAGACAACACTACAACAATGTTTTACATAAACAAACAAGGAGGGACTCAGTCTTTAGCACTCTCTTCTAGCACAAGAGATTTGGAGATGGGCAATCCCAATAGAAATAGACATTTTAGCAATACATCTACCAGGGAAGGAAAATATAGAAGCGGACAGACTGAGTAGGCAAACATCATCATCCCATGAGTGGGAACTGAATCAAACAGAAGTACAAAGAATTTTCAAAAAACTGGGGACACCACAAATAGATTTATTTGCAACACCCCACAATGCAAAATGTCAAAACTTCGCATCCAGGCGACCTGGCAACCAGTCCCTAGGGAATGCACATTGGATAGACTGGTCATGGATGCTTGTGTACGCTTTTCCCCCCCAATACCATTACTGAACAAAGTGATCAGCAAATGCAGAATCAGCAAAATGACAAGGATTCTCATCGCACCAGAGTGGGCGAGACAGACTTGGTTCTCAGAACTAATGGAAATTTCACAAGGAACAAAGTACAAACTTCCACAAAGAAAAGATTTGTTAACAATGCAAAACGGGAAAGTGCTTCATCCAGAACCAGAAAGCTTAGGCCTATCAGCATGGCTCCTGAATTCGCACATCTCAAACTACCAGAAAGCACAGTGGCTGTTCTAAGAGAAGCTAGGAAACCAGCACCATGCAAAATCTTATACAGCAAAATTTAAAAGATACACACAATTGTGTCTTAAAAGGCGTCTTTCAAGGAAGATTACAAAAGAAAGAACAGTGCTAAAATACAAAGTAAATTATGTTTTACATCACTAAAAGTCGACTTAGCAGCAATTGTCACGTGTACAAGAGGGGAAACTGAAGAGTTTCTTCACCTCACATGTTATCAAACCGTTCCTAGAAGGAGCAAAAAGAATTGCACCACCAAAAATGGTACCAGAACCAATATGGAATCTGAACATAGTTCTAGCACAAATGATGAAAGCACCTTTCGAACCACTACACAAAGCAAAGCTGCAAATGCTTACAATAAAAACTGCATTTTTTTGTGGCAATAACATCCCTACATAGTTAGCCAACTACAGGCACGAACACTACAGGAACCCCACTTCCAAATACATAGTAACAGGATTGTCATGAGGACAGATCTGCAATTCATACCAAAGGTGGTATCAAGATTCCACATAAATCAGAGTATACAGATACCAAGTTTCTTTAAAACTCCTAAGCACAAAACGGAAAGAGCTTTGCAGACACTTGATGCAAGAAGAGCAGTCATGTTTTACATGGAAAGAACTAAAGTATACAGAAAAACAAAAGTTATTTGTATCCTTTGCAAAAAGTTTTCTTGGAAGACCAGTAACCAAAAGCACAATTGCAGGATGGATAGCACAAGCCATACAATTGTGCCACAAGCAAGCTGTACAATCTTTACTAAGTGCACCACAGGCACACTCAAAAAGGAAGAAAGGAGCAACTATTGCATTTCTTGCTAACACTCCAACTCAAGACATCTGCATGGCTGCAACATGGTCTTCAGTACACACATTCACCAAACATAACTGTGTGGACATTTAAATGAACAAAGAAGCACAAGTAGGACAAAAGGTCTTACAGCATCTATTTACAAACCAAAGTTCATCTTCCACCCAGTAACCACAAGACTAGCAAACAGCTACAAAGTCTATGTTCAGAATAGTTAATCCAGAAAAGATTCATGCTGCAAAACAAATAGTTTCTTACCTGTCGATGTAGTCTTGTAGCTTGAAGAATTTTCTGGATTCTCTAGCGAACCCACCTTCCTCCGCCAAGTAAGAGAACTATAAGGAGAAGAAAGAAAAAAATGCGCAGATGGCTACCAAAGGTGGGAGCTTCCGGAGGAAGCCCGTCAAACTTCCCGAGGAAGCCCGTCAAACTTCACAGAAGGGAACCAAATGGTACTACGTCGCACCCACCAACAACAAAAAAAAAGAAGAAATACTACAATTCCGGACCCAACCACTAGTTGGCGGAATAATGCACAGCATAGTGAATCCAGAAAATTCTTCAAGCTGCAAAACTACACTGACAGGTAAGAAACTATTAGATTTCCACAAATAGACCTGTTCGCCACAGCCTAAAACGTAAAATGCCCAAACTTCAGCTCCAGGTTCCCACACCCGCTGTGAAAGGGCAATGCCCTACGGGTGAACTGGTCAGGGATATTTGCCTACGCTTTTCCGCATCTCCCGCTCATTCAGTGTGTGGTTCGGAAACTCAGGCAAACATCCCTTACACTAATTCTAGTAGCTCTCACATGGGCCCATCAACCATGGTATATGGAGCTGTCAATACTTCTACATCAAAAGCTGCACCTCGCCTCCAATCTCCTCGCACAGAACCATGGAGAAATTAGACATCTAAATCCCAAAGAACTAAATTTAGCGATCTGGCTCCGGAAGTTATAGAGTTTGGTTATTTAAATTTACCACCAGTCTGTATGAATATCCTAAAAGAAGCAAAAAGGCCAAACACCAATCACCAGAGCTTGCTATGCAGCAAAATGTGAAAGGTTTGTTGTATACTGCAATAACAAAATCAATCCTTTAGATGCTGCCATACAAAACATCATCTGTTACCTGTTACATTTACAACAAACTGGACTGGCTTATAAGTCGATTTGTTTCCACCTTGCAGCAGTAGCTACCTACTTACAAAATAGTGTTATAGCAAACAAATGATGGACGGAATGCTGACAATGCAAACATTCTCCCCCAGTCAAAAGATCTGGGTTAAATCTATTGGTTCGAGGCATGTGGGCTGCTAAATTCATATCTATTGCATAGATCGCCGCCTAGTGTTGGGTCCGGATGATTGCACATTGTTGTCCTGGAAGAGTCTTCGAAGTATCACGAGATAGGTGGCTCCTCCCCTGGACTACAGTGCGCATGGGCATCGACTCCATCCCCAGATTGTTTTTTTCCGCCATTGGGTTCGGATGTGATTTCGACGTCTCCTTGTCGGAATCGGAAAAACATACTTCTTTAAGGCCAAAAGGCCTTCGTTAACTGCGTCGGTATTGTTCGCGTACGGTCTCGGCCTTCATCCGACTCTTCGAGTCGAAATTCTGCGGAGTCGACTAACTCTTCGGACATCGAGGCCCTGTCGTCGCAGCAAGACCCCGACGAGCTTACCATGGAACGAAGTCCGTCCAAGCGCTGCCCCGTGTGTGGATCCAAGTACCCACATATCGACGTGCATCCAGTCTGTAACAAATGCCTCTCGCCGGACCACAACGAGGACAACTGTATGGCCTGCTCACAGTTCAGGTCGAAGAAAACGCTCAAGCTTCGGCGCGCCTCGAAGCCCAGCGAGCGGCTCCGGCACCCGACGACATCTTCGACGAGCCCGAGGCAGAAGGCCCAAGCCATGGCCTGCAGATTTCACCCCCATCGACGGAGGTCGAGGCAGATCCCGGAGAACCCGTTGAGGGCCAGGACCTTGAATACGTCGAGGAGGTAGGGGACGACGAAGAAGTTTATGTGGCCGCGGAAGATAGCTCGGAGGAAGAGCTATGCCCCGAAAGTTACATGACTCGGGCTCAGGTCACGGGATCGCCACTCGGCCTTACCCACGACCCTGCACCGCTATCCCCGGCCCCGCCTTCTGGCCCGGCCTCGAAAACACCAGTGGAGACGCCATTGCGCGTATCGAAACCGAAACCAAAACCTTCGGATTCTACGACACCAAAGATGGCCGACGTACCATCGAAACCGAAACCTTCGGATTCGACCACACCAAAGATGGCCGACGTACCATCAAAAATGAAAAAGCCTGCTACGTCATCGACTCCGTCGCCCGCCGGGCCTCTGAAGCCGAAGAAGGCTGTCGAGCCGACACCGCCACAGAAGGTGGCCAAGGACCCGTCCTCTAAGAAGGTCGTCCAACACGTGTCGAGCACGGTTACTCCGGCAAAGTCCACTAAGACTGTTGAAACTCCTTCGGACGCGACTGCGGCGCCAACTGGCAAACGCCCGGTCGAAGCAAAGTCGACAAAGGGCCCCGAGCCCTACGCATCGGCACACAGACGCCGGATCTAGAGCAACGGCATCGGCGCCTAAGCCTACAACGGAGGCGCGGACCATTGGGGCCGAAGATGCGTCGGCGACACCTCATCGGCACGGAGGGCCTCCGATGGTGACGGACATAGGGCATCGGTTACGAAACCATCCGCTTCCTTCACAAAGCAGGTCACTGACTCCCTCAAACGAATTCGGGAGAAGACTTTAACGTCGACGACTCACACGCCGTCGGCTCTGAAACTGGTTGACGCACCTACGAAGACTTCAACCAAGCTTCTCTACACTCTGCCGCCGAAGGTGGCACCGAAGGCATTTGCACCCAGATCGGTGCCGAAGACCACTGAAACATCGGAACCTTCGACGCTAAGTGACCGATTGGATCGACATCAAGCTTCAGAAGAACAATCTGAGCATTATATCGATGCCGAAACGGGGAAATTAACGCTCTATAAGCGAAAGATCACTTCCCACCCATTGGAATCCTATGTCATACCACTAAAGAAGAAGAGGCCGGCACAGGACATTCCTGCCCTTGTTGAACCTATTCAGCCTCCACCAAGGAGGAGCCCATCACCTTCCCCCAATCAGTCAGGGGGAGAGGACGATGACCAGGATGACCAGTACAATTTCCCTGATGAGCAACAGGACTCATGGGTGGACACTGGTGACCAGGGATGCCATCAGGTGGTACAGGACCCACAGGGTTTTGGTGCACGAACATCCCCAACTGAGGATTCAGCGGCATTTAATGCCTTGATAGAGCGGGCAGCTGCAAATCATGATGTGGACATGCATGCTGACCCAGTGGAAGAAGATTTTCTATTTGACACTTTCTCTGCTTCAGAAAAAACTGTTAACACTTCCTATGCTAAAAGGTGTCCTTAAGCATGCCTCAGAGATCTTTAAGGAACCTACCAGGGCGAGAGTGGTAAACCCACGTATTGAAAAGAAATACAGACCGGCACCTGAGAACCCTGCATATATTCGGGGACAGTTGCCTCTGGACTCGGTGGTCGCAAATGCCCGCAAAAGGGCGAACTCCCAGACAACTGGTGAAGCTCCTCCCCCAGACAAGGAGTCGAAAGTGCTTGAGGCATCTGGCAAAAGGGTGGCTGCGCAGGCTGCCAATATCTGGCGCATATCAAACACACAGGCACTGTTGGCACGTTATGATAGGGCGCATTACGACACCCTAGAACAGCTCCTTCAACACCTCCCAGATGAGTTTAAGGAGGCAGCCGAGATGCTCATACAAGATGGAAAGCTCATTTCAAACGCTGCGATAAAGTGTGCGCTTGATGTGGCAGATACAGCGGCTAGGGCTATTAACACTAGCGTCATGTTAAGGCGCCAAGCATGGCTTCGCATATCAGGTTTTAAACCTGACATTCAAACAACTATACTCAACCAGCCCGTTAATCCAGACAGACTGTTTGGCCCAGAAGTTGACACCACCCTCGAAAAAATTATAAAGGACAATGAGACAGCGAAGTCCATGGGGGCGCTTCAGTCCCAGCTATTCATGGGGAGCACTTTTCGTCGCTCAGGTACCCGCGGTGTTACCAGAGGACACCTGGCACAACAAACACAATTCACGAAAGGTGGCGCACAGTCCTCGTACCCCAAGCAAGGTAGAGGGGGTTACAGAGGAAATAGTGCCAAGGGCAGAGGCAGAGGAAACAACAACTCCCGTTCCTCTGCCACCAACAAACAGTGACTCTCTGTCACTGCCCCCCGACCATCCAACACCTGTCGGGGGGAGACTCCAGCAGTTCCTGCCAGTCTGGACGTCCATCACCACAGACAGGTGGGTGAGAAAACGTATCCAGTACGGTTATTGTTTGGAGTTGACATCCACTCCACCCAACATTCCCCCAAGACAACGTCCTATGTCGGCAGAGCACTTGCACTTATTGCAGCAAGAAGTGGTGGTGATGCTGCAAAAAAGCGCAATCGAGCTAGTACCAGTGGAGGAGGAAGGTACAGGGGTCTATTCCCTGTACTTCCTTATCCCAAAAAAGGACGGATCCCTCAGACCCATTCTGGATCTACGCCCCCTCAACCTGTATATACTGTCAGAACACTTTCACATGCTGACGCTGCAGCAGATTCTTCCCCTGCTAAACCAAGGGGACTTCCTAGCGACCTTGGACCTCAAGGATGCTTATTTTCACATACCACTCCACCCCTCCCACAGAAAATACCTCAGGTTCACCATCCAAAACAGGCATTATCAGTTCAAAGTACTACCCTTCGGAGTGACCACTGCCCCCAGAGTGTTTACGAAGTGTCTGGCGACAGTTGCGGCGCACCTCAGGAGACAAAATATACATGTCTACCCTTACCTAGACGACTGGCTCGTTCAAGCAAAGTCGGAACAGCAGTGCGCCGCAGACATGTCCCACACCATTCACCTCCTTCACAGTCTGGGGTTTTCACTGAACTACCCAAAGTCGCACCTTCAGCCAGCCCATGTGCGGCAGTATCTAGGCGCGACAATAAATACCCTGACTGCTATGGCTCAACCAAACCCGGTGAGGATCGACAACATTCAGTCGCTCATCCAGAGGTTCAGACCGCAACACTCACTACCAGCGAGAGTGTTCATGCAGTTGATAGGCATGATGGCCTCCTGCATCTTCATAGTCCCGCACGCAAGGTTGCATATGCGTCCGCTCCAAGAATGCTTGGCGAATCAGTGGACACAGGCTCAAGGACAACTGACAGACCTAGTGTTGGTTACCGGTCGGGCATACAACTCTCTGCATTGGTGGAATCCACACAACCTTTGCAAGGGCCGACCGTTCCAAGAGCCTGTGCCACAGATTATTCTAACAACGGACGCATCTCTCCAGGGGTGGGGAGCTCATGTGCTCTACTACACGGTGCAGGGACTGTGGTCGACGCAGCAACAGAAGTTGCACATCAACTACCTGGAACTGATGGCAATCTTCATGGCGCTCAAGTCCTTCAAAGTACATCTGTGCAACAAGGTCGTGTTGATCCGGACGGACAACATGACAGCCATGTACTACATCCAGAAGCAGGGAGGTACTCACTCTCCACAGCTGTCTCATCTGGCTCAGAGCATGTGGAAGTGGGCCATTCAGAGGAACATCTTCCTCATGGCAGAACACCTCCCGGGCAAAGACAATCAGATGGCGGATCTACTCAGCAGGTACAGCCATCAAATGCATGAGTGGGAGATACATCCATCAGTACTCCACCCGTACTTCCAACAGTGGGGTCATCCGGAGATAGACCTCTTTGCCACAAGGGAAAACGCAAAATGCCAAAGCTTTGCCGCCAGGTTCCCTCACCCAGAATCGCAGAGGAATGCGATATGGATGAACTGGTCAGGCAGATTTGCGTACGCTTTTCCCCCAGCGCCTCTCATTCCACTGGTGGCAAGAAAGCTAAAGCAACACTCGATGACGCTCATCCTGGTTGCTCCAACGTGGGCACGCCAACCATGGTACACCACGTTTCTAGAACTTTCCGTGGTACCGCATCAAAAGCTGCATCTCTCTCCAAGCCTCTTGACGCAGAACCATGGCGACATTCAGCATCCAGATCCGCAACAGCTCAATCTGGCGATCTGGCTCCTGAGGTCCTAGAGTTTGGCTACCTCAACCTGCCTCCTGAATGCATGGACATCATCCGGGAGGCAAGAAAGCCCACTACCAGAGCTTGCTATGCAGCAAAATGGAAGCGGTTTGTCATTTACTGTACTGAACACAATATCAACCCGCTAGATGCATCCATTCCTAACATATCTGCTATTTGTTACATCTTTACAAATGCAATCTGGCGTACGCTTCCATTCGGATACACTTATCCGCCATAGCGGCTTATCTCCAAAACAGGCAGCATCTCTCTGTTTTCAGGGTGCCTGCCATTAAAGCCTTCCTGGAGGGACTGAAACGGGTCATTCCTCCACGAACACCACCAGCTCCAGTGTGGAACCTTAATGTAGTCCTCACTAGGCTGATGGGCCCACCTTTTGAGCCACTACACTCATGCGAGATTCAGTTCCTGACGTGGAAAGTGGCTTTTCTCATTGCTATTACATCGCTCAGGCGTGTTAGTGAGCTGCAAGCGCTCACAATCCAAGAGCCATTCATACAAACTCATTCAAACAGGGTAGTGCTCCGCACTAACCCCAAATTCCTTCCGAAGGTGGTGTCACAGTTTCATATCAACCAAACTATTGACCTGCCCGCATTCTTTCAAAACCCACAAACAGTAGCGGAAAGAATGCTCCATACATTAGACGTAAAAAGGGCGTTGATGTACTACATTGACAGAACACAACACTTTAGGAAAACACAACAACTTTTTGTTGCCTTCTCAGCCCAACACAAAGGCAACCCTATTTCCAAAGCAGGAATAGCCAGATGGATTGTTAAGTGCATCCAGATTTGTTATCAAAAAGCTAAGCGTACTTTAACAATCCCCCCAAGAGCGCACTCCACACGCACGTTGGGGGCCTCCATGGCTTTCCTGGGGAATATTCCTTTGGAAGACATTTGTAGAGCAGCCACGTGGTCTACACCGCACACATTTACCAAACATTACTGTGTAGATGTGCATTCCAAGCAGCAAGCAGCTGTAGGACAGGCTGTTCTCAAGACACTCTTTCAGACTTCTGCAGCTGGCACGGGCAACCGCCGTTAATGGAGGGACTGCTATGTATTCTATGCAATAGATATGAATTTAGCAGCCCACATGCCTCGAACTGAATATGCTACTTACCAGTATGCATCTGTTCTTGGCATGTAGGGCTGCTAACATTCATATCGCCCACCCTCCTCCCCGGTGCCCGTAGCGGCTGCAGATACTCTCTTGCATTCAATCATTAGCATGGACATCCTTTACACTATTTCACTCCATCTCTGCCACAATGGCTAAAAACAATCTGGGGATGGAGTCGATGCCCATGCGCACTGTAGTCCAGGGGAGGAGCCACCTATCTCGTGATACTTCGAAGACTCTTCTAGGACAACAATGTGCAATCATCCGGACCCAACACTAGGCGGCGATCTATGCAATAGATATGAATGTTAGCAGCCCTACATGCCAAGAAAAGATGCATACTGGTAAGTAGCATATTCATTCATTTGCCCACTACACCACCCCAGTTTGGACCAAGCAATTGCAAATCAGTCTTGACCCAGTGCCCCATGGGAACTCTCCCTTACCAAGGACCCAGCCATCGCCAAATCAAACTTCCAGGAAGGAATGAAGGAGGTAGCTGACTGGATGAAGCACAGCCGCCTCAAACTCAACTCGGAAAAGACTGAGATCATCATCCTCGGACAATCCCCCTCAGCATGGGACAACTCCTGGTGGCCCTCGGCACTGGGCATCGCACCGACACCCACAGACCACGCACGCAACCTGGGTTTCATCCTGGACTCGTCGCTCACAATGACCATACAAGTCAACGCCGTCTCTTCCTCATGCTTCAACACCCTGCGCATGCTCCGGAAGATCTTCCGATGGATCCCCACGGAAACCAGAAGAACAGTCACCCAGGCCCTCGTCACCAGCCGACTGGACTACGGGAACGCCCTCTACGCTGGAACAACCACCAAACTCCAGAACCGTCTCCAGCGAATACAAACGACTCATCCTTAACATCCCCCGCTACAGCCACATCTCTACCCACCTGAGAGATCTCCACTGGCGCCCCGTCAGCAAAAGGATCACGTTCAGACTGCTCACCCATGCACACGAAGCACTCCACAACCTGGGCCCGGAATACCTCAACAGCCGACTCGCGTTCTACACCCCCGCCCGTCAGCTCCGCTCAGCCAACCTCGCTCTCGCCGCCATCCCACGGATCCGCAGAACCACCACCGGAGGAAGATCGTTCTCCTACCTGGCAGCAAAGACCTGGAATTCCCTCCCCACCCACCTACGACTGACCCAGGACCACCTCCGCTTCAGGAGGCGCCTCAAGACCTGGCTCTTCGAGCAGTAGCAGCACCCTGCACCCCCAGCGCCTTGAGACCCTAAAGGGTGAGTAGCGCGCTTTACAAATTTTATGATTGATTGATTGAACAGTCCAGACCGAACTGCCAGGCTAGCTGCTCCCTGGACCAGAAACCAGCATCCTGGGACCGGTTTCAGGGTATGTCACCCTTCAGTTGGACTAGCTTGAATCCAGTAGCACAGTGTGCAAGGGACCCATGTCTGGGCATACCCATCCCACTTAGGGCGAAAAGTGTTACAGCAAACTAATGATGGACGGAATGCTGACAATGCAAACATTCTCCCCCAGTCAAAAGATCTGGGGTAAATCTATTTTTCTTTTGCCCGCTATGTCACTCCAGTTTGGACCCAGCCATATGCAAATCAGTATTGACCCTGTGCCCCCAGACTGAACTGAACTGGCTGATGAGGGCTGAAAGCCTGAAACCGGTCCTAGGATGCTTGTTTCCAGTCCAGGAAGGACCTGGCCTGGCTGTTCGGGCTGGTCTGTACCCATTGGGCAGAGGGTCACGACTGATTTGCATATGGCTGGGTCCAAACTGGAATGGCATGGTGAGCAAAAAAACGATGGATTTAGGCCCAGATCTCTGTACTGCGGTGAATGTATGACATTGTTCTGCCATTCTGTCGATCAATTGTTTTTGTACTTACAAGATAGGCAACATCTGTCACTATTCAGAGTTCCTGTAATTAAACCTTTCATGGAAGGCTTAAAAAGAGTAATACCACCACGTATTCCCCCTGCCCCAGTGTGGAACCTCAACATTATTCTCACAAGGCTCATGGGGCCACCTTTTGAACCATTGCACAAGTGCCCTTCGCAATTCCTCTCATGGAAAGTTACTTTCCTCATTGCTATCACATCACTAAGGAGAGTTGGTGAGCCACAGGCATTAACTTTAGAAGAACCTTTCAGCTATACAAAGACAGGATAGTTCTACGCACCAATCCTAAATTACTTCCCAAAGTAGTTTCTGATTGTCATATAAACCAATCAGTTGAGTTACCAATTTATTTTCTTTCCTCAGCCTGATTCTGTAGCAGATCATGCTCTACACACGCTTGATGTTAAAAGATCTTTAGTTTGCTACATAGATAGGACAAGACTTGCGCAAAACAACAGTTTGTTGCGTTTGCTCCACCTCACAAAGACAATCTTATCTCTAAATCTGGGCTGGCCAGATGGATTGTTCAATCCATTCAAACATGCTAGGCTAAAGGTAAAAGAACTTAGAGTGCGTTCCACTCGCAAAGTAGGGGCCTTTTTAGGTAACATTCCGCTAGCTGACCTATGTAAGGTAGCTCCATTGTCTACAACACACGCATTTACCAAACACTATTGTGGAGATGTGTTCGCACGTCAACAGGCTAATGTAGGACAAGCAGTACTACACTGTTCCAACAACTGCAACTTCTACAGGTTGGCCACCGCTTTGGGAGTATACTGCGTTTTAGTCTATGCAAAGCATGTGTATCCACAGCGCCCATGCCTCGAGCGGATGTTACTTACCCAGTAAGCATCTGTTCTTGACATGTAGAGCTCTAGATTCACATGTGCCCACCAGCCTCCCTGGGTACCTGTAATTGTTTCAGTTCTTCATTATACATTTATGCTCATGGCCATTTATATACTACACTTACTCCATTCTCGCCCTCTTGCGGGAAAACAATCTTGCGAACATCTGGACCCAACACTAAATGGCAGGAGTGTGCAAAGCGGGACTCCTACTTCGATGACTGGTAAAGGTTCAAGCTTGTGAAACTATGAAAGATACCAGTGCTGGAGAACTGCACAATCTGGGGTTAGTCAAGTCCTACCTTCAAGACCTTCAGATTCAGCCTTACGTAGGAGCAGTTCTCAAAACAGTCACTGGGAAACTGTATCCCCCCCCAGCCAGTCGCGGATTCAAGCGTTCAGTTTGTTACTGCCTCTTTCTCAGACAGATCACCACTTAACAGTCAGGATGATGTGCACCTCCTCAGCATGATGGCCTCCTGTGTCACTGTGAGAAATTGCCATCTTTCTATGCAGAAACGAAACACCCAATTGGCAACTCTGGCGCCTGTCAGCCCCTTAGTAAATGGTACCCCAGGTACCCAGGGCATGACCAGAGAAGACCCCTGAGGGCTGCAGGACTGATTGTGCCACCCTCAGGGGCCCTGTACCCTGGCACCCACACACTGCCTTGGCAAGCTGAGTGCCTAAGTACAGAACCAAAACAAGAGTCGACATGGCACACACCCCTGTGTGCCCTGCCCACAGAACCCACTGCCCTGGCATACCTCAGTCACCCCTCTAGCTGGGTGCCCTATGCCAGAGGTGAGGGCACAGGCGCATGAGCCCTGTGCCCCTACAGTACCCAGGGCCATTCCTGAACACTGTAAGTGCAGTGATGCCATTAAGAGTATATGGTGCCGGGAGGTTGTCATTACGAACTCCACCGCACCATAATGGCTACACTGCAGACTGACAAGTTTGGTATTAAACTTCTCAGCCCATTAAACCTGCACTGATGCCAGTGTGGGATTTAATGTAACATGCACGAGAGGGCATCTTAGAGATGCCCTCCAAAACCCGAACCTACCATCCACGTCTGGGCTGAGTGGCTGCAGAGGCTGCCACACAGCAGACATGTTGCTGGACCCCTGGGTGGAGAGCCCCCCGCTTTCCTGGGTCTGCAACAAAGCACATCCTGGGCGAGGTGCTATGTCTCCTCCCCCAGGATGGACAGGGGGAAGATTCAAAGGCATACCGCCTCTGAGAGCTTCTCCAGACCATTTGCTGTACCCAGCAACCAGCCCCCCACCAGTCCTACCCCCATTCTGGAGGTTAGACTGGTGGGAAAAACTACATCAGGAAGGGGGGTGTGCCAACCTGTGCCAACTCCACCCCTCAGGTGTAGGAGGCGAGGTGAAGCACGACCCCGGGCTCCGGCCATCTTGTAGATGGGGAGCCCTGCCCAGCCCAATCCCAGCTAGGCTTTTGCCCCCCTCCCACAGGAGAGGAGCAGGCCAGGGGGTGTACTTACCCCAGGACAGGGACCCATTGGTCCCTGCCCTTGCCCTACCTGTAACGCCCCTAAAATGAGTATTTAGGGGCTCCCTGAACCTTCCTTCCTCAGATCCTGATATCAAAAAGAAGATCAAGAAGAAGACCCGCCATGCAGCTGCTAACAGGACAACAACAACTGACTTGGCCCCAGCCCTACCGGCCTGTTAATCCTGGAACCTGCTCCTGCCTAAACCCGGCGACCTCTGTGGACAGCAACTTTGGGACACCCAGAGGACCTGCCTGCCTTGACCCTCTCGACGATTGGGACTCCCATCAGCAGAGGTTCTGCTGCACCAACCCACCTGGTGCCCACCAGGAAGCTCCGGACCAGCCCACTCTGCACCAGCCGAGCCCGGGCCAGACCAACCCGAACCAAGACCACGAGGACGTCCCCCCGGCGACTGGGACGTCCCCCCGGCGACTGGGACCGGAAGTCCAGTGCCCAAAGACCCTCCTCGACGAACCAGCCGACGCCTGCAGACTCAGAACCAGGGGCCACCCCAACCGCGACCAGCCGAGGGTAAGCTTTTCCGACACCCCGGCACCCTACAGCCCCCTGTGCCTCCCTTTGGGGTACCTACCTGTGCTCCAACATCCCAACTTACCACTCGAAGTGCTGGTCGCCCCTGGAGAGTCACCGTCCCCGAGCCTGCAGCCTTTGTTCCTTTTTCAAGATCCTCATTGGATAACATTGAGCGCCCGACGGCTCAAAAGCACCCTGCACCCAGCTGCCCGAGTGCTGCTGGCTGTGACCTCTTTGCCCTATCCTACTTCCCCCCTTGCCCAGAGCAAGTGACCAGGAGCCCAGTTCCCAGAGCTGCGTGGCCTGCTAGCTAGCAGCCACCAACCGAAGGCCCCCTTTCCCTCATTGGATAACATTGGGCCTACCTACCTCTGCACCCGGCCGCCCCTGCGCCGCTGGGACTGAACTAACTGTACTCACCTGACCCTGGGGGACCACTGAGTCTATGCCCAGAACCCTAACTTCACCAACCAAGTACTCACCTGGAAACCGGTAATTCACTTACCTGCCATTGGATGACATTGACTGGTTTTGACTCCAAAATTTTCTAAGTGTGAAGTTTTGACAACTGAAAATATTCCTATAAAATCAGCCAAAGTCCGAATTCGAAAATACTCACCTGTGGTCAGAAGCGAAGCCAGTACTGTACCTTTCAGCCCAGTACTGAACCACAACCGTAATCCCTAGCGGGTTTACTAATAACCTGTATTTTCTCCATTGGAGCCCATTGTCTGCTTTTCTATGAAATTTCTTCTAAGTGTCCACTTTTTAAAACTGCAAATATTCTTTAAAAATCGTACGACATACTGAAACGCAATTACCTACCTGTTTTGAGTTAAGCCCCCAGTGCTGGCCCTAGGAGACTAGTGCTGGGATACAAAAGTAACGCGAACGTACTCTACCTGTAACCTGAATTTCCTCCCATTGAATACCATTGTGAGAATCACCTCAAAGTTTCTAAGTGTGAACTTTTAAAACCGCTTTATATTCAGGAAAAATCATCACTGTAATTAAAACGTTTTTGCTAATCTGGTTTCAGCTTAGACCCCAGGACTGATTCCAAGATCTAGTCCTGGAACTACCAAAGTAATCCATAAAGTAATCAACTGTACCTTCCTATGAAAACCCATTGAGCACAATGCTAGAGTGTGTTTTAGAACTGTATTGCTATTAGCTAACCTGTGATTATTATGTGTAGAAACGTGTTGCTCCTCTGCAAAGTAATTACCTGAGAGTACTCGTAATAGGAAAAGTATATTTTGATAACTGTCGGTTCTAAAAATAAAACAACTATATCTAAGGATATAATCATAATTGGCCTGGAGTTCAGTTCTTGAGTGTGTGAAACCATTTGCTGACTGAGTGTGTACAACAAATGCTTTACACTGTCCTCTGGTACTGCCTTACTGCTCGACCAAGCTACCACTTTGGAGAGTAAGGTCAGTTCTGACTTTAACCTCTGTTAAACCTTTGGGGTTTGTGGACTCTATACACACTGTACTGCCTTATTGTCCAGTGTATATATAGAGCCACCTTCTCACAGTTACCATAGATCCCCAAGCAAGATTACACCTGCATCTGCTACAATACTGCCTAGCTGCACAATATTCACAAGTGGAGGGTCACTGGGCCAGCACCTGTCAGTCTCTGTAGTGGTGGAACAGCAACAATCTCTTTTATGGCTGGAACTTTTTACGACCCAGTTCCAAAAGTCACCACCAACATACCCTCACAGCGTGGATGGGGCACATTTACAGGAATTCACCATACGTGCCATGTGAGCAGCCCACAAACTGGGTTTCCTCATCAACTACCTAGAGCTACTGGCTGTCCAGTTTGATCTCAGTTCTTTCTTTCTCCTGGTGGGGCTGAATTGATCCTTTCATTCTTTAACTAAGCTGAATAAACCTCTTGACTTCATTTGGAGTGTAACAAGTACCTACTGGCAGGAGACCGAATTGGGCAACAAGTTCACGAATGGGAAATCCACCCTCAAGTCCTATTCCTGTACTTGAGTCGTTTCACTGTCATCCTGGTGGCTCCCATTTGTGCCATTTGGCCTGGGTGCTACCAATTTTGACCTGTCCCTAGTTCCCCACAAGAAGCTGCCCAACTAGCCAGACAGAACCCAAAACCAGGTTCTCCAAACCCCCAGCAGCTCAATGTTGCGATTTCGCTCAAGAAGTCTTAGTTTGGCTATCTCAGTCTGCCTTCTGGATGTATTTCCATCCCTAAAGAGGCCAGCAGAACCACCACACACAGCTGTGGTGCAGCCTAAAAACGATTTTCCCATGACTGCCTTTGCAAACACATTGATCAATTGAAACCAGCAGTCCAAGACAGTTTGTTTTGCAGCGTGAATCCTTTTCTGGATTCACATGCTGTGCATTATTCCACCATCTAGTGGTTGGGTCAGGAATAGTCTTTGTATTTTCTTTTTTTTTTAAATGTTTTCTTGTGGACCTTGTTGACCACCATTTGCTGCCAGGTACGTCTCCTGTGTGATGTCAGACGGCACCCTGTAGGTCGTTGTGCGTGGTTGCCATTTTCGGATTCTTTTTTCCGCCGTTGGGTCTGAAAGCAAGATGGGACGCTCCGAATAAAATTTCAGGAAAGCCCCCGAAAAAAAATTGAGAATTCAAGTGGGCTCCACTGTCCATCGACATCGCAACCGGAGAACTCCGAGATCGACATTACAACGACGACAGGGTCGACAAATGGCGATGTAGGGGTCATTGAAAATACCCCTTTCAAATTCTGCCCTGACTGCCAACACAAGTTCGCACAACGCGACCCACACGAGGTGTTCAACCTCTGCCTGCCCAATAACCATAACAACAAGGACAGTGAGGCCTGTGCGGTATTCCAGCCAAAAACACTCAGGACACGCCGAAAGCAGAGAGCTGTATACTTTGCAGCGATGTCACAGACTTTGAAGAAAACTTCCCTAAACGACCTATGCCCTTCCAGTGATGAAGAGGACATGGGAGTTCGGCAGAATCGACGCGCAAAGGATCGGAAGTCGAAATTCTGAAAGGAGACTCCTAAAAAACCACACGCCCACAAGAAGTTGGGCGAAACAGGGGAAAAAGACGGATAAGGTAAGACACCATACACATCTGTCGGAACTAAAGGGCCACAAGAGCAAGGCGCAACCTAAGGCAGCCCGACGCCAAAGAAAAAGGTGATCGAAGGCCAGCCGCGAACCATGAACCCCACTGAACCCTACCAAGGTACACCGACGAGGGATAATCACACAAGACGCGGAAGATAAGGATCGAACATGAACCCCTGAAAGGAAGTGCGACCCCGTCGAAATAAGAGGCAAGCGCTAACAAGAAAAGAAAGTATCTTTGCTCCAACACAAGAGGGCCCTCTAGTCGAGAAAAAGAGAAAATGACTCTAAGCTGAAATGGCGGCGCACCTCCAAAAGGAGTTCAACGCTTTGCTAAAAGACTTCCAAATTCCAAAGGTCCCAGCCCACAAAGCGGACAACGTTGATGCCGATGGGGCAGAAGACGCTGAAGGGGAAGAAGAGGAGAGTCTCGAATCACCACCAAACCCAAAACCTCGTGAAGATGATCTCGAGGAGTACATACATGCTCCTGAAGAGGACGTAGTCTCTGAAAATTTTAAGGACCCATGGGATGAACTCGACACAAAAAGTCTAGAGGAGGAAATATGCTGCTATCCCTCAAAGGCATCATAACCAGATGAGATAGCCTTCTACAATGGCCTAGTTAATAGTTAAATGGCAGCAGACACTTTCAGAGTCTCCCTCGAAGAGGAGAAGGGAGGCACGTTTCCTTTTAGAAACATAAGCCCCAGCCAACAAGGGGACACAGTACCTAGACCAAGGCAAAGAAGCCTTTAAGGAAACAGCCTCAAGTAAGGGGGGTAACACCAAGGGTCGAGAAGAAGTACAAAGCCTCCTCCAAGGACCCGAAGTATATTCAGGGGAACACTGTGCCTGACTCCATCACCATCACCACGGCCAGTAGAAGAGCAAATGCCCTCTCTAACACTGGACCACCCCCAGAGAAGGAAAGCAAGCGAATGGGTACAGTGAGCAGGAAGATGGAAAAGGAGGCAGCGATGCAGTGGTGCATCGCAAACTCTAATGCTCTGCTAAACAGGTGCGGACGCCAGCAATGGGATGAGATAGAGGAGCCTCCTGATCAGCCTTCTCTTTTCGAGTCCCCTATTGTAAATCGCTTCCTATGGGCATTACTTACTTCCCTCCAATTCTTTCGTAATGCCCCAATGGGATCTGAACCTGGTTCTGACCTACCTTATGTGCGCTCCTTTCGAGCTGCTGCTTAACTGTCCTCTCAAACGTTTGAATCTTGAAACTGCCTTTTTGGTTGCCATCTCCTCTGCTCGCCGCAGGGTGAGTGAGCTTTAGGCTCTTTCTTCCAAACCTCCTTTCCTGGCTGTTCATCCGGACAAAGTTGTCCTCCGCACTAGGCCTTCTTTCTTTTCCAAAGTGGTTACCTCTTTCCACATAGGACAGACCATCACTTTGCCCACCTTCTTCCCATCCCTGCATCCTTCTAAAGAGGAGAGCCTCCACTGTCTGGATCCAAAACATGCTCTTTCCTACGCTCTGGATTGCACAAAGCAATTCCGGGTGGATTACCAGCTCTTTGTTGGCATTGTGGGCGCCAAGAAAGGTTGGGCTGTGCAAAAGCGGACCATCTCTCGATGGGTCGTTCTTTGCATCAAAATCTGTTATTCCTTGACAAAGAAGGAACCTCCAGTGGGACTGCGCTCCCATTCCACCAGGGCAACGACCTTCCCGTTCTGCAAACTGACTTTTAGGTTAAGGGACCCCCTTTCAGGGCCCTAGTTTTGTGCACCAGTGGTCAGTGTCTTGCACAGCTCTGCGCTTCTAGCGTGGAATGTGGTGTAAAGAACTGACGTCATCGCGCATGGGTGGTGTCTAAGTAGATACTGCAATGTCATTCTGGCGATCACGACGCCAATGACTAACGCGGAGTCAACCGACACCACCTACTGACGCGTAGGGGTACTGCTGAATAAAAATTCTCCGGATCCAGTCTGACACCTGGGGGTAATTCTAAGGTGAGGAATCCATAACTAATATGTCTCTTACAGATATGTTGTTACCGAAGGTAAGTAACTTATTCGACAAAACCCTTTAAGCCCATGCATAAGGCAGAACTCAAAGACATCACTTCAAAAACAGCCTTTCTCATTGCCAATACATCCTTACGAAGAGTAAGTGAGTTACATGCATTAACCATACAAGAACCATACATGCAAATCCACAAGGGCAAAGTTATTCTAAAAACAAATCCACAGTTCCTACCAAAAGTGGTATCCAAATATCACTTAAATCAAAGTATTCTCCTTCCAGTGTTCTTCAAAAACATAAGGAGAAAAATGATGGAGTATTTTTTCTCTTTATGTTTTTGGGTTTTGAAGAACCCTGGAAGTAAGAAAAACTCTACTGTATTACCTACAAAAAAACAGAACAAGCCCGCAAGAGAAAACAGCTGTTTGTTGCCTATGCACATACTAACACAGGAACACCAGTCACAAAGGCGACTATCGCAGGATGGATAGTCCAAACCATCCAACTATGCTATACGACCGCTAAAAAGGAATTCACAGTACGACCAACAGCTCACTCCACTAGGAAAAAGGGAGCGACTCTGGCATTTATGGCCAATATGGGCATAAACACTACATGTGCAGCAGCTACATAGGCATCACCACACATTATTGTGTGGACATAAAAATTAATAAGGAAGCAAAAATAGGACAGAAAGTACTTCAACACCTGTTCGCAAAGTCTTCCTCTCACCACAGCCTCCCCAAGATGGGAGAAACCGCTACGTAATCTGATGCACAGCATGTGAATCCAGAAAAGGATTCGCGCTGCAAAACTAAATGATTACTTGCCAAGAGGAGTAGTTTTGCCACTTGAAGAATTTTCTGAATTCACATGCGACCCACCTGGCCTCCCCTACAAGGAATACTAACAGGTGGGGAAGCAAGTTATAATCATAATCTAGGGAACCATCTAAAGGACTATACACTAAAGACACAGAGAAAAAAAAAAGAAGTCGAAGATGGCTACCCCACACAGCGACCTCCAGGGCGCCGTCTGACGTCACACAGGCACCAAATGATGGTCAACAACGCCCAAAACAAAAAAAAAAGACCATTCCGGACTCAACCACTAGATGGCGGAATAATGCACAGCATGTGAATACAGAAAATTCTTCAAGCTGCAGAATTATTCCTACTGGTAAGTAACCACTTCGTTACCTGCTTAATCTCCAAGTGTCAGGCCTTGACTACACTTCATTCCAACTACAGGGAACATTGACGCTGTACTGGCATCCTACTGGCCTCTACACCTGGCATTTCTTCATTGCATTGCTCCCTTTGCATCGTTTGTTTTAGTAGATACTGTTTAAGTTGGACAAGCATACAGTCAGCTGGTTTTGTGATGACATTTCCCACATCCCTTTGTCTCTCCATTTAAGTGGGGGAAACAGTGGTATGTTCTGGGTGTAGGCAGTCCAGGAAGTCAGAAGCTAGAATCTTTAGTTTGTTGCTGAGTCTTGTGTACAGGACTTTGTATTCTC
The DNA here is from genome assembly GCF_964261635.1 of Lissotriton helveticus. Classification (NCBI taxonomy): domain Eukaryota; kingdom Metazoa; phylum Chordata; class Amphibia; order Caudata; family Salamandridae; genus Lissotriton; species Lissotriton helveticus. The sequence goes on along the minus strand of NC_136068.1, from coordinate 1,613,333,071 downwards.
ATGGCAGCAGGGATGTAGTATTGTTTATTGTGCGATTAATTAAAACCATTACAATTATTTAAAGCCCATATAGAATGCGATACATCTAGAATGATAGAGAAAAAACACACACAGGTAAAAAGACATCATTAAACACTTAAACGGTCATACTGTAGTTACTCCATATTAATGTGGTAAAACCGAGTGCTAATGCAAAAGAACCCAAATAGTCAGCAGTGATAGGCAGGCAGGAAAGGTTGGATGAAGTTACTGGAAGGAGAAAATGATAAGAGGGCGCCTGGCCCACTCTTAACTCCTGATGTACAATCGGATGGAAGCATCAGTTCATTGAAGGGAAGGTTCAGTCCATCTGATTTACCCAACAACAGGACCATTTAACAATTTCTTTTTTAAATGCACTAGGGTCAGGAAGTAGAAATCGATTTTCAGGTAGCAGCACTATCTCACAAAGGGCAAGTGCAATAAATAATCACAGCAAACAATTAAATGAAAAGTGTTATCTGATCACTTTGCCTAACATTAAAATCTCTCTCACCTATTTAAAAAACACACAAAGCTTGATGAGTGCCAGCATCCTGCATGTAGGAGGAGACCTCCTACAACAGTGCAAAAAGTTAGCAGCAAATTATCCATTGGGAGTTGCAAAGTGCCATCTGACCAATTTGTATAGCAGTAAAATCTCTGACACCTGTTAAAAAACACACAAAGTTTAATAAGTGCCAGCCATGCTACATATGGGCAGAACCCTCTTACAACAGTGCAATAAATAATAGCAGCAAATTGTCCATTGGAAGTGCAGTCAACCCAGATTGCATAACAAAATAAACACTGACTGTTCCAGGAGTGTTCCCCCCCCCCCCCCCCTCCACCCCATCCCCAAGCTGAGCTTAGCAGTCCAAGGGCGTGCCCGAGGTAGGAGCAGAGTTCCCTGGCGACACCCCCAGTTGACTGAGCTTGTTGAGTGTAAGGGAAATAAAAGAGAGGTGATACAAACCCTCAGAATTTACTGAACGATGTCCAGGTACCATGGTGCATTAGCACACTTCGTTACTTGGGGTCCGCATATATCGGAGTAAGGCTGACCTCTTCGATGGCAGCGACAGAACCTCCACTGCTATTCAGTCGCAGATGGCCTTATGGAGAACACTCCTGTTGTCCGTCTCCGGTAGAGTAGCTCTCACGAAGATGATGATCCTTCCACGCCTCCTACTATTTCTCTAAGCTGCCCCTCTACATCTCTCCTTCCTTCTTTTGTAAACTCGAAAAGGTAATCAGGGACTTTGTCTGGGGTTTGTCTTGACATAGGGTGTCCATTAAGAAACTTTATCTTCCGTCGGGACAGGGTGGTCTCTCATTACCCAATGTTAGAACTGGGGGTCTCTAGTTGGCTGAGGTAGGTACCTTAGTCCAAACAGGGACCCTTGCTTCTAGTCAGGGAAAGGAGGCACACCCTCTTAGATAACCCCTGCTCCCACCCCCCTCCCCCCGTTAGTTTGGCATGAGCAGCCAGGCTTATCTCCAAGGCTAGGTGTAAAGTATTTGCAACCACACTCCCAGGAACACAGTGATAACACCACAAGTGAACACCACACTGGTTTTTATAAAAATAGCGGTATCTTTATCTTAAGGAATACGATGAGACCAAACGTTAGAAATCCAACATATGCTTATTCGTAATCTTTCACTTTGCCGGTTATTAGGCCAATAATCACCTATAGGTTCTTGCAGTATTAATGAGCAGTTCACAATGATCTAATGCAATGCTATGCAGTTCGTAGCGCAGGAATAATGTGGTACGTAATGCAAGAATCAGGCGGTTCATAATGCAAGAATCAGGCAGTTTGTAATGCAAGGAATAATGCTGTACGCCAATCTGCGTGGTCAACCCGGGCCCTCACTAGGCCACAACACCAGAGACAACGGTCATAAGCTTAAAGGGGCGTCCCCAGTACTGCTAGGCAGGTATCGACTGCTCGGGGACTCCGCGCGTCTAACGTGATGCAGCGGGAGAGAGCTCCGAGCACTCCTGTACTCCTCCTGCACGCCTGCCCAAGCCACACACGCTTGCTGCTCCCGACCGGAATGCAAGCCTTACCTTGGGGGGTGCGCTGCCTCGCTCTGCCTCTTCCCACTCGTCGGACATCCTGCTGAGCGGCCCGATGACGTTGCAGCTCCGTTGTTAGGCGACGCTGTATCTGGACGGGGTGCGGTCTTCTCCTTCGTTGACTATCTTGGGCAGAGACCTCTCTGTGACCAACGATCACGATCCCTTTCACCTTATTTATTTATTCAACTTATAAAGCGCACTATCACCTTGCAGGCATCCTGGCGCTGGTAGCTCATGAGAGGTAGGAGGGTATATCAGGACAAGGCCAAACAACTAGGACTTGGGAAACAGCCAAGTTTTTACACTTTTTCTAAAAGGGAGACGCTCCCTAATTTGCATAATCTCCCATGGGAGTCTATTTCACAGTTTGGCCGCTGCCACCCCAAAGGATCTTCCCCCTGACCTAGCTTTCCTAAACCTTGGTACTCTCACCAGTCTTGCCGATGAAGAGCAAAGCAATCTAGTTGGAGTATACCAATCAAATTTTGATTGCATTGCAGTGGGTCCTATCCCATGAAGAGCTTTAAAGACGAGGCAGAGGGACTTAAATTGCACTCTCTGCCGCAGAGGGAGCCAGTGGAGTTCTGCCAGAGCTGCTGACGCGGACGATCTTCTGGGCAGCCCTAAGACTAACCTAGCTGCAGCTGATTGAAGCCTATCCAGCAGGAAACTGGGGGACTCAAGCAGGAGGGCGTTGCAATAGTCAAGCCTTCTAAGGATTGTACATCTTGCCACTTGAGCACGCGCCTGAGAGAGTAATAATGGCAAGATCTTCCGAAGGGACCTAATGATTGCAAAGCAACAGGTTGGCATTGTTGCAACCTGAGCTTCCATGGTAAGCTTGTTGTCAAGCATGATGCCCAAATTGCGGACTGTTTCTACTGGCTGAACTTTGATCGATGTTTCAGGAGGCCAGAAATTACCAGGAAAGTGATGAGGAATCCTGTTCCCTGCACAGAAGAGCACCTCAGTCTTTCCAGCATTGAATTGAAGAGAGTTGTTCTGTAGCCAGCAAGCCGTGTCCCACAGACACTTGTGAAACACCTCCAACGGTGTCGAATCCTCTCCCTCAAAGGAGATGATCAACTGTGTGTCGTCCGCATAGTTTATAGTGTGATCTGTTAAGATTTAATGTCTCTGATCAGGGGTTTTAAGTATAGATTAAATAAAATAGGGCTAATTGCCTATCCCTGAGGAACCCTGTGCGGCACAAGGGAGAAAGTGTATTGAAAAGGGGGAGGAGCACCGCCTGCTGTCTATCCTGCAGAAAAGATCGAAACCAGCGCAAGGCGCAGCCTCTCACCCCAGCCTCACTCAATCTTCTCAGTAAGATTTCGTGGTTAACCGTGTCAAAGGCGGCAGACAGGTCAAGCAGGATCAATGCTGCTGCCTGTCCCCTGTCTGCTTGCCTTTGAATCTCATTCATAGTGGTCACCAGGGCCATCTCGGTCCCATGGGCCGGCCGAAATCCAAATTGAACTTCCTCCAGCAATTGATGCTGTTCCAGATGTTTAGAGAGGGTTATACTAACCATGCGTTCAACAATTTTAGCAGGAAAAGGTAGCAAGAAAATAGGCCTGTAGTTTTTTGAGCACTCAGGATCCAGGGATGGCTTTTTCAACAAAGGGGATACCAGGGCTTGCTTCCAATGGGAGGGGACTATACCACTAGCTAGCGACTGGTTACAGATCAGGCGAAAAGTAGGGAACAATTCTTCCTCATATTCCTTCCAGATCTTGTGTGGGACAGAGTCCATGGCCGAGCCGGAGGAAATACCTCGCGACAGCCTGATAAAAGCCTCCTCCGTTAGAGGCAGAAACTCCAATAATTGATCAGTGAGCTGCCAGGCGGGGCCATTATCCACATCCTCCGAGGCCCTTCCCCCAGAGGCAGGGGGAACTACTAGCCTCAGAGGAATCCTCAAGATCCTTGATGATTAACTTGATCTTTTCTCTGAAGAACTTAGCCAGGTTCTCACAGAGTTCCTGAGAGTGGGATGCTTTCTTAGCTTCAAGAAATCCTTTAGCAGGTTGCAGCTCCGGCCGGCGCCGGTGATTCTTACTCACAGCCTGTTACGACAAATGCTCGGGCCACAAACAGCAATACAGCAGCGTGGACGATGTTACACGCTGCGGGGGCAAAGCGATCACGGGGCACCTCGCAAACAGTACCACGGACCACACAGCAATCGTCCCGAAATCCTGTAGCACGTTGCGGCTCAGACCAGCGGCTGTGATTCTTACAGCCTCAGTTACGATGACAGCTTGTGCCACAAACAGCAATACAGCAGCATGGACGATGTTTCACGCTGCGGGAGCAATGCGATCACGGGGCACCTCGTAAACTGTGCCACGAACCACACAGCAGTCTTTCAGAAATCCTGTAGCATGTTGCAGCTCGGGCTGGCAGTGGTGATTCTTACTCACAGCCTCTGTTACGAATATGGCTCGGGCCACACACTGCTACACAGCAGCATGTACGATGTTTCATGCTGTGGGGGCATGCGATCACAGGGCACCCCGTAAACTGTACCACGGACCTCACGGCAGTCTCAGGCGTGCAAAAGCACCACGCACCAAGCTTCGCTGAGACACGGTTGGAAGCATTTATGTTCCTGAGTATCCACAACAGGGGACCAGTTCTCCTCTGGCCTTTGGAGACATGCTACTTCAGGACACAGCTCACGGCAAAGTCCTCACAATCAGGGGGACACAGCACACAGTAAAGACCCTTGTCCTCTCCTTAGTCAAACCGGCAAACTGCAGGCCTTTCAGAACACGCAGCAAGGGCGGTCCTTCTCTTCAGCTGTTCTTCTTTGGCAGAGGTTCCTCCTGATCACCAAGTATGTTCAATAATTTTTCAGCCTTGAGTTCAGAGGTTTCAGCTCTCACATTTACACCCCTAAATGCCTTTGACGTCTTTGTGTTCAGGGGTCTATGAGCCCAGTCCAAACCAGACCTGGGTGTCTTTGTGCCAGTGCACACCCTCAGTCAGGTTAGTCAGGGTCTGGGGACCAGACACTCTGCAGGAGGTGGAGCCATCCCTTTGTGGTAGCAACACAGCTCTCTTCACATCCAGGGGCTACTCCTCCCCCCAAATGCAGGCCAGCCTGTTGCTGTCTCACCTTCTCCTCCCTGGGGTCAGGACACATCCCAGACTCTGTCTCATCTAAATCCAGATGGTCAATACACGAACAGGCAGAGGCACACTGGATGGTTTAAGACAAGAAACCAGCCACTTTAAAAAACGTGGTTTCAGAGCACACAATTTAAAAAACATCTTCACAAAAAGATGCCTTATTAAATTCTGAGTTCAGGCACACTAAACGCCATCTTATGCCTATGAGAAGATATGCTGGAAACATGGGACACAGCATTCCCCATTCTGTCTTATGGGTAAGTTGGCCTTGCAACAGTGAAAAACGAATTTGGCAGTGTTTCACTGTCAGGCCTTGGTACCTACCTCAGTACATGTACTACCTTTCACATTCAATGCATCCTGCCCGGGGGGGGGGTGTACTTTGGGCCTACTATAGGAGTGTCTGATGTGCACTAAAAGGGAAGGTAAGGCCTGGCAAGTTGGTGCATTTGTCAGGACAACAAGGCAGTTAACAACTGCGCACAGGCACTGCAGTGGCAGGCCTGAGATCTCTTTTTAGGGCTACTTGTGTGAGTGGCACAATTAGTGCTGCAGGCCCACTAGTAGCATTTTCATTACCAGCCCTGGCACATAGTGCACTTTACTAGGGACTTTACTAGTAAGACAAACATACCAATTATGGACAACCAATTACCATAACACTTTATACAGGGACGATATGCAATTTAGCACTGATCAGCAGTAGTAAAGTGCCCAGTCTCTGAAAACCAACAAAAACAGGTCCGAATTGATACAGGAGGAAGGCAAAAAGTTCAGGGATGACCCTGCAAAAAGGGCCAAGTCCAACACCCAACTTCGAGCATTATTACCTAGCCACCCAATTGCAATGGATAACCAGGTGGCTAGCCTCCCGCCACCTATCTAATATCACCACACACTGCTTTGCCATACCACATCACACATTGCGTCACGTTCCACCCCAGTGCAAAACCTCACCTCAACGCACTGATTCTTTATTGCTCTCAATAGCCTATAGATGCTACAGTAGAAGCCTCCTTCTCACTCGTGATATCAAGCCATATGCACGTACTATTCCCCTCCTTAGGACACCTAGGGCACAGTCCCTTATCACGGCAGCTGAGTTGTGTAGCTGGGATACGGCAGGAATCCATGAAGTAGGGGGACCTGTATCAAGATGGCACCCTCATAGTGTGCACTGAGCTCATTTCGGAGGAAGGTCTCCACCCAGGGAGCTTCTTGCTACATAATGTGCTTGTAACTGCACTCATCAAAATGAGGTAACCTAACTACAGAACGCCCCCCCCACACACACACACTGTGTGGTTCAATACTTGCATATAATGGGGGACTGAAGTACCTGACCTGCTGGTTTGCATCTTCTCTCCGTCAACATACAGCGATCTCTTTGGCTCCCTTGAGACAACGTTGGGAGGATGATCGAGGGTGGGCCTTTTCAGACAAAGAATAGTCCACTGTACTGAAGGGTCCAACTCGGATTCCCGTAACCAGTGCTTTCACCAGCTTCAGCTCTTTCTCTTGCACCTGGCATACCTCACCCCGGCCCAGATTAATAAACTCTTTCATCGCACAGATTCAATTTGTCCCAAGTGTCGTTTACCCAACGCTGACTTGCTACACATGCTGTGGCAGTGTCCCTCTCTGGGAAGTACTGGTCTGGAATTGTGACAACCTTGATCCAATGCACAGAATGGGACATTCCTTTTCGTGGGAGACATGCATCTTATACCTCTTCAAAAGGGGCAGGAATAACAGGGTCACTTCCTGGATCTAGTCTTGATCACGGCAAAGTACCTGATCACCAAACGTTGTAAGTCGCCAGAGGCCCCACATGTAAAGGCATGGCTCCACTTTTTGGAAGGCCCAATTAGGGAGAGGACCTCCTGGGCTTTCGCAAATTTCGACTAGCTGTTAGTTGGGGGCGGGGGGGGGGCTATTGTGGCGGACCTACTGGGTTTGGACACACAAGCTGAGGTTTCCGGGGGAAGGGAGGGAGACTAGTCGGGTCGCACGTTACAACGTGGCCATTTGGTGATATATGTGGATAAGTGAACCACGCTACTGGGTTAGCCAGTCAATACTTTGGTATCCAACGCCTCAGCAGGGCAGATTCGTCGTCGTAGCAGCACCTCGCAGCAACAGGTCATAGGCAGTTTCCTCTACCATTCCTTATATTAATTTGTCCTCCTTTGGTTGAACCCTCCTCCCATTGTTCAAACTTACGACATGCCATGCAGTGAATACCCGTGACGCACATAACGAAAGAACGCACCTAGCTATGATTGTTGTAGATGTATGCTATCCATTGTATACTTTTGTTTTTTCAAATGCACATAGCAATGTACATCTACTTATACACTAGTGTCACCATCGGTAGCTGACTAAAGTAATTAATGCTTGGGCTGATGTAGTAATTATGTGACTGTGTAATGCAAAATGTCAATAAAAAGATTCAAACAAAAAGAGGCGGCACGAACAGACTTCCAGATTGTTCCACTCTCACCTTATTTATGCACATCCAGCAGTGTAGGGCAGTGTTACTGGAATGGCCACTCCCCTAGCCTAAGGGCCATAAATCTTTCCTTCAGATGGTTAGAGTATTTGCTGACAAGATAGGATGAAGGTGATGCTAGCTAGTACGTGTTAACAACCAACCAACCAGGCGTGGTTACGCTTTGCTTTGATGGTCCTGCCAGAGAAATGACCAGAGGTGGACACTTGTTTTAATTTCCAGTTGAAAGGCATGTTGGCGTCCCAGAGTTCCTTCACAGCCAGAAGGTGCTGACAATCTGCAAGATACTGTTGATGCCGTGGATGTGAGCCCTAGGTGTTGATTTCGGTCCATAATAATGCCTCTAAGCAGCCACCCATAGGTTGTAGCACATGTTGAGATAAGCACCGGCACTAACAGCCTTCTGGTTGAAGACACCCATTTCCAGACTAATCTGGACAGCGGATGAAAACTTTGGCATGCAAAGGACACTTTTGTATATCCTTGTTGTACGTTTGTTTAGTAGGCTGCCTTTTTTTGCCCAGTGATATTTCGCTGTCGTAGTCAATGTGGGTGACATTTTAGCCCTCCTAACTCCCAGCAGGGAGGAGAGGCCTGAAGAGCAAGGGTTTTTGCTTCAACTTCCTTTCGTTGTTTTGCGAAGGAGCCTATAGCATCGATGTGTACATCAGATATTTATGCGATTGTTTCTGAAATCCTGTTGCTGTTATAAAACCAGCTTCTCCCATGATACTTTCTCCTGACAAATGTTACTACCTTTCTTTTCTTCAGGTTGACCTCCAGGTTGTTAGAGCGTCCATGTGTGTAAAAAAAATTGCTGATCCGTTCACCACCAATCTTGGGGGTGATTGTTGATGGAATCAAGGGTTTGTGCCAGATCGCTTTTGAGCAGGTTAAACATCAGGGGGGCTAACGCAAACCCCTGCTTTATCCCCCGTGTGTCAGGGATTGTCCTGGATCTGCAGGCACCATCTCCTAGATTGATGCGAATCCCGATGTTGGAGTGCAGCTGTATTATGGACTCCAAGAGTTTGGAAGGAATTCCCCCTCTCGATAGTTTGGAGCCGATCCCCCACCCCTCCCCTTATAGACTAGGTTGAATGCCAGTTTTAAATTAACAAAACAGTAGTGCAGACGAGAGTAAGATGAAGTTTCTTTGTCAACCAGGATTGATTCTGCTAACTAGTTGGATAATGTGCCAGATGTAGCTGCAAAACCTGTTTGATTTAATAGAATAAGTCCCTTTGACTTCGCCCATAGCCGTAAATCCTCCAGGAGAAGACTAGCGTAGAATTTAGCTTCATTGTCAAGAAGTGCAATTAGTTTATAATTGCTCGGATCTGATCTAGAGCAACCTTTGTAAATGGGATGTACTATGGCCTGACGCCATGATTTATTGTTCTAACCCGGTATTTGTAAAGCGCAAACTAAAATCACCCCCAAGGGCCTCATTGACCAGGGTCGCATGATGCTGATCTGATCTACCTCCTCGGTGGGACTCAAACTGTGAGCCCCACGCTCTGAAGTCCGCTGCCCTGGCTGCTTCTCCACACCTCTCCCATTGTTGAGCTCCTCACACAGTAGTTGAAGAGTGACTACCTGCCCAAAACGTGATGTCCTGTTTGGAGAGGACCTGGGAAGGCCATTGGGCCCGGGGCCACATCCGTCATTGCCTTATATATTACTTGATCCAGCCACTTTATCAAGAGAGGCACATACTTGGCAGCATGGCACTTGCAGCCAACATGTTGCTACTTGATAAATTCGGAAGTGGCTGGAGGAGGGCAGGGGTTTGAGGGGTTAAGCATCCATATAGGACCCGCTTCATGATAATGTGACTTTAAAGATATATATGTTATATTGCATTGCTGCATGGATAATGCCAATCATTAGCCATTGCAAGAATTTCCTGAATACTACAAGGCCTCCTCTCAAATGACATTGCTCTCCTCTCTTGTAGGCTTAAAAAAGAAGGGAGTGAGATTAAGATAAAAAGGTAGTAATTATTTTACAACCTTTGTAATGTGAGGAAAATTATGAGGCGCTATCTTTGGAACTTTTATTTAGCTATTCTGGAAATGTAATACACTGACAAAAAAAGGAATCTCAAAGCTATTTAAACTTGTACTACGCGCATTTGGCAGATTGTATTCAGAATGTTACTCAAAGGCAAATTTTGAGGAAATGGGATGTATTATATGGTGTGGTTGTGCCGCCTCACTGTGTAATACACTTATCCACCTCTTTACGACATTTAGATTTCCTTAATCAAATCTTCAACTCTACCCTGTGTAACTGTGACTCAGAGCAGCAAGGCTTATACAAAGGAACAAGTGTAAAACATTTAAACAGCATCAAAACAAATGAAGAAGAAATGAACAAGACGCCAAATATATCCTACACCAATTTATAACTATAGACTGTATTTATATATATTTACAACTTTACTTGCCATTTTAAGTTTGCCAAATGCAAAAGGCAATTCACTAATAGAAACCAGACTATCCATCTAAATACTGCTCGGCAAATGCCAGCCAGCCAGCCAGCCAGCCAGAGCCACCACAGACATGGCTAAAATAAAAATCCCCAAACACAAACTCGCCTGCCTGCATGAAGCTCCTTTTAAGGTCATTACGTATGAGGAGTCAGCCTCCGTTGAAGTTCTGAACCGCTGGTAATCTATTCCGTTTACCTAAAAATTGCAGATCCACCCACTCAAATGGATGTACTGCCGTAACCAAATTAACCTCCTAACTCCTCATTCACAAATGCACTTCCTCTGCCCCACAGTACCCGCCCTGCTTCTCACCTCATGCTCCATATGTTCTTTGCCTGTATTCTTGTATTTTTTCCTTCATCCCACACATGTATTATTACATGTAAACGGCAGTGACCACCATGACACGTAAACATATTTTACATAAATCAATTCAGTCTGTGTTGTATTCTTGAGATACTGCATTCAGCCAGATATTTTTTTCCTAACATCCAGTCAACCGTGCCCCTTAACCACCAAACCAGCTATCCATACTCTCCATATGTCTACTTTTGTTTGCTGCTGTACTCCCAAAGTTCATTCGGGCATGTTTCTTAAGTATATTAGTAATGTGTTTAGTTGCAGGGCCTACAATGGGTATAGTATGCGAAAATTAAACCTAGACATTTGAGGGCTGTAGGTGGGACTAGAGCTTCCAGTATTATTCAAGCATAATGTGACATGTCCATCTCTTCGGAAATTCTCTTGCAGATCTGCCACAGTAGGAGCGGCAAAATCAACCCTGTCAAGGTGAACACGCTGGTCAAGGCTTACGTACAGCGCTACAAGTACTTCCGCAAGCACGGCAAGAAGATGGAAGACATTGAAGGTGGTGGTGGCAGCTACCGCAGAGACACTGGCAGCATGGACAAGGGAATTTTCTCCTTACCCATGATGTGAGCCTAGAGACGGACCTGCCTTTTTATTTTGTTTTCAAATTAAATTAAGGAGCCAGCGAAGCAGCGAAGCAGCGAGGCTGGCATTGTGTCCTAGTTCAATAAACTTGGAGGCAAAGATGTGATGAACTGTATCGGTAACTAGATTTCTGACCAGTAAGGAGAAGGTAAAGGGAAGAGGGATGAGACTTTGCTCCTCTTCTGTCGCCTGGATACGGATCTCAGGCCAAGAGTCCTGGGTGGGAGAGGAGTCGTACCTGAACTCTAGGCAGACTGGCAGGAGGTTGGCAGACTTCTGCTTGAGCCTTGCAGCCTCCTATTGTAAACGTTCTGCTCCAAGTCCCCCTCTCCCCCAACGAATGATGATTATATTGATAAAGCACCTCTTTCACATTATGTAAATATGTCTGCTCCGTACTGGAGTTGCTGCTTTCTTACTTCCCCCTTTCGTCCTAGCATTCAGATTCCCTTTGTTGATTTTCTTTCGCATGGTGTTTTGCGCCCACTTCTCTTCAAAATAATTTCTTCCAAATAGCAGCTATTTTATTTTAATATTTTTTGGATACCCATGTTGTACCTCTTGCTGCCTGCAAAATGTTTCTGTACCAGTCCCCTTGCCACAGCTGTAGTCCTATGTTATCTCCGTTCTCTTTATAAACTGATAATTCTTGCACTGTTTTGGCAAATTGACTGGAACTTTCTTTCACGCACCTGCGTGTACTCTGCCAGCATAGCTGCATTCTAAAGTGCTGCTGAGTTCTCCTTACCCTTAAACTAGTGCTGGTTTAGAGGTGCAGCTTTGCATCATGAGATCCTTGACAACTGTTAAGAGGTACCTAGATACACCTTGCTCTCTGTGTCATCATGCTGAATGTATCCCGAAGCCACTGTGCCTCACCTACTGGCTGGGACGTCTGGATCAATATTTGGAGAGTTGAGTTTATTTTCTCTTAGAGGGCACCCTTATAGTGGCATTCCTCTACCCATGCACATGACCATGCTATTGATACCTAACCGCATATTCCAATGTGAAGTTTCAGGGGTGCTAGTGCAGCTTGAAAGGTATGAACACTCCTGGAGATCTGAGGGGACACATGGTGTTCATGACCTAGTGGCGATCAGGCATAAGGGACTGTGGGCAGCCTTTAAAAGAAAATGTTTGTTTGAGGCTTGGCGGAATTGCTTGTTTCTTCCCAACAAGGTAAAACGTGTGACACTATAAGGTGTGTGTTTTGATTCCGGTGTCAGTGAAGGTCATCGGAATAATGCACTCAGTCTTTGCCTCGAGTTTAGACGGAGTCACTACTAGGAGTGGATTACGCTCCTCAACAGATTCACTCGAATGTTTTAATCATATCAAATCGTGCAGACTTTTTGTTGTGTCTAAAAAGTATATTTTTGCTGCATGAATCTTGTATGAGTGTCACATGTTTTGCATATTCTTCCCATCTGGTGTTTGAGTCTGATAATTTTACAGTATTTTTCTCCAGAGTGAGATTCTTCTGCCACATGGAGACAGCTCTGTCTTGCCTCGTACCATGCTTCCATTTATATGTATATATTTAGTTTTTTCATTTTTATCTACTGGAGTTGATATTCGAGGAAACCCTTGAAGGTGCTTGTCCCAAGGATTTTAAGGTGTATCATCAACATGGCTGCTAATACCTATAATTTCAGCAGTAAGTCCAGTACACCAAAAGCATGACCCAGCTTTAGAGGTGTGACCCTGTCGATAATGAGCTAGTTGGACAAATGTAAGGGATAGTAGGAATGATGTGGATGAGGGTGATGAGAGAAACAATATGGCACAGGAATCTTAGATTAGAATATAGTTACTTTCTGCTTGCCAGCTACTTTCCAGTTGACACCAAAGCGCTTTTTAATGCTCTGATAAATAGCTGTTTCTTGGCTGTTGTAAAGTTCCACATTACTGTGAAGAAACAGTAATTTTTATTTCTTCCTTAGACTAATAACACCAGCCGATGTTTATCGATTTTGGCACAAATGTTTTTTTTTATTAAACATTTTTATTGATTATAGCAGTACAACATAGTACATATCATAGGCAAACTTTGTCATTAAACCCTAGTGCACATTCAGTTTCAAGTGCAAACATTGTCCAAACGTTCAGTGCCATGGCCTCACAGCAGTTGATATTTAGACCTGGACACCAATATTGCCTTTTCTGTTGCCACATTTCTATACCTTTCATCAGTCAAAAACCAGTGGCAGCTGCTATGGTACGGGGTGGGGAGGATGATAAAAAAAGTTCACTTATCTGATTACAGTCACAGCTTCTCTGTCGTCTTCTATTCCTGGCTTCCGGCAGGACAATGGCTCCCCTAAGCCAGTCACAACGCAGATGTCGCCAGCATGACCCCAGCGTTGTGATTGGTCTGAGCGGCCTGTTTGGCCACTAAGACAGTGCCTGGGAGCCTTGGGACTGTTCTCCACCCGGCTGTGCAACACAGCCAGGTGGAAAATGCTGAGTGTGCATGACTGTCTGGCTGGCCCAAGACTGCAGGACTAACTGTCATGCGCACTTCTGGTCACCAACCACTCCTCCTCCTCCCTGTGACCCTCCCCCTCCAACCAGGCCCGTAGCCCGTATGAAAAATAAAATGATAATAACGTTCTGTTATTATCATTTTATTTTTCCTTTTTTTGCAATGCTCTGAAAGCAGTGGGGCAACGCTCCTCCGCCTTAATGGAGTAGCCGCCGCTGGTCAAAACATAAGGGTTGATAAAATCTCACTTTACATGGCAGCCATATTTTTCAAACTTTTTGGGGTCATTTTCTTGCTTCATATTTTGCCTTTTCTACCCTCAAACACCTATTCATATTTTTTTTAAATTGTGCTATGTGGGGCGGCGTAGTTTGCATCTCATAGACTTGCTATGTCCTGCTTTGCCACGGTCCTCCCCAGGTCACACAGTATTTTCCCCTATTTGGGTGGTGTTTCATCATCCTGTATTCCCAGAAGTACTAACTTTGCCTTAACTGAAAATTGTATACCCAATCTTTTCTGCAGATACCTCTATACTCCATCCCAAAAGCCCTCTGAGAGCATATGCTTTCCCAGACAATGTCCTTATGTGACCACGTTCTCAGGCATGCATCTGAATTATCATTTCTTAATTTCACCATTTGTGTAATAACTTCTATGAAGGAGTCTCGGTTTATTAGGCGAAAGCCCAATTCAATACCAGCTACTCACAGATATTGACAGGCATCAAGCAATTCCTCATCCTCAAGTGCAATCAAGTCCTCCTCCCATTTATCTTTGAGCACTCTAAGTGAGTCTGATTAATTATTCATTATTTCTTTTTGGATACACGATTGAAGTAGCTTTCTATAAAGAGGTTAGGATAAGATTATATTTTCTAGGGGTTCACTTTAGTTACTATAGGTTGTTCTTGGCGCATGTAAAACCAGGTATGCCTAAATTGCAAATAATGAATTTGGTACAAATTATTAACATTTAAATGTATTTGCTGAACACAGTGTTCATTTAGTGTTGATTCGTATATTTTTTAAATGCCTTAGTAATCGGAAAATGTACCTTCTAATAGGCAGAGCGCACAGTATGTATTTGATACTGCCTCTTTAAGGAATTGTAAGGCTGCAGCGTTCCCATAATACTGTGCAGATATGTGAAATAATTAATTTTTGGCTATTTTATACAGTGTTAACTCCACACAAAGGCATTGGAGCAATTTACATGAGCACCAGTTGCATTGCACAAGATCTAATTATTTGTTATTATAGGTATTTGGAGGTTAAGTGATTTGCCCAGAATCCCAGGATGTTGAGCTGACGCCGTAACTTGAACCTACTTCCCCGGTTCTGATATCGGCAGCTCTGACACTTAGTCCCATACTACGTTTTGTTTTTGTCTGGGAAAGGTGGCATCACAGTGAAGCCAATGTATACACACCGCCATCCCATCACCAAGGCCTATAAGACACTGAGACTGAGGTGTCAACTTCCATCTGACCCCTAACAAGGTCACTTCTCTTACTCACCTCCTCCCCAGCCCCCTATAGCTTCAGGGTGATGACCTGGCAGCGGAGGGTTCAAGAAAAGCACAGGGCTGCTGCTACAGGGGGGCGTTGGTGAGAATGGTCCCTCTGAATGACACCTGCATGCTCCCACCATGGCCTGAAAGTGATGAACTCGCAAGGGGGGGAGGAGGAGTGGCACTGCATATCAAACAATGCACAGAGTGCAAGAAAGCAAAAAGCACCATCATTTTTTCTGTGTTCCAGACCAAGAGGCTGATGAGTGCACCATTGGTATGGGAACTCTATGCAAAATGAAGTGCAGAAAGATGATGACTGGATAGCTGTAGAAACAAGCATTTGCAATGCAGTAGGTCTCGCATTGGTGAAACTTTGAGCTATTGGCGTTGTAAATGCTAATGTTTTTTTTCTTGTTTGTTAAAAAATATCCCAGCAGCAACAATTAAACCATTTTATAAATCTTGTTTATTTTTTTAACAAAAAATCCCCCAAACATTAGCATTTGCAATACCAATAGCTCAAGGTTTCAGTAATGCGAGACCTATTGCATTGCACATGCGTGTTCTAGCATGAGTTTCGGGTGGTTACGTCTTGGGCCGATGAGGGGCTCCCGCCTTGTGTTAGTGAGATCAGCCCCCAACAGTACCTAACAGGTGACCAGCCCAGTATTCCCTCTACAGTAATTGCAGGCAAGTTTTATTTTGCCTACAGGGTTGGGCATCCTCGCACTGTTTGTGTGTGCCCATATTTCTAGCACCAGGATGGGCGCTGGCTTGTTTGCAATTTATGCTGGAAGCGTTATGTATTTTCCAGATGGCCTTCTTTGACGTAGATCCTCAATCTATTTGATTATATGCAATTCCAGAGCCATGTGTGTAAAAGAGCTCTAATTTAATCCCAATAATTTAAATTGACTTTTTATTGTAAGTGCGCACGTCTGTCAGAGACGCGCCCAGCTCTCCACACGGACACGGCAGCTGACAGACTGGGGAAATGATTTAAATCTAATGGGTGGAGTCCGGATTAAAGTGAATTACGAACAGCCATTGTTTAGTACCACACGTGGAAAAAGCACAGTTTTAAACCGGTTAGAGCTAAATATTTAAAAGAGCTGATGTTCGAGGTGTTTAACAGCTTCCACACCATTATCACCTGTGTGCAATAATAGTTGTCTGAATCCAAGAGGAAAGAAGCACATGCGTACTTCTAGAATTACATATAGCACATTGCGACATAGGGTATCAACGCGTGGCCTCAGTGTGGCACACAAGTTTTGACCTGCCTTGTGGTGTTGATGTTTTCAGATGCTCGTGTGAGCCCATGTTCATTATTGTATCTTGAGCCGCAGCTCCAAGGCTAGATAGGCCTGGGCGAAGATGCCCAAATACTGCAAAGCAGCCCATTGTTACAACTGCGCCAAACAACTTTCTACAGACAACCATCGTAAGCTCCGCTTTTACAATTGAGAGCTATGTGGAACTGAGGAGGGGGAAGCAAAGCAAAAAGGGACAGTTGGAACACTTTTGCAAAGCACAGCACTGGTTGTACGCTTTAAGAAACAAGAGACTAGAGCGGTGTTGTGAGGGTGCAGTACCATAGGTTGTCACTAGGTGTCCCTTGGGACGTCTGTTGGCCACATATGGTACTGCACCCTACAACATAGCTAGGGAAAGGATATGGCTCAGCGGTGGGAGCTGGGGATCCGTGTTCTAGTCCGGTGTCGGCAAGCAACTAATTTAAAATAAGATACGAATTCAAAGCACACTATATAAATAAAAGCAAATCATTTATAAGAATGCTATTTAAATAAAAGCGACTAATAAAAAAATGTAAAGCAGCAATCTCGTCAGCGCGCAAGTAGTGTGTGCAACGGGGTTGGGTAAACTGCTTAAATTGACCAAAGGAGAAAAGCAGGGACAGTGGGGGCCTGCGAGCAATGTTGTGAGGGGGAGGCACAGGAGATGAGGTAAGAGAGGAATCAGTATAGTGGAAGGGGTGTGGCACACAGCAAGCAAATGAAACCATGAAGTTTCATTGCACAAGTAAACGGCACAGTTAACGCGGAAAGAGGCAGGGCAACTAAAAAAAGAATTTTCTCGAACTATAAATAACCTGAACAGTAAGAACACATGTAGGAGGGCCAGTCCTCAAGGGAGGATACAACATTCCAAAAGTAGGGACTACTAAGTGTATTCCCCAATGAAAAGGCAGCATTTCTAAAGGACAGCAGAAAGTTTTTTCAAGCCCTTAGTCTAGATACAACATGGCTAGAAGAGACAGCGCATGCGCTGTCTAGGTGAGACCTAATTAAAAATGGAGGTGTGGAATATGTAGTACATGAAATACCCCAGGCTATGAAACTTTAATCGCTGAATTAGGCATGTAATCACATCTGTAAATGCAGAGGGCTGTTTGACATTCAGAAAAATGGATGGGTGAGTACTGAATCAGCCACAATCTCTGCCACTGAATTTCAGTGGTCAGTTTGACTTTTAGTGAGAGGGGCGGGGAAGAGAAATGTGAGTGTTGGCTTTTATTTTTATTTATTTTTTTTGCAGTTTTATGTAGCACAAACTGCGTGGCCCAAGGGTATTAGAGAGCTTCACACAAACACCGAATTACATTACAGAATATCAAGTCATTTTTAAATTATTTTTGTAAGCACTGGGAGATTAAATGATGTATTCAGAATCGGAGGATGTTGAGCTGAAGTTGGGACTTGAACCCGGTTTCCCAATTTCAAAGTCGGTTAAGGGCACATACTTTCCAAATTGACTGCAGTAATTGATATCTGGCAGGAAAAAGAGAACAGAAACAAATGTATCCCCTTGTTCCTTGGAGAGGAACCTGAGGAGCTCCCTCACTGGCCCCCACCACCCTATTTTCCAGTCCTCCTTCCCTAATGCTAGCATTAGTGTCCAGTACAACAGTAATTTTTTTGTGTCCCCCCCCCCATTACCACCTCCTCCACTAATTCCATCACTACCAATCTCCTACACTTCCCCCCCCATCTGTCCCTAGCTCCTTTCCGACATGCATTTAATTTTTTTTTATAGCGCTACTAATAGTTCACTCGTGCTTAGATTTGTGATTTGCATGGTAAACGTTCTTTGCAACAGGCACATTAACCTTCCGTGCAACTTTGATTAGCAAAACTGACACTAGCCACAATTCTGATCTTTCACCAGCAGGAACATTAATCACCACCGTTACCTTGCCATTTTTATTGTTGCGTGAAAACTGCCAGAGTACAGGAAGTTCACCTGTTTTTAAACGCATAAGTTATTTTAAACAGAGCGCCCCCCAACAAGATCAGTGCCAGGTGTGGCTGCACCAACCTAAAGCCCGCCCTGCTTCTCCCTACCCCAGTACTCCCCAAAGCGAGTGCTAATGACTTCCCATCAGCAGCTCCTTGAGAGTCCTCTGTGGTACCTGGAGGGGGCCAGAGGGCGAGCACCCCATTGTCACTTTGCCTCTGCCAGTTAGCCGGCTTGACATGGGTCAGGCTAAGTATATACATGCAAAGGCTGTAATAATAGCCTTTTAAATTGTGCACTTGCAGTGGAGACTGGTAAGGCCCTGGGGCTATTTGTACTGCTTAGACAACCCAAAAACGGCCCAACAACTGGCCTCGGCCAGTTGGCGCATGGACCCATGTCTGATTGCCCGCCTTTCCAATCCAAGCCTGTTAGTGTGGAGGAAAGAAGTCGTGGGAGGACGAGCAAAATGTGTATCGTCTGTCATACGGATTATTACTAATCACACAGTGTAAAATATGCTTGGTGATGCCACATAGACCTATTGGAGACTGGAGAGGTTCGCAGCAGCAAGAGCCAAGCCATTCAGAGGGGAAAACCATCTTAAGAGGGAAGTAACAAGGGCTTCAGCTCCCATATCCGGTCACAGTTGTTTTCACTCTGGGTTCATCATGAGGGAGGGAGAAGCGTGGCTCAGTGGTTAGAGGCGGCAGACCCGGAAGCTGAGATCGACCGTGGACCAGGGTTCGCATCCCCGCTTAGGGCTCAAAATTCCACGGACTCGACAATTCTCACTCTGGTGCCTACTCAACTCACGGGGTCACACTCTGCGACTCTGGGCAATAGCTTGCTTAATCTCCACTACGGCCCCTCGCGGCGGGATGCCTGGCTTTCACCTTGTGGACACCCTGCCGGGGTTTCTCACAGGGGAATACCAGGACGGGTTCCCTAAGCAAGCGCCGGGACGCTTACGGGCAGCTGTGCGCTTTACAAGTCCAACACATTTACATTTACATTTACATTACATTTACATGAGATTCCCCACTGACTGAGAGGCACTGGTTCTTGTTCACTATGGACCCCAAGAGGTCACACATTGAACTCTAGTGACAACGTCAGAAGATGGTGGCATATTCTACGTCTCAAATTTTGTAATGCTCCATCTCTCTACTGAAGTGCTCCCACCTATCCATTGTTAAAGGATGACTCTAAACCCATTAAGTCAAGTAGGTTTATCTCATTCCACGGCATTACCTCGTATACCCCACGCCACATCCTGTGATTCTGACTCCTGTGATGCCTCCTACTTCTCCAGTAATCTGATCTACTTCGGTGCAAAGTCATAACCAGGACTTACATCTCATCTTCTGAACATATAATGACAAGGATAAAGAAGAAATCATTGAATTTCGGTATCTGTGATGCCTTCTTCCAAGAGGTAAGCAGTAGAGCTGCAGGGAAGATTAATACTAAGATGTCTGCACCTTTGTATGAAACCTAATATTTTTTTAATTAAATTATTAAAAAGCCGTAGGTTTTATGGTGTGACTGCTTCCAGGTTTTTTTAAGGCTATTCAAGCCTACAATGTATTTGTTTTATTTATTTATTATAGTGTTTTGTATAGCGCGAACAAGACCCGTGGGTATCAGAGCGCTTTACATAAGAGAGTAAGTTACAGATTGACAAATATAATAACAATTATAAAAACAGATATGAGGTAGAAGAATATATGGCTATGAGGGGGTGCGCAAATATATATATTCCTAACGCATGTGCAATTTGCATTAAGAGGTGAGTAAGGCTTAACTTATGTCATGAGCCATATAAACAAACATAAGTGAGGTAGAAGATTATATGGTTTTGGCTATGAGATACAGTTATAAGTTCACATTGACATGAGGTAGCGATAAGGATACAGCCTAGGCTTGTACGTGGAGTCAGTCACGTGTCATCAATTAACCTTCATAATATTCATGTCGAGGATTACCCTTCTGCTGACATAAATGTTAAGAGATGGGGCAGCAATAGATCATACTAGTGATCAATAAGCTTCCCTATGGAGGGTATTTACTCATCATATGGCTCTTCAATTCCCGCTTGAATGTTACAATATTTTGAATCTTCCTAATGCTTGGAGGGAGTGAGTTCCAGACTCTGGGGGCAGCTCCTGAGAATGCTCTGTCATAAGTCTTTTTCTTTCGGAAAATGGCTGGCCGCAACAGCAGCTCCTTGGCACTCCTAGTTGGTCTGTTACCTCCCGATAGCTTAATTTTCTTGGCTAGGTATCTTGGAGTGTTGTAGTGGACCGCTGTCTGGGTAATACATGCTATCTTCATTTGAATTCTGGCCTCATAAGGTAGCCAGTTTAGTGCTTACAGGTGAGGAGATAAATGATCACATTTCCTAGATCCAGTGATGAGTCTTGCCGCTGCGTTGAGACAAGCTTTTAGTGGTGCTGTGGATGTTTTTGGTAGGCCAGCTAAGGTGGTGCAACCATATTCGATCCTAGAGATAACTAAGGATTGGATAGCCAGTTTTAGATCCGTCTCTGAGATGAATGGTTTGAATTTTCTTAAGTAGTTCAAGTGGAAGCGGGCACTTTTAGCCATTGAATTAATGTGGGCTTTCATGTCAAGGTTCTCATCTAAAGTGATTCCTAGTGATTTAGCTGAGTTGAATAGGGTTGGGGTGCAATTTAGCGCAGTCACCAATTTGGTCTATTCCTTTACTTCAGTATGGCTCCTTGGAGGTGAAATTAGCAAGAACTCTGTTTTGTGGGCATTTAGTTTCAGATGATTAGTGGTTACCCATTGCAAAGCCATCTTTAGTGTCTCATTCATTAGATCAATGTCATCAAGGGAGGCGATCTTTATGTATATTTGCGTGTCGTCTGCATACATGTGATAGGATATCTGTGATTTTCGGAGAATTTCTGTAAGAGGTTCGACATACAAGTTAAATAGATCTGGGGATAGCGTTGAACCTTGAGGGACTCCAATTGCGTTAGGGCAAGGGGGTGAGATTGATTGGTTAACCAGGAATCGTTGTGTTCTGTTCCGTAGGAAAGAATTTAACCATTTCAGCACATTTCCGGACAATCCCATCCTGTCCTGTAGCCTGGTCAATAGTGCTTTGTGATTTACCGTGTCAAATGCCGATGACAGGTCCAGGAGAATCAGTAGGCATGCTTGATTTTGGTCTAGGGCTTGTAGCGCGTCATCAATAATATGCAGGATCGCTGTTTCCGTGCTATGCCCTGCTCTGAATCCTGATTGGCATTCGTCTAGTAAGGAGAACTTGGTGATGTGTTGGCTCAGTTGGCCCTGCACGCATTTCTCAATTAGTTTGGCCAGTAAAGGGATGTTGGTCACTGGTCGATAGTTATTCGGATCTGTTGCATCCGCTGTCCGTTTTTTGATTATGGGAACTACTTGACCTGTTTTTAGGCAGTCAGGGAGGATCCCTTGTGCTAGTGAAGCGTTTATTATTTTGGTCCAGATTGGAACCACAATGGGGCTGATTTCTCTTACACACTTTGCAGGTAGAGGGTCATGGTAGTGGTTGTTAGGTCTGATTTCCGATAGCGTTTTGGCGATCTTGTCCTGGTCATATAATTCAAATGTGTCCCAATTCGCCTTATTTTTTGTCTTAATACACTCTGTTGTCATGTTGGCATCACTCGTAGGCAAAGGTTGACTCGGTAGGTTAGCCGCGGCGCTTATGAGCTCTACTTCTAGTGATTTGGCCTTCTCCGTGAAAAATGTGTAAAATTCCTCGCAGCTTAAGGGTGTATTTGAGTTCTCTTGAACCGATTTGGCTAGTTTATTTGATTGTTGCTTTAAGATCTCAGAGTTTTCGAGGTCTGTTTTTGGCATTGTCCAGTTCTGCTCTTATAAATTCCTTTTTGGAATTGATGATCTTTTTGTTATATTGGTTTCTGATTTTTCTAAGGGCTTTCAGCTCGGGGGAGGAAGGGTTTTGTCTCCATTTTCTTTCGGCCATTCTCAGTTTGTGCCTGTCTTCATTCAGTGACCCATTAAACCATTTATACCTTTCTGACTCTGGTCTCTATCAAACCCGGACATGGACAGGCAAAGTAGTAGAGACCTCCAAATTTCGATCAGTTGTTCCTGATGTAAACGTCACCTTCTGATTCTATAGTGTCATCAGCTAAAATGTCATATGTCTCCAAGTCTGCCTCCAGAAAAAGTGACACAAACAGATGGATGCAGTGAGCAGTCAGCACGTCTTTTACTCCCTATGAATGGCACGTTCCACTGCCTTACTGGGCCGAGACACCAGAGAAGTAGGAGATTGTCTGGAATGTTTTTTTTGCTGGTTTTCTCTGCAAGATAGAGAGGAGTTCTAAGACTTTATAAATGAGGATTGGTTGTTTGTTCAAATTATCAGTGCAGCAAAGCATCTAGCTGATTTGGCTGTCACTGTGTGACATATCATTCATGGGAACAACTAACGTCACTGACACTTCATTGTCAAGTAAAGTTTATGGACCTACCTTGTGTCTCTCTTCTCCTTTTGGACCCCATGTAGACTAGGAATCCCAGTGTATGATGACGGAAGTGGAAACTTTGAAGTTAATCAGTTTAATTGAAACTGCCTAGGGTCCAATACAAAATTATGGTTGTGGACAGCAAAAAACTGTTATACCTATTTGACAAAGGTATTGACTGCTGCCTCAACTACAACTACCACAACCAAAACAGTATTTTTCAGAACAGACAGGTTCCACTGTCGAGACATTCACTCCCCATCTCTGCTGCCAGTGGACAGCGTCCAAGTGGTGAAAAATATTTCTAGACCTTTTCCTGCCTGGCACAGCATAAAAATAGACATTTGTGTGCTGAATATTATGAAGTCTGGTTACAAAATCGGGTTCAATGCATCTGCACATTCCATACCGCCGAAAGTTTTAAGACCATTCCACTGGAAACATCTAGCCCAAGAAGTATAAACTCTTATTCGCAAGTCTCCAAGTCACAGAAAAACAAGTAAATACAGTAGAGCATCACCACATTCTGTACCTAAAATATGCCAACACAACGGTCAAAAGGGAAAATTCTGCATGTGGGAACGTCATCAAAATCTGCCACTTAGCCAGGGAGATTGAATGGTGGACTTACAACATCCCGGTTTCCATAGCCCCATCTGCAAATCACATCAGAGGTTTCTGTAATTTCCGGGGATTGGGAAGGACACTTGCTTTACCAATATTGCATCCTGCTATTATGTCCGATATCAGATGCAGCTCAGCGAAAGAAGGGGACACTTACACTCAGTAGAAAGATTCAAAATTAGGCGTCTACAACAGACACAGTATAAGCAAAAGTGTTTTCTTCAGAGTAATGACTGTCATCTATTCATTTAAAAATTCTCTCTGATGGTGACAGCGGCCCCATCAGGAAGTCAAGATTCATCTGTCCTAGGGAGCATTGCATCGCACATTCTTCAATGTCAGAATTTGTATATGTTGTCTACAAGAATGTCTGGAAGATCAGAAGTGTCACAAAGCTAAACACTGGAAAAGAAGAATTCCCTATGTCTGACACTGTGACTTGAATGGTGGTTTAAGAGCGCAAACCTGCCATGGGGTTTGGAATTTCAGAAACCTCATACTTCTGTCTAAATCGTTACAGATACATTACTAGAAGGCTGTTGATTTCACATGGAAGATCTATCTGATCAGGCAGATGGTGACTGATGACAAAACTGAACCATATCAAGAAGCCAGAATTGAAAGCTTTTTGCACAATGCTGAAATCCCACCAACTATCCATTTTGGATTTTACAATATAGAATCAAAAGGGCAACTCAACCGCCATACCAATAAATGGGGGCATAAGGTCCCAAGTGCTGCGAAGAGAGGCTTAATTGGCTTGATCCAGGATACTTAAATGATACGTGTCTGAAAGTGATTTTACCTCTAGGACACAGAAATGGAAAGCCAACACTATCAGCAGACATCTTCTAGAGCATCATGAGTGAGTGCTACACAACATTTTCCTAGAAGACATCTTTCAGGGCAAGTCACACTGCAAATCGGCTTGTTCAACTTAAAAGAAAATGCAAAATGTCTTGCCCTGGGGCCTAGTGTCCAGGAGCTCAGATCCAGGAACAATGCTCTTTTAATAGATTGGTCAAGACATTCACCTATGCTTTTCCTCAGATTCCCCAGTTTTCCAAAGTCTTTATCAAGATGATGTAGTGTAGAATCGGAATGATCCCTATTGCTCTGGGCTGGCTGAGACCACAATGGTCTCTGTATCTATTTCACCTACTGCTTCATCCTCAAAAGAGAATTTGCCTCAGCAGGTCAGGCAGTATTTCTACCATAAACTACACTGGCTGAACTTGACTATGTGGCTCCTGAGTACATACAATTTGGCCACCCGAATCTTCCAGATGGTTGCATCAGAATTCGGAAAAGTCCTGCAAAAAGACCATCCACTCACTTCTCATATGCTTTTGAGTAGGAAAGGGTATGCGCAAGGGGCGTTTAAAAGGCAGATAGATCGGAGAACCTGTCAAGGAGAGCTCTTACTGTATCTTCTTTATTTGGCAAAAATATGGCCTTCAATTCTCCTCTGTGCTTTGGCTGCCATCAGTGCATATAGGAAGCCTCTCTCTCACACCCTCT
Source organism: Lissotriton helveticus (assembly GCF_964261635.1). Taxonomy (NCBI): domain Eukaryota; kingdom Metazoa; phylum Chordata; class Amphibia; order Caudata; family Salamandridae; genus Lissotriton; species Lissotriton helveticus. Next base: position 1,613,307,946 of record NC_136068.1, on the reverse strand, counting down.
TTTTCTTCACCATTCCAGTGATTAGAAATTTTCTTGAGGGGTTAAACAAGATATTTCCTGTGTCGAATGTTTTCTCTACGGGAACAAAACAATTTCCTCTCCAAACTAATGGACGCTCCATTTGAGTCCATGCATAGGGCAGGTCTATAAGACTTTTCCTGGAAAGCTGCATTTCTCATGGCTATAATTACAGCCAAAAGGGTGAGTGCACCTCAACCTCTGTTTGAGGGACATGTTTTTGATGTTTCACCATAAGTTTATTTCAGAACTCATCTTACATTTCTGCACAAAATGATCATGGTTTTTCATATTAATAAGACAAAGTCTCATGTCTAATTTTATATTTATATTTTATCTCCGGCAAAAAAGTCATAATGTACCTTAGATGCGGAGCTGGCTCTAAAACACTACTTAGGCAAAATTAAAGCCATTAGAAAAACTAAATAAATATATTTAAATAACATATTGGTCAGTACTGGAATGACTTCATGTAAACCACACAGCTAAATGAATAGTGCCCTGATTATGTGTTACCCAAAGGCTAACAGACCCTTTTGGATAAGCATGCAACAATCAATCAGTATTTGTTAAGCGCAGGCAATCACCCATGACGGTCGAGTTCTGCAGATGTTCTTTTGTGACCTTGTTCCAGTTATGGTAGGGTGTGAGTGCAGTTGTGTACGGTAGGTTTGGTGAAGGCAAAATTAACTCCGTGGCGGTGAGCCCATCACATTCTGCATTAGAGAAAGCAGTTACTGCTGTCTTGATACAAAATGTTCAAATTCCTGGAATTTGCAAAGCAGCGACCTGTAGATCAGCACATACATCACCCAAACGTTACTGTATTGATTATGACTTTAGAACAAATACCCAGATAGGCCAGGCTCCTATGTGCAATTTATTTGCAGGAGAAACCTCTTTTTTTCTTTCTTTTTGGTCCTTTCCTTAGAGTTGTGTGGCTGTTGTATTCTACTGTGTATCCATATCAAAGTAAATCCCCAAACAGAGAAGGATATGTTTCTGACTTGTAATCTTAGTTCTGTTATAGATGTTATCTCTGTATTCTTGAGATTACCCCCAACCCCCCCCTTTTTTCCCAAGAGCATTGAGGAAGACGCTGTAAATGTTATAAAACTTCAGCTGTACTTTTTTCAAAACAAACATTTTGCATAATACATAACATCATGCAATACATTATTCAGAAATGCATGGAAGAGCTACAAAATGTAGTAAACAAAAATATTTTCTTGTCAGGAGTAAATAGTTCAATACTTAGCAACAAACTGGCTCAATGGCCCTGTACTGCTTGAAGAAAGGTGACCGTATTAGAATTCTTTACATAGAATTTATTATAGTATGTGCTCAGCCTGTTACAAGCTACATTTTCCCATTACTTTTAGGGTTTTTTTCTGTAGAGAAAAATAAAATAAAGTTCAGTACACTGTACTGTTAACTTCGAAAATTAAGATTTTTTTCAAACCCTAAATTAAAAAAAGTTTCCTCTTACATACATGTGTTTTTTATATTTAAAAAAATTGGAAAAGTGTGGTTTTCCAGGGAATCGCACCAGTGCTCTGGGGTATTCTCTATGGATTCAGAGAAAAATATATTACGAACAACTAAGATTACCACAAAGAAACATTTCCTTCTACTGTTAGTAAAAAAAAAAAAAAAAATGAGGTGATGGGAGTGTTACTTGAGCCTGAAACTTTCTGTGTAAAAGTAAGGCCTTGTCCGTAGGGCAAGCTGGCTTAAGCACTACCAATACCACAATATAGTAATGCTTAGATCATGCGCAGAACACATCCTGAAAAATGCTGATCAGTGCATTACTGTGCATACAAATGTTTATTGAGCTCACACTTCAGTCCTAAATTAGATGGCGGCATACATAATATGATAAATCTTACTGTCACCTTATCTGAGGGAAATAGACAAATCTGTGAAAAAGATAAAGGAGACTGAGTCTGTTCATTTGAAATATTCAGCAAGACACAGTAATGCTAGGGATCATTATCTCCAAGGCAACAGGCAACCTTCTCATGAATGCTTTTGTGAAATGGCCCCATGGTATTTAGATAACATGTCACAACTACAACTGTTACTCATTGCAGGATATCGTTATACCTTACCAAAACAGGGATTTCATAAGTAGCTGTCAGAACATTTCACAGCTTTAACAGTTTAGGCAACGACAGTATAAAACGTAGCCTTCTGAGTATCACCTAAAATTCACTTCACACCAATTAGAGTGCAAATTGCCTGCTGGGATTGGATTTAGGCTGTTGGGAGGCCCGTATGACCATTCATGTAAACTGTTAACATTAACCAATATCACAACAGAATAACGGTTATGGTCCAAAATTTGCTTGCACACCGTTCGTCCCAAACGTTTTTAGATGTGCTCACTCTTTTGGGCCAACCGAAAAACCCAATTCTACACATATGACTCCACAATTTTGAGGAGCACAACAGCATTTATAGTGAGAGTCTAAAGAGATCTTTTATAAATCACAAAGCTTATACACCTTTTGTACTAGAAAATATGACAGCAAAAGGCTTCTATTAATTATATAATGTACAGATAACTTTCACATCCGGATTTTATTCATAAGTTACTCAAATATTGTGATAAAACAGGGTAACGATGAAAACAGCCTGCGTGTTTCGCCCCTATTTACGTTGGACTTCTTCAGGGCTCCTATCTCTCTTCTGTAAATGTATCATTGACCACAACCTGTTTAAGACATCAGCCTTCATGATCAGTTCTCTAAGCAAATTAATGAGGTGCAGACACCTCCTTTGTCAGCAAACGTCCACTTCTGGGCCCTATGATTCTAGGGGGAACGCACAGAAGCAGAAAGTCAAAGGAGGGTAATCAAGAGTAAAATTATTGACAGGTGGAAAGAAAGAATACATTAAATACACGGGGTTGACAATACAAAACAGATAGTGAAAGTCCTTGATTGGTAGAGTTGATGTTGAATGGTGTGTTGATAGCTTGTGTGGACAGTAATGTTTTAATGTTTCCCTGGAATGAAGGTAGTCCTCTTGACTTATTAAAGCAGAAAGTGGAATTTTCCAAGTGCGAGGACCCGTTACTGAACAACTTTGCTCCAAATATTTGTCTTTGTCATAAATAGAGTGAGTTGAGATTCATTTGTTGACCTCTGGTTTCTTAATGGTTTTCATGAAGAGGCCACGAGTTGGAGATCAGGCATGATTTGTATAGGGCGAGGTCAAAATTCTGAATATCTTGAACTTTATCCTATGGTGGGCCGGGAGGCAATGAAGATTCATGGTGATGTAGATGCAGATTGTTCCAGGGTTTAAAGCAAATTCTGGAAGTTTAATTATGTACCGTTTGCAATTTTAAAATTTGAAGATTTTTGCAGGCCTGCATAAATATTTTTACAGTAGTCTAGTTTAAGAACAAAAAGAGTGACCTTGTAAGATTTTTTCGAGGGTAGTAGGAGAGCTCTGAATTTGTGACCAATTGATAGTTCTCACTTTTTTCTTCTTATAACCTGAGAGTTTCTCAGAGGATCGAAGTGCATATCTTTGTTGAAGATAATTTTCAACTTTTTCTTTTGTACTTGCTGATGGTTGTCTCCTGTTTTGGGCTAACTAAATGGTACTGTGTTGTGCATCTATTTTATTTCTGGGAATGGAAATTCCCTCATTCAGGAGCTAATGTTCCATGCAGGCTGAAAATCGATGCAATTTGGTGAGTTTTTATTCAATTTCAAAAATAGTCAAGAGTTATCTGTGAATAGCTACAACTGGATCTGATTAGAGTCCGTGATCTGTGTCAGGAGTGGTTGTATTTGTTCAATAACAAAGAAGACAGTAATGTACTGATTTCCAAATGGATTTTGATGAACCAATTCGGATGGTTGTTTCCTGCCAGGCATGAAGGATCCAATCCATTTTGGGGGCATTGCTGATAAGCCTGTCCAGTCTTTGTCTGTTGATGACGGTACAGTTCGCCACTGTGTCGGAGAGATCAAGGAGGGTTAGTGCTGCTGGCTGAGTTGCATCGAGAGCTGTTAAGATGTTTTTACATATATTAATACTGATTGTGTTCATCTTCCTAACATAAACCCAATTGGTGGCTCTAAAGATGATCTTGATGTTATACCAATACTTTTGCAGTATTATATTATGATTTACATTCTGTTCAGTTAGAGGTTGAAACATTTGCAACGCATACAGATCACACTTAGGGGCATATTCTCAAGGAGCTATTGCCGAGTTAATGGCACTTTATCGCAGCCAAAGTCGCGATAAACTTATCGCCCCATTCACAAGCTGGTGCTAACAGCCCCTAGCATCAGTTTACCTGCAATAGCAGCCGCAAAAAACATCGCCACAGATGACCTCCACAACTATCGCTAATGAGATGCAGCGTAGGAGTTCTCGAGCAAAAAGCCACGGCAACACCACTCTGCAACATTCTCAACGACCAGCCAGATCGGCAATAAGATTACAAAACATGCGATAAGGTGCGTTAGCAGCAGGAAACTAACACCTGCTCTGACCTCGCGTAAAGTTGGACCACAGCCTGCACCACAAACGTGAGTCCAGCCCAGGGCCACACCTGAACAACAACAGATGCCATGGAGCCACTGATCATGCAGCCCGGACACCCAAGAGAGCCACAACATCCACCAACACCGCCCCCCCCCCCCCCCCCCCCCCGGACTCCTCCTCCCCAGGCCCCACCTCTCCCCGGATAAATACATGCCACATCAACTCCACAGAATCATGTACCAAATATTCCTCCTGATGTTGCACAATAACATCTTGTTACATGCATGTGTCGACACTAAAATGAGCATCACACATTCACCTTCGAAGCAACAAATGTAAATTTATTAAAACAAACAGAACAGAAATGAAGACACATAGCGGCACCCCTCGGGACACTCTAGGTCACAGCCTGCAAGACAAAAATCATGATGAGAAGGCGTGTCCTGCACACATCAAGGGACAGAGGGAGCGAAGGAGAGAGAGAGATGGACAGAGGGGGGGGGGGATAGAGATAGATGGACAGAGTGGGGGAGAGAGAGAGACGGAAAGAGTTGGGGGGCGAGATATAGATGGACAGAGTGGGGGAGAGAGAGATAGACGAACAGAGTGGGGGGAGAGAGAGACGGATAGAGTGGGGGAGAGAGATCGACGGACAGAGTGGGGAAGAGAGAGATAGAGAAAAGGAGAGGGATGGGAAGAGAGAGTGCCGACACTGCGCACCCAGGCGACACTGCTCACCTGCTACCCCCGGTGTGTCTCCAACCACGTGCTGGTATGTAGTGCAGTTCACGAGGCCCCACATCTGAGACAGACCCCTCATCTGAAACAGAGTCCAGATACATGAATAGTAAAGTACATACAATTGCACGCGACCGCATCACCTGTCTGCCCCTGCGCACCCAGGCAGCTGCACCCCAGCCCCTTCCGCCACCCAGCGGTGCATGCCCGCCTCTGCACACCCATGCCTCACTGCTCACCTTCCGCCACCGGCCTGTAGAAAAGAGGGCCCACCACGTGCTGCTGCAAGCCACAAACCCGGGGCCCACGGACATGGCACCCTCCACATTATGCAGCCCCGCTCCGCAGGTCACCAGGTCTCACATTTGGTGCTGGGTCTTGATTACTCCATGGCAGAGGACATATCAGTGCACCCGGCACCATCGCAGGCTGCTCACCCGCCAGCCCAATTGGTGCCACTAACTCTGATCCCGGAAGCGAGGCCACGTGGCGGTAGGCCCGCGTTGCCCACTGGCTCAGGCCTACACTGCAGCCCAGCAGGGCACACAAAACCTGAGCCATCTGGACCGCTGGGACAGGGCATCATCTCAGGCTGCACACCCGCTCAGCTCTTAAGGTCCCCCTACCTCAAGTCACCATCCTGTGGCGGTGTGCCTGTGCCGGCCGCAGTGTATCCGGTGCCATCAAGTCTGTGCCCCGCTAGTCATGGACCCTCTATGATTGGGGCGGACGCCATCGTGTAATCTCCAGGCCTGCGGAATGTGATGTCGCAGGCCTCTGGGCCCACATGCCTACGTGCACACCAAACGGATACACCCCGAGAGATAGAAATGGCGCGGTGCCCTTTTTATTGGCAGGGTCACGTCCTGTGACGTATGTGCTGGATGGGTGTGGTGTGGGTGTAAACCAGCCATGAGGGAGTGGCCGTGGCATGCTGACAACTAGAACTGTAAGCAGCAGATCACTACAGGGAAGTTCTGGCACATGTAGCATTGTTGCCCCCCCCTTCCCTCCCCAGGGAGCATAAGCGCAGTGGGCCGGCCTGGTGTACGCCAGTCCAGCGTACGGGTTTGAACAATGACCCTGGGGCTCTGGGAGTGGTTCTGGACGAGGAAGTAACTAATGCGTGTGTCGCTGTTGTTGCGTCGGTGCCACCCAGACAACATTCGGCAATGTGTCACCCAGTGACCCAAGTCCAACGACATGAGCAACATGGACCTAGGGGGAATTCACTGACCCTACATTCATCAATACTACCACAAATGAAAGACCATAGACACGACACATCTGTGTGATTCAGAATGTTTAATGCACATTCAGTGGAGTGTTGCATCTGGAGCAGTACAGGGCCATGCAAACCCAACTTTACAATGTTGGCCCGTGGAGGGCCAGCCAGAGTCCTTCAGGGAATGAAAAGTCCAAAGTAAGAGGAAGAGTTCAGTCTGCAGTCTGTTTGCTGTGTCGTTGGCGATCAAACACAATATGGCAGTCCATTGCGAGGTCCAAGGTGCGTGTTGCAGAGTGTATCGGGGACAGTGGAAGGTGATGATGCAGAGGGCAGAAGCAAGCTGAAACCGGCCATATGGCAGAGATAAATGCTACTGCGTCCTCACCACGATGGCAGTTTCATCCGCCTCTTCGTCCTCTGCTGTTCCAAGTGCCTCACGTGTGGGTGGTGCTGGCCTTTCTCCAGCACTGTTTGGCAGTGACACCTCAGTGGCCGGAGATGGAATGTCTGCCGCACTGTGTGGCACTGACACTTAAGGGGGCGGAGATGTGGATGTAGTGGTAGCAGCAGCATGCATCAATGCCAGGCCTTGTGGCATCAATGCCATGAGGATGGCCTTGAGGTAATTGAGGAACCCAGCTACCACTTGCTGGTGTGCCGCTGTGGCAGCCGCTCTTTCCGCATTGGCCCGCTCCATGGTCTCCATGATCCTCCGCATGTTTCCCATCTCCCAGGCAAGCTCAATGGTGCCACTCTGACTAGTCAGTTCTTGTCTCTGAGTCAGGACTCCGAAGATGTCAGCCGTGGCTCGTTGGAGAGCATGGAGCGGACTGTGGGTGTCTGTTAGGGACTGTGAGTGGTCCCTGATGGGACTTAGACACCCACGTATGGCATCTAGTATGGCTGCCATGCGGTCGAAGCCCAGCCGCACCTGTTCAGCCAGCTGGTCCTGGCATCTCAACACACGGCGTTGGAAGGCCATGTGTTCTTCGTAGGGGTCCTGGGAAGCAGCCGTGGTGGTGGGTGCTGCCTGCTGAGTGGTCTGTGCAAGGGGTGGGTTCAGGTCAATCAAACAAGGTCCACCTCATATTGGGTGGGTGTATGTCCGGATGTCAATGGAATACACCTTCTTTGTTAAAATACCCCTCACACACCAAAAGGGCCCTTGGTGTCATGCTTCATCATCGGGGTCTTCCCGTCCCGCTGCGGGGCGGGGCAGTGCTGCGACAAGCGGATACGCCGGAGCACCTTTAGATGGAAGTGCTATGTGTATGGAGTGAGTGTCAGTGGGGTCAGGAGTGAAATATTAGTGAGATGTTAAAAAATACCTGGCCTAGTGGAAAAAAAGAATTTTATTAAACACTGGCTGGTATTGTTAAAAGAAAAGTGAAGCGGAGAGATGGAGCTAGTTAATGGGCTCTCTCTCCTATGTGGGTCAACATGTTTCGAGGCGCAAAGCCTCTTCGTCAGGACCTTAGGGGATATCCCCCTGTCACTCACTAGTGTTTTCTCCACAAAGGTAGAAAAGGTGTATGTACAAAAAGTGAAAAAAAGGGACTATGTGTGTAAATACAATTAATAATTACAACACTTTTATGCTACCACACTGATAATGTAGTATGCTTTTCAATGGAGGTAATAATGCCTCATGAGTCAGCTTTAGACAGAAGGGTATAGTGGGGTCCCAATGAGCCCCTTGCACGCTTGTGCTTCCTCCTTCATCTGCTGCTTCCGTGGTCATGGTGCTCCGGCGTATCCGCTTGTCGCAGCACTGCCCCGCCCCGCAGCGGGACGGGAAGACCCCGATGATGAAGCATGACACCAAGGGCCCTTTTGGTGTGTGAGGGGTATTTTAACAAAGAAGGTGTATTCCATTGACATCCGGACATACACCCACCCAATATGAGGTGGACCTTGTTTGATTGACCTGAATCCCTGTTAAGAGGAGGACGTGCCCACCTCGGTGCCCATCGGCACCACCTCTTCACTCCCCCTTTTTGATTTCCCTGTTCAAGGGGTGGGTTCTCCTCGTAGCAGCTGGACTACCCTGCTCCTGGAGGTGGGATGCGGAGGCTGTGCTCAAGCTGTTGTAGGGCATCGGAGTCGAAGCTGTGGTGGTCCTCTTCGTCATCAGAGAAGAGAGGGTAGGGCTGCTCTGCAGGAGGTGTTGATTGTCCCTCTGCAATGTGAAGGGGAGATGCAGTTTAACAATGTGTTCACGTGTGTTGTCGCATTGTACATGTTTACATACAGACTGCATGACTGTGTACATCGTGGCTGTTTGGGAGGAGCTGCCTATTTGATGGGGGACAGTGGACATTTCGACAACAGACGTGTGTGTGTTTGTACTTGCACATAGTCATCTCACATTTCCGTGCAATGCCTCTTGTGATTGGCCAGTGTCTACACCCAGTCGGCACTAGTTGTGTCCTGTGTTCTGCTGTGGACGTGTTGGGTTTGTGCCACATTGTTGTCAGTGTTGCTGTGCTCTGCATGTTATGTGTGTGTGTGCTGCATTTCGGGAGTGTGGTCCCTGCTGCTTTGTTTTGCTGCCCCTTATCTGTGATGTGCCTTTGCCTTTTGTGTTTATACAATGCTGAGATGTTGCATACGTTGGTACATTGGTCTCTTGGTGAGAGTTGGGGTCTGGGGCATGGTTTGTCTGCAGATGTGCTCAGCTCAGTTGTGCATATGTGCCATTGTGGCCATCACCCCCGTCCCCCCAGTTCCTGGTCGTTACCCAGTTGCTGTTGTGTTCAAACATGTTGAGCAGTGTCTGGTCCCCCGACTCCAGTCACCGTCTCCCCACAGATGACTGTGGATACCATTTCCTCCATGTCGTCCAGCTCCTCCTGTGGCGCAGGACTCCCACCTCCAATCTGCATTGCTGCCTTCCGGTTATTGGCAAGTTTCAGCTTGGTTTTGCGCTTGACTTCATTCCAGCGCCTCTTGATCTCTTCCATTTTTCTCTTCAGCACTCCCACTGCATTCACCTTGTCCACGATGGACTGCCATAGTCCATTTTTTGTTGCCAATGACACAGTGGAGGTGACGAACAGTTGTTTATGGTGTTCGACCACCTCCGTTATCAGGATCCTGTTTTTCTGCAGACTGAAGCGTTTCTTCCTACGCTTCTTCTCCTTGGCCTTCCCTGACCCCGAAGTCCCGGGCAGGTCCTCCAGGGGGCTTGTGGGGTTCTGGTTCTCCTCCATACTTGCTCCGACAACGTCCATTGTGCTTCTTTGTTGTTTGCCATTTGTTTGTCAGAATTTTTTTCTACTTTTGTGGTGATTTTTCCCGCCTGACGAGTGTGAATTTCAGGCCTGTTGCTGGTTTTCGCGGATTTTAGTATCGCAATTGGCCTCATTGTATCTTTTTTTGCTTTCGCGTTTTACATTTTTGCGGCGTGGCGTTGATTTTAATGCGTTATCACGAGTCTATCGCATGGCACCGCTGTGTTGAGATTGCTTGGTTAATACAGCGTCATTTTCCCGCAATACACTGCTAAGTTGGAAGTTGCGTTCAGTTACTTTTGCAATGATTATCACACATTCTTGAGAATATGCCCCTTAATGCAGAAAAGTGGCACAAAACATATGAAGATGGTAATCTTCTGTTTAAGTGTACTAAGTAGAAAAGTAAAGTGAGCATGCATGTGGCAAGTTAGAGCTGTATTTGAATGTCACAAGAGAGTTTGATTACCAACACTTTATGGAAGACACTCAACAGATGACAGGAATATGCTCAGCATGTTTACCCATGACAAGCTGCAAAGTGATTGTTACAGGTACGTAACTAGTTTCATTTTTCTTGTTTGTCTATTGACATTTATGAATATTAATTTTATTATTTGGCTATTGGTTATAGAAACAGTTCAGAATTGTCTGGTGGTTTTTCAGAACTCACTGAAACAGGGAAACTAGTAGTAAAAGGAGAAGAACTAAGCATAGATAACAGAAATAGATGGCAACATGCATGTGAATCACAAAAAAGAGCTGGTCTGTTGTTTCATTGAAAGATAGTGTGTCTGCTGTGGATGACATTACATAATTAACCACAACTCGGGAGACATGAAAGGAGGGCCTAGCTATCTGGTGAGAAAGAAGAGCCAGCTAAACTGCATGACTTGACACTCTGAATTCACCATGACAAAAGAAGTGTGAATGCCGTAATCGCTCAAAGGCAACATGTGACAAGACTACTGTATACATTTATGTCGATAGGGGCTACTATCTTTAGAATGCAATTCTAGTCTAATTGCAAAGAGGCACCTGTTATTGATCCATCCTTTTCAAGCTAAGCAGCCCAGTTCACCAAAATATATGTTTTCTGTTCCATAAGATGCACCTCCTGCCGGTGTGTACTTCTCAGAGGCCGGTCATGATAGAGTAGGGGGTAGAGCTCTTTGCTTGGTACCGAGATACGGCCTGAGGCTCTGTGCAGTCTGCCCGGATTCCAGGTTGCGGAACAAAAACTTGAGTCCAAGCAAACTGGGAAAACAGTTTCCAGACTTTGGTTTAGTCTAGCAGGCAGGTTAAGGAATAAGGAGCAGCATCAGTAAAGTAGCAAGACTGAAGCTCCGGGACCATTGAAAGGGAGCAACAAAGAATTTGTGTTGGAACATACTGACTCGGCCTCCAGAGCCTACCCTACCTAAAGGTCATAGGAAATGTGGGAACCCCCCAGACATTATTTTCTGCAATTGTTGTCCTGGAATTGTTTGTTTCCTTTTCCCCTCACCCGTCAGATACCAAGGGCCTCGAAAAGAAGGTGCAAAAGGCAGCCCAGGCTTTGAAAAAGATGACAGAGTCAGCCATGGTAGAAATAACCCCGTGGCTCCTGTCCCAGGGATACCGGCCAGGGAAAACATCAAAATAGACGAAGACGAATCCACCACACCCAAGAATAGGCTCTCCTTGGCTTCATATACCGATATGGCCCTCAAGGTGGAGAAAAAGGGGAGACTCCTAGAGGCAGACATGGTGGCACTCCTTCAACAAAAGTAGGAGTTTGACGAGGTTCTAAAGGAATAGAGAATTCCTTCGAAAACCTCCACTACTGCAGAGGCAGAGGAAGATGAGACTACCCTCGAAGCTCCAGCAACCCCGAACCTCACGAAGATGGTGTTGAAGAAGAACTTAACTTTCCAGAAGAAAGCTACAGGAACTTTCTAGGAAGAGTGGAACTACCTCGACCCTGAAGAAGAGGTCTGTAGCTATCCCTCAAAGGCTTCGCCACCAAATGACATAGCCTTTTACAATAGCCTCACTAGCTGATACTTACGGTGGCCATTAGAAGAGACAGGAGACTCATATTTTCTACCGGGAACATTGACACCATCCACAAAAGGTACGCAATGCCTTCCAATGCTACCAAGCATTCTTGATCAGGGCAAGGAGGCTTTCAAGGAGCCTGCCTCCGCAAGGGGAGTAACACCAAGGGTCGAAAAGAAATACAAACCCTCCACAAATACATTCAAGGGAGCAAGGTGGCTGACTCCTGCATTGGTACCGCAGCAAAAAAGAGGAGCAATGCTCATTCCTCCACTGGTCCACCTCCAGAAAGAGAAAGTAAGAGAACGGACCGGGCAGGGAGGAAGATGGAATGTGAAGCAGTAATGTAATGGCGAATTTCTAATTCTAATGCCCTTCTCAATAGGTATGGCCACCCAACAATGGGACATCAAGGAAATAATTAACCAACTCCCCGAGGAGGATAAGAAAAGAGCAAAAGGAATAATACAGGAGGGGAAAAAAATAACAAACACCTGCCTGAAACATGCTCTAGACGCAGCCAATACCGCCAGCAGACAAATGTGCACAGGTACAATATTAAGAAGGCATGTCTGGCTTAGAATCTCAGCCTTCAAATAGGAAGTAAAAACATCCATAATCAATAAGCCCTTCACAGGAGACGCCCTGTTTGGACGTGAAGTAGGTGAGTCCCTAAAGCAAATAAAGAAGGACAATGAAACGGCCAAAGCTTTAGGAGCCTTGTAATACAGGGGCACCTTTAAAAGGGAAGACCCACAGGAAGGTGGGGGGGGGGGTCTTCTCAACAGGACAACAGCAGGTGCAAGGAGCAGACAACAGTCTGGATAACAATCCTGGCAACAACAACCAAAGAAGTCCTTTCGTGGCACAGGAAGAACCATGGGACAACCCTCAAGAGGGGGAGGAGCAAACTCAAGTGACTTGCCCACAAGGAAGGTCCCCCAAGCAACACCAGTGGGAGGCAGAATAGCACATTACCCACAACAATGAGAAAATATAACTACAGACAATTAGATTTTAAACATGGTACGCCACGGCTATTGTATAGAACTAACAGAAACCTTCACCAAAGAGAAAATGTTTCAAAGAACATGACTTCTAAAATTTAATGAGGAGATAAAAGGATTAGAAAAACAAGCAATAGAGACAGTACTAACAAGGGAGCACAACAAAGGAATCGACTCGCCTATTTGTTGATACCAAAGCAAGATCTCACGTTAAGATCAATCTTAGATCTCAGATTCATAAACAAATAAATTTGCATGCAGCATTTCAAAATGAGAATCCTACAAGAAGTAATCCCACAGCCACAAAAAGGGGACTACATGGCAACAATAGACTTAAAAGACGCCTTTATGCACATCCCCATGATTGAAGCACACAAAAGTTACCTCAGGTTCATCCACGAGGACACACTACCAATTCAAGGTCTTGCCTTTTGGAATAAAATCAGCACCAAGGTTTTCACCAAGTGCTTAGCAGCAGTAGCAGCATCCCTAAGGAGGGGAATCCATGTCTATTCCTATCTAGACGACTAGTTAGTGAAGGCAAATTCAAAACAAAGGTGTTGCTTACACATTCAACCGGTGATCACAACGCTACAAGAATTAGGTTTCTCCATAAGCCACAAACAAATCCTCACTAGAACAGGAAAAGATCTTCTTAGGAGCAATGTTGAACTCCAAAATGGCACTGGCATACCCGACCCATAGGAGCATACAAGCAATCAAAGAGGAAACTTGCCTCTACCAGAAGGGACAGTCTCTGACAGTTAGGAATCTAATGGTCATGATGACATTGTGCATTCCCTTCATTACCCATGCACGCCTACACATGCGCCCTCTACAAGAATGGCTACGCAACAGTTTGTCACAAACCATAGGGAGTTTGGAGGCTCGAGTGGTGTAACAGAGAGGATACAGAAGGAGATACAATTGTGGGCAACCAAGAACATAACACTAGGCAGACCATTCAAATCACCAGCTTCCTCAGTGACCATCACAACAGATGTGTCTCGCAAGGGTTGGGCAGCGTATTCAGGAGACCTGCTAGAAGACTCTGAGATTGAGGTGATCAGTTCTAACAATGGTAGTGTGGCGTCCTCTTAATAAAATAAGCACCAGCAAAGATATAGGTATCACCTTTGGGACATAATGGCTTTTCCAGTGATTTTAGCCATACTGTACAGCAGCATGGCTAAAGATTATTTTTTAAGCAGTAAACAGTCACTTCTAATGCATTTTAAAAAATGTGTTAAAGCGCTATGACTTGTTCAGTGCTAATGTGCTTTAAAAAAAAAATATGCAAAGCACGGGAGAATGGGTTGGGCATGTGGCAACAGGGAGGTTGGAGGCAACATGTCAAAGGAGCTGAGGGGAGAGGACAACTGAGGGTGGGCAGGGAACCACACAGACAACAGACAGTGTGCAAAGGTAGGAAAGCATACAGACGAGGATGGAAAAGTAGGAGCAGGCACATGGACAACGGAGGGTGGGCACGGGAAAGCACATTGACAGGCTCTATGCCCCTCTGTGAAGTAATAAAATGCCTCGGAAGAGACTGCATGTGCACTGTCACAGGCATACCTAAAAATGTCTCCAATCCTTAAATTGTGCAATAATGGCTACAAGTTCATTTTCAAGAACTAAATAATTTCTCATGGACTCAGTTTACAGGAGTAGAGACCACAGTTATGTATCATTCTCTTCTTGAGTAACCTCCTTTGTGGCCTAAATAGGGACAAATAATTTCTTGACTAAATCTGTAATTGGACTCAAGATCTTCTTGTGATAGTAAATGGCAAAACCAATCCAGCTCTGTTTTCTTCACTGTAGTTGGCTTCTTCCACTCTAAAATAGTCTTCACTTTCTTGGCTTCTATTGCCAGACGTTTTGAAGGTAGAACAAAACTGTGATATTCTACTGAGCCTGAATTAAAAAGATATTTTTTAGGCTTTGCCAGAAAATGGTTCTCTTTTAACCAATAAAGGCTGTCTTTTGCTTATAACTCTTCCTGTTCGGACTCCTTTCGAAAATATCAAGATTTTTTCTAAATAGACAACCATTATATGACATGGCATCCATGACCTGCTGAAAAACTGCCCGGGCTTTAAATAAGGTGAATGTCATAAATGTGTTCTCATAGTGGCCCAGAGGTTTACGCAAGGCAGTTTTTCGCACCCCCTTTCTTGATCTGGAGCAAATTGTAAGCCCCTCTTAAATCTAGTTTAATAAATACTGTTGCTTCTCTTATAACATCTAGGATGTCTTAAATTAGTGGTAGCAGATAGTCATCATTAAAGGTGATTTGATTAAGTCCTTAATAATCAATGCCTAGACGAAGCTCAGTAGACAACAATTGGGGCACAACAAAATAGGTTCCAGAGTAAGGTTTAGAGGGCCCAATAAGACAATTTTTTATGTTTTTATCGAAGTTCCCTTAAATCTTCCAAATGGTAGGCATCTATATAACCCTGGACGTAGTTTGCATAGTAACGCTACGTGTAGCGCACTTCGTACTACGCACGCTCCGTGAACTGCGTAGTGCGGTAGGGAAATGCTGTTCGCAATGATTGCACAGTGCCGGATGCTTGTCCACACTGTGCAATCATTGCGAACGGCATCATGCACAGTGCAAGCCGTTGTTTTCTGCCGCTCAAGTGGATTTATACTCGAACTGCAGCTTTCTCAACGAGGACTGGTAGTTTCTCGTCGCGAGCATACACGACTACTCGCAATGAGAAACCTGACATCCCCGCGTTGAGATGAACGAGGAAAAAGTCTCGCCAGGATGTTGATTTTGTTCGATCGCGGTCGCCAACTTGAAGAGGAGGGCCGCGAACGAGCAAAAATGCCCGCTACGTGTTTTTGCACTGTGCTACGTGCAATTCGCGTAGTTGCGCAAACTATGCACACTCCGCAAGCGTAACATAGTTTTCTGCCCAGGGTTACATCTATAGCACAGTTAAAAGTTTGATGCTGCGGAAAGCATTAGTCTTCTGGCTTAATAAAACTTTAGGATATTCCTTGTACTTAATTGGAGGGGATAAGACTTGAGCTATTTTGATCTTAGGCCTTGTTTGCCAAACAATGTTGAAAGCAAAAGTTGGAACCAAGGAACATGGTCTTGACAGTCCAAATTTATAAAAAGGTTGTGTTTGGTTGGCCAGAATATTCTTAGAGTTATTGGATATGTGGTAGTGACTCCGGTGTCCGATATTTTGTGGCACCATCCAATTATTGTCACTTCTTTCTTTTTGGCTGGAATATGGTGGCCTTTGGCCCAATTTATTTCCAAGTAGGTTCCTGAGGTTTCACAAACTTGTAGAACAGGAATTTAAAAAACTGTGCCTGCCGAATGTTAAGGTGGCTTGTAGAACAATAAATCCAGTGGTTGATGTTTATTGATTTGAGGTATGAATTGATGAGAACAATTTGTAGGAAGCTGGCTTTTCATAAAGCGTACTCAAAAGAGGCATTCTGTGTAAAGAATCCAGGCAAATTCCAAAGGAATTACAGACCGCCAAATGGCACCCCAAATGCTTTCTTTTGTGGTAGTGTGTGCAAGCAGTTAGGCATATCAGAGGGTAGTGCTAAGCATTTATTGCACACACAAAAGCAGTAAGTGAGATACTCAATAAAGAAATCCAACACCAATTTATAAAAATAACAGGTACTTTTATATGAATTTGGATACCAGAATCATCGGAATCAGGCAGGGTACATTAATATGTTTATAGTGTGCTCGTATTCCCAAGAAGGGTGTCTTGGGGCTGGCTAAAACTACAGGTCAAAGAGTATAATCAACATGTACACTAAAGAGAAGAAAACAACCAGGTCTTCAGTGCTTTCCTAAAGGCCAGGAGGTTAGCTATGGATCTGATATGAGGAGGTCAGTTGTTCCAGGCCTTTTCTAGTTGCTCGGGATGTGGGGACGGCCTGGGCGGGCAGGAGCAGATGTGTTCTCTGGCATTGGGTGTTCATCACCGAAGGCACTCGTGGTAGAGGAGGCCTGCTCAAAGAAGCTGGAGGTGGTGGCGGTGAGTCCACTGTGGGCAAACCTGAGGTGGGGTTTGTCTCTGGAAGGTCGGGGGACCACGCTGGCACCATTGGCCCTCTTCAGCTCAGGCTAAGGGGAACAGGTGCAGTGGTGCTTTTCGGTGTCTGGCTTGTGGTGGTCTGGAGTCGTCACAATTCTTTTGGAGTGCCTGCAGGATGCTGGGAAGCAGCTCTGCTTCTCCAGTAGACTTCCTGGGTCTTTTGTGAAGGCAGGCAGTCCTCCCAGGCTTTTGGAAACACTGCAGCTGCAGGACAAGATGACTTGAGCACAATCTGGCCGGACAGCAGACAAGCCGACAAGGTTGGCACCAAATCAGTTGCCTCCCCACTGTCCTTGCTTCTCGTGGCTCTTCGGTGTCCTTCTTCTTCCTAGGTTGTCAGGAATCTGAATTACTGGTGCCAGGGGTCCCCTAAATACTCTATTTATGGGTGTTACTGAAGTATAGGGTAGTAGCCAAAGGGCTACCAACCCCTGGGGTCACTACCCCCCATATGACCACTTCCTGTGGGAACTGGGCATAACCATGTCCCAGAGTTCCTAATTCTGCCATCGCTAAGATGGCAGATGTTTACATTTCGTATCCACATTAGGTAGCTCACCTTAAGGGTGGAACCAACCTCAGGCCGGACACATCTCTCACTATTAATTTTCCCATCTGTCCTGGCACCAAATTGGGCCTGTTCAGGAGGGTTGGTATCCCCTCTCCTCTGAGGGTGGCCAGATTCACCTACCAAAGGCGGTGGGCTCTTTGAAGCTCCCTGCCTTGGAAGCAAATTTACCAGCCTTCCTGGAGGAGATGCAAAACACCTCCCTTTCAGACAAGGCATTGTTCCTGACTTCCTGAGACAGTGGACTCTCGACCCGGGGGGGGGGGGGGTCAGAAACTCCTCTATAGTGGCAGACTGTACTGAACCAGTTAGCCAGCACATTAGAGGGGTAGGAGGTACCTCTCCGGTACCCTCTGGGTGCATGTATTAATAAACCCATCACAGTGTGGGTTTTTTTTACAAGGTGTTTGACACCAAACACCATATATTTCAGTGAAGCCATTATGGAGCTGGGGAACACATTTTGACCAGTTCCCAGTACATACCTTAAGATAGCTTCCCTGCTCACTTGCAATGTCCAGTCATACAACTAGCCATCACAGGGGCATATCTGCTTATGCAGATATGTCCATACATAAAATATAATGCACCCTGCCTTAGGGCTTAAAGGCCTGTTGTACGGGTGACTGTCATATATTAGACTTTGGCATGACACACAGGAGTGTGCCATGTCATATTTTCACTCATGGTTTGCACCATGTCACTCATCCTGCAATGGCAGTCTGTATGGAATTTGTGTGGGGATCCCTTATGGTGGCATAAGGTATACTGTAGCCCTTTGGGACCCTCTTTAGCACTCATGCCCTACCGTTTACTAGGGACTTACAGGGCTGCAAAAAACCTTACTCATTTGTAGCACAACTAGACAACCTTGTTTTGGGGAAGGATCACTTGCACTGAGGACTGGTTAGCAGGCCTCAGTTCACTAAAAATCAACATCCAGTAGCAAAAAGGGGAATAAAAGGAGGGGGGGATAACTGCTACCGAAATCCCCTCTCCCCCTCCCCTCCCCCAAGAACTGGCCTGGAGACTAGGCCACTTCCTGGGAGAGTCTTCCTAGTCTGTCAGGCGAGGAAGATAGTAATAGAATAGGCTGCATTGTTGCAGCCTATTCTTCTGTCCAGGTCACTGCCTCTGCGCAGCTGAGTTATCCCAACAGTAACAGGGCGCATTTTAAATTGCACTTTTCCTCCTTTCCTTGGGGATAGAGGTAGCTACCTCTGCTAACTCTATTTTAGCCAGGGCAACCTCCAGCTTACCCAAAGAGGTTATCTACAACTGGAGTAACCCCACTATGACCAGCAGGTTCAGGGGGCCTAACTTGCTATTTGACATGGGGTCAGACCTTATGCCAAGGACAGTGCAGCCATAAATGCTAGCACCTAGCACAGACTACTAAGCGGTCAGCACCCACACTTTTAGCTCTCCACTGACAGGTGGATGGGCTAACACATGGGCTTCTTTGGATTCAGGGGGTCTTGCTGGTGTTTAGGAGTGGGGGGTTACTACATCCTGTAGCAAACACCCACCTTCCACTCTCTCTTCTGTCAGCTGAGGGGCCGCATCCTCCTGCTGAGCACTTGCCTGACTAGTTAGGGCTTCTTGTTGGGTCGGTAAGGACTAGCCAGGGCCAGTACTTAGATCCTCCTTGGCACACTGGAACTTTTTCTAAAAGTTACCAACCTTTCCTACATTTTGCTTTTCCTCTGTGGCCTACTTTTACTACCTGTGGGTTCAGCACCTCCAGAATCCTTGGGAATGGACTGGCACTTCACCAGTACCTCTTTTGGGCTCTTACCAACCTCTGGGAGGTCATTTCCAAGGAGACAATCAAGGAGGAGGTCTGAACTAACTACTAATTTCTGCCAACTAGGGGACCCAGCTATCTTTAGGAGTACTATGGCCCTAGGCCCTAGACCTAACAGTCCCTTCCCTTAGGAAAGGCCTTGCTTTGCTAGTCTCTCCTGGTAAATCCTGGTCTGAGTATACCAGCCTGTCATGCACAATGGTGTGACTGGCACAAGTATCGTTCAGTGCAGTAATTGGGGTTTCATTTACCTCTGTTGCTCGGGTTCGAATTCCATTGGCAAAACAGAAGACAAGGTGTCTGGCAAAACAGGAACAGTTTTGTTTAATTTAACAAGTCAACCAGGAGAACAGTTACGGGCCCTAGGTCTGAGGACTGTCTCAATGTAAATTGGGTTTTCATTGGTCTCATATACTTTTTCACATCAAGCCATAAACGTATGGTGAGGTATGTTAGTTGCTGCCTTACAGTCATAAATGTATGGTCCATGGTTACTACAGGTAGTTCCTGACCTTGTGTGGACACAGTGTGACCGGTGGTGAATGTGTCCAAATGTCCGGTGTGGGTAGCGCATGATCACTACGTGTACTAGGTGATGATTAGCTATGTGTTCCTAACTCCTGTGGCATCTGACTGTATGGTGTTTTTCAAAGCGTGTGTGCTTCCTCGGACATGTGTGCTTTATTAGGGGCCATTTCCTCTGACCATTGATGTTGTTGCCCCTTTCTGTGAGATTGATCGAGTTACTTGACAGCTTATTTTGCCAGCCGCCAAGCACCCTCCCACCTGCGACCCACCAATCAGTAATCTCGGGCCTAGGTTGAAGGGCCTGCCTGACTACAGACTTGTGTGTCGAGATAAACGTGGAGTTTGGGACGGATATTTTTATTAATATGGACGATAGTTAATTTTTGTCAATAAATGCATCAACACCCATATTAACACCTCGATGAGATGGAAGTGACTACTTCCCTCTGGAATTACCAACTCACCGTAGGGCCCAGTTTCTCAGTTGAAAGCCACAATGTTTCCCCATCTGAGGAGCAATCCTCAAAGGCTAAACTGACAACCCCAGTGCCTCCCTCTTTCTTGGAACAAGCTGAGTTCCCTCTGTAGTTCCCAACCTGCTGACAATCAAAGCAGGGCCTACAATCCATTACTCTGTTTTTAGCCTAAGGTCCCACTACTGTATTTACCAGTAGAGGTGGGTTGAGATGTACTACCCATATTTTTTAGGGGCCTGAGTCTCTGAAGGTATTTTTTGGAGGCTTTACCACCTCCTTCCTTTTAGGGGCCTGAACCACCTTTCTTAGAATCTGAATTTTTTGGGGGGAATCAAATACCTACCCCATTCATCAGCTGTCTTGGCCAGCTCTCTGGGTCTAGAAAGTGATGAGTCCACTAGATACTGATTTAACTTTTCTGATGTACAGTTTGCTAAAATGTGTTCCTTCATTATCAAATATAGAGCCCTTCATAGTCCTGCACATTGTTACCTTTTAGCCAGCCGCCTCGTGTTTAGACTGAGAAGTCTGCCTAGTGTTTTCAAAGAGAAGTCCACAAATTCTACCCAGGTCTGACTCAAGGGTTTGCGAGTCTCCCTGAACCTAATCCTGTACTCCTCAGTAGTGAGTCCATAGCCCTCAATCAGGGTTTCCTTCATGAGGACATAGTAATCTGCATCTGTCTCACTCAGTGTCAGAAACCTATACCTGCACTTATCCGAGAACGGCTTCCATTGTAGAGAGCTCCAGTGTTTCTGGTTTAACCTCATTCTACAAGCTCTCTCTCAAAGGCTTTGAACCACTTGGTTATATCGTCACCTTCAACATATTTGGAGACAATCTCTATGGGGATTTTAGGATCAAAGGTTTCCTCTCTCTTCCTGTTTGAATTTTTGCTGCCACTGTTATGTTTCATATAGGTACCCTAATATAGTCCAGAGCAGGGGTCTCCAACCTTTTGTGTAGTGAGAGCTACTTCTGTTAAGTGAAAATCGTCGTGAGCTACTAAACCCCAAGCAACTCGCACATTTTTCCGAGAGACCCCCATGCCCAGTTTCATTGACTTTAAGCCTAATTTCTTCAGAGCCCATACTGTGATTGGAACAAAATACTTCAGAGTTCTCTAGAAGCACTGAAAGAAATGACTTTGAATTTGTGTCGTCAAGACGCTTCAAAACCTTTCAATTAATAACTTCAAAGTCAATTAAACAGAGACAATCAATCAGTGAAATGCTATAGATAAGACGGAGGACAAGAAGGTATATGAGTCCCAGGTCAGCCATACTAGTAGGCAGGATAGTTTGAGTGCTTGGTCAGGAGGGGCAGAATTGGAAACCGGGGGCCTCGTTTATGAGGCTGTGCTTCACTTTTACGCTGCCGGTGCGTCACTTTTTGTGACGCACCAGCAGCGTAAAAAAAGTGCCTTGTTGCACCACATTTACAAAGTGACACATCTAGGTAGATGCGTCACTTTGTAAACCCCTGTGCGACATTATACCTACGCCAGGTATAATGTATGCAGGGGGGGGCGTTCTGACGCAAGAAAGGGTCATAGAAGTGACGCAGTGAAATCTGTAAGATTTCACTGCGCCACTTCTAGGACACAAATGCGTCAATTTCTTACGCCTGCCTCACAGCAGGCGTAAGACTGACGCAAGCCCTTTCACATGGGGCTTGCCCCATGTGAAAGGACACATTGCTGGAGTTGCGTCACTTTCGTGACCCACTCTAGCAATGCATCACTTTTCCGCCATACAGATACGTCAGAAATACTGACGTATCTGTAACTCCTTGCGCCATGATGCGTCATACTGTAAATATGACGCATCATTGGTGTCGCAAGGAGGGCGCAGTGAAAAGTGACGCATCGCTGTTTTCACGCAGCGATGCGTCACTTTTCATAAATGAGACCCCCAGATTTTAAACCAGGCTAACACCATGGTTGGGGGATTCTAAAAAATAATTGATTTCTACCCAAATTAACTTATTTTGCAACAACTGGGGGAAATGACAATGGTCCAGCCAGCCTATACCTTGCTGTTTTCATGCAGCTCTTTGATAACAGTTACTTGCTCACTGTTCTACATTAGGATTTTACCTCATAAAAAGTGAGCAACAATATGGTTTCTCTGACCAAAGTAGTAACCCATTGACCTATTTACATTACGTTATGTATGCACTTTGTGATCTGCACTTCTTTGCAGCAGGCATATTAACCCTCTGTGCTACCTTACGGTGATTAATACCTTCCTTTGCAAGTTTACAGATTATTACACAATCTCTCTCTTTCAAAGAAGTACATTCATCACCCAGTTTGACATTTTTATTGTTGGCTGAAGTTTGCTGGAGGCCAGGAACGTAGCAGCAGGTGCTTTACTATATTATTGGTGCCCCCACACAAAGTCAGCACCCCGTGGCACCTAGTGCCAGCCCTGGCTGCAGCAGCACAGTGCAAGGACTTTTAATTTGAATGTCAGCTGCCACTGTGCTTTATTACTGTTTAGGCAGATGTAAGCACAGTGGCAGTCAATGTTAAAATCAAAGGTCAGTGCATGCTCGGAGTCTGAACTGCTTTCACAGTCATGCATATGCAAATATATAACGTGGTGTAGTACTACACCGCGCTATATATTTGCATATGCATGACTGTGAAAGCAGTTCAGTGCAGGCAAGCACCTTGGATTTTTGTGTTGGCTGCCACCGTGCTTTATAGCAGGAAGATTAAAAGCGCAGTAGCAGCAAAGTGCAAGCAAGGACTTTTAATTTGAAGGTCGGATGCCACTGTGCTTTAATACTGACGGTAAAGGCAAATGTAAAGCACGGTGGCAGCCAATGTTAAAATCAAAGATCCGTGCATGCTAGTCTAAACCAGGCCTGCTTTTAACAGCGTTCACAAACATGCAAAGGCAAATATATAACGTGGTGTAGTAATCAGTGAAAGGCTTTCGCTGATTACTACACCGCACTATATATTTGCCTTTGCATGAATTTGAAGCTGTTCACTGCAGTCAAGCACTGGCTGCCACCCTGGTAACGGTGAGTGCCTGCGAGGACTTTGATGTTAACTTCGGCTGCCACTGCGCTTTATTCATGCTTAATGCAGATGTAAAGCACGGTGGCAACTGATGTTAAAATCAAAGGTACTTGCAAGGACATTCACTGACTAATCTGCTTTTATTGACTACTACACGAAGGCAAATGAAAGCGTGGTAAGGTCAGTGAAAGCGGATTAGTGCAGGCAAGATCCTTGTATTTTACCATCGGCTGCCACCGCAGCATCGGCCCAGTGCCTGAAAGGACTTTTAATTTTAACGTTGCCGGCCACTGCGCATTATTACTGAAGGCAGATCTAAAGCACAGTGGTAGCAAACGTTAAAATGAAAGGGCCTTGCATGCACTGAGTCGATTTTACCGACTCTGCTACTGCTCGGTCAGGTGCCCACTTACTCACAGCAGCAGCTGCTCCGGGAGGCCCACATGGAAAGTAAATGAGGAGCGCTGTGCCAGCCTGGAAAAGACAGGTGGCGCGCGACTAAGAGGAAAAACGTCACGTTCTTCAGCCCGCCCCGCCCCAGCTAAGCTCACTTCAGCCAATCAGAGCTGCTGGTTTGTGTGAGGGTGGGCAAGGGCTAACAGCTGTGAAAAACAATGAAGGGAAACAAAATAAAATACTGAAATGATGTCGCAATAATTAGCAGCGCCAGCTACTCTCAGAGGGTCGGCGAACTACCGTTAGCTCGCGATCGACTGGTTGGAGACCCCTGGTCCAGAGTAACATCATACCCCTTCACCTACATTACCTGCCCTACACTACACAGTAACATGCCTTTCAGGATTGAACCTTTACCTAGTTCTGGGCGCAGAAGAAGGGTTTTCCCTGAACAATAGTGTCCTATAACTTCATCTATGGACTCACACAGTATGAATGAATATTCTGAAGGGTTCTTGGAAACCAGGCAGGGGCTAAATCACCTGCATAATATCTACGTACAAGGTTCATCCCATATGTCATCCTCAAATCCAACAATGGCTAATGCAAGAAACAAGGGACAAAGGAACCCTCGATACTTTGTGTATAAATACAGCACCTCTTGCTTGTGTTAGCTAGAGGGAACCGAGACATCCAGGCCGACACACTGACCAGAAACGCTGAGGCTCGTGCATACAGACGCTCCAGCTGACAGTGGTCCTACACATTCCTTGCGGGGTGTCCACCTCGAGACCAGGACGGGTCCCACACTCCCTCACTCCCTCACTTCAGGAAATGGGATTAGACTAAAACCTAGAGCAATTCTTGGCTTCACACCTACTCACATGTTAGCTACACTTCGGTACATCTAGACAGGCATCGTAGGAGTACGCACTTGAAAATGAAATGAAATGAAAAAGGTATTTGATAAAGCGCACTGCGGCCAAGCGGCTTCCTGGCGCTGGGGACCTGATCAGAGCTCGCAGAGGGAAACCAGGGGAACTAAGAAGGGAATGCCTGAGAAAAAAGGAAAGTTTTGAGGGCCTTTCTTTTATCATACATTTTATATCCCTGTATGTGTTCATGACTATTGCAAAATGGTAGAACTGTACTATCTTTTTATATTCACTGTACTGCTGATCATATATATCTGCTACTAACATTTGTTGCAGCACATCTATTTTACACTAGAAGAACAGCTGTGCAATAAATTCTTATTGCACCACGCTGTTCCTTCTGTGTAACTCTCTGAGACCGAATAAGTGAGCACGAGTGACTGAGCGAAAGGTAGTACATTGTTTCCACAATCCTGGGAGATCAGGGTTGTCATGTTTTAAGGTTGCCAGAAACTATTCTCTCTCTGATAAGAGGAGATTCTAGTGGCACTGTGAGCTAGCTAATGCAAACAGGCTAACATTATCTGTGGGGGTGCTCAGAGCCAGTCTGCCACCAAACCCACAGTTTATGTTATCCGAAGGCACAGACTCTGTATAGGAATATATAGGAACTACATGACATGGCACCACCAAAGTTGGTTGGGTACAGCAGAATCTGAGTAGTTCAGTTGTACTAAATCTCAGAGACCTCTACTCACAAAAATCCAGAGACGTCTGAGTGGGTTGGCACAAACTCCGCCACAGCTGAGTACTGAGTAGGTAAAATATCCTATGTATTGGCTGTTGGTTAATCAAGCTTGAAGGACACAGTGTTCCTAAAATTGTGCAATAAAACCTTATCCTAGTTCCCTTGAACAAACTTCTTTTTTATTACAAAAGGACTGAGGGGGGAAATAACCCAGTAGTGGATCTGTACCTCTCAGCAGGAGAAGAAAATTTAATGCAATTCAAATTGCACCTACATTCAGACATATCACCCTGAAACTATTAGACCATGGTTTACAAGCAAAGGGTGGCTTAGTAGCTTTCGTGGTTGATGCACACGAATCAAACAAAACAGAGGTATTTTATTCGTGGGGTACATTCCCAGCAGCAGATGCAAGAACACAGACATTTCACTACTATACAGACAGAGATGCACCAGCGGAATATGGCCCGTTTGAGGACATAGAGATTCCACTCATACCGGGAACACTTATACTGGTTTAAAGGCACCCCACCCCACAAAAGAGGAAGAGTAAGGCTTGGTCCATACGGAAGACGAGGAGCAACATGGCCAATATTAGCAGCCTACACACCTCATCCTGACATTGAAAGAATGCCACAAAGAGAAACTATGCCACAAGGAGACTTACTCATCCTACACAAAGATTTAATTAAAATCTCCAGAAACTTTACACAATTCGCCATGAGAACTTTCACAGTCCAACCAACAACATTTGCAACAAATGGAACTCAGTCTCAGGGTACAGCAAATAAAATTACTCCACAAACATTACACGCAGTAATGGGCAAAATGCCCACGAAACGCGAACAAATGCCATTCTGGGAAGCCCAGAAAATAACACAGTTAGAGGCAGTATTCCCGGATACTACCCTATTTGAAAAACACAGAATGCTAACAATCTTCTTGCCGATGGGGATAACACCACAATTAGAGGATTATACTACTTGGGGTCAGTCTTTGCTGCAATTTATACCAGGACTTATGGTATTCCTTTGTTAGCGGTGATACAGGATGTATTAAGACAAATACAGAACGAGTACGGAGCAGAGCCTTCTCTGAACTTAGAGATGTAGTTGCTAAATAACTGTTGGACCCGGTCCTTTGGGCAGGTTTACCCCGTGACTTTTTGCTTTTTCCTAGCCTGTTTTTGGAACCTGGATTGGTGATTGTAGGCCTCTGCGCACTTTTTCACTGTGGTACAGTGTAAAGTGCGTGTGCTTTCTGTGTATGGATGGTGAGTGACCTGCCCTCCCATAGGAATGAATGGGGAATATGTATGCCCATGGTAGATTCCTGATGCATGGGGAGTGCAGGGGCGAGTTTGATATGTATGAACTCGTGAGAATGAATGCTGCAGAATGGTGTATGCGGCATGGCTGTGTGTAGTCTAGAAGCGCCACTTTTAGAAGTTGGCATAATTGTGTAGTGAGTCTGCTAGCACGTGATTGGCTGATGGGCCTGGCCCAGGCATGCCTGGGCCTGTTGGTAGATGGACTGTCTGGAGGAGGGGGTCTGAGTCAAGCCGTAGATGAAAGGCCCCCCATCTGCTGTTAGGGGGGAGTGGAAAGAGCTCTGGTGGTGCCAGGCTGTGTCTGTCGGCCCACCCTGGATGACTCTCCCTCCCGATGGCCCCCTGTCACCTCTGACCTGAGGCTGACAGGCGAGGGAAACCAGATACTCCCAGAGCTTAGGGCTCGCCTACACAAAGACTTCTAAAGACTTCAAAGCTTTTTCTGTGGATAAGAAGGGGCTCTGCGCCTTCCAAAAGGTTCTTCTTTCTCTGGAGTTGAATCGACCAGGGGTGGGTGCTGCCCAGCTCCTGGATGCCTGGACTCCTGGGGGACCCCTCTGCCCTGCCTGGGCTGAGGAGGGGACTTGGCTTTACCCCTGGGAGGCTCTGGGACCGTGGCAGCATGGAGAGGCTGCCTTTTCCTGTTGAGAGCGCTTTCTCTGGACTTCCTAGCGCTTAGGAGCGCTTTTATGCTCACTTATAGCGCTGGACGCGCTGAGGCTTCTTGCCCGTATTTATTTAATTATTTACGAGTGCCCACCTCGATCTGCCGCGGAGAAAACAACCACGAAGGGGCCGCGACCGGATTGGCCGGGACCCGAGGAGAGCCGTGCTCTGATTGGTCCTTGGACGGGAGCCTGGTCCAGGAGCCGCGCTGTGGTTGGCTGACTCCTGGAAGCTGCGTGACGTGGTGGGGAGCCGAAGAGGAGGAAGGACGCATGGTGGCCGGGAGAGGGCTGTTCCCGCTTCCCCCTGCCTGGGGGAAGCTCTGGGTTGTTGTTGCCGGTCTCCCGTGTGCAGAGGGAGACCGGAGATTCCCCCGCCGCCAGTGGAAGCCGCCACATCGAGGCCGGCGGGAGGAGCTGCCGTCTGGAGGAGCAGGCGGGGCTCCGGCGGCAGGAGCAGAGAGCCCCCGCGTGCAGCCGCCGCCTCAGGAGACCGGTGAGTGGGGTGCGGGCGTTTGACCGGCCTTAAGACGCTGGTGTATGCAGGGCGGCCCCCGATGGCAGTGGGCCGCCCCAACGTCGCGCAGAGCCTGTAGAGGCTCCCACAACCCGGGGGCAGTATTTGTGCCAGAGTCCCCCGTGAGGGACTCCAACAGAGCGAGGATGCTTTGGGCGGCCCCGCTTGGCAGAGGGCCGCCCCGACGATCGCGGGGCATATTACTTGGAGCCCTGTGAGAGGCTCGTGCCCGCATGTCGTTTGGTGAGCCTGTTGAGGCTCAGGAGGGCGTTTTTCTTGACTCGAGTCCCCCGTGAGGGACTCCAACTGCCCTAAGTCGTGTTCAGGGCCTGTTGAGGCTCTTGGGGGCCATGTTAGATAAGTAGGGGCGTCGGGGCATATTGTCGGTGCCCGTCCCCTCCTGCCTGGGAGAAGCTCGTGTCCAGGGAGGCTCCAGGGGGCATGTTGCTTTAGAGCCAGTGTGGCTCCAACGTTTGACCCGTGTTGGCCAGGGCCTGTGTGGCTCCAACGTGCGCAGTGTTTGTTGTAGAGCCTGTGTGGCTCAGGTGGCGCAGATTTGTTCTAGGGGCTACTGAGAGCCCTGCCACAGCTTCTGGTACACAGTTGCCCAGCACTTCGTGGGCAGCTGCCACGTTTAGGCTTTTTGTACTTTGAGACTGGCGCTGCATGGCAGCGCACCCTGACACTGAGACTCAGGGCGTCTGAGCCCCAACAAGGCCAGTTGGCCTAGGGACTGCCACAGGTGGTGGCTTATGTGAGTCTTTGCGCAATAATATGGTTATTGCACCTCTGAATGTGTTCTCTTGCATCATGTGTTATTCCTGCACCCCTGAATGTTTTTAAACATCATGTGATTCTTGCGCTATTGTATTGCTCTGGCACCTCTGAATGTTTTTATGCATTATGTGTCTTTCTTTTCCGGCGCTGCACCTCTGAATGTTTAGTCATCATGTGTCTTCTTGCGCTGCACCCCTGAATGTATTTTATTGCATCATGTGCCTTATTCTTAACCCCGCTGAATGTGTAGGTTTATGCATTATGTGTTTTTCTTTACTACTCCTCTGAATGTGTTTCATACATCATGGGTAATGTGTTCTTTCTTAGACCCCTAAATGCTGTGTGATACTTAGGTGGTTGTTCTTTTTAGTACAGGTGGTCCTAGTAAGGTCCTGGTCCCCTGCGTGACAGTCTCCCAAGGAATTTAGGGTTGCGTAGATGGTACTTACCTGTTCCCAGTAGTTACGGGATGTGATCTATAACTGTTACTTTGTGTTACAGTGAAGTTTATATACTTTTATTCTAATTTCTGACAAGTATTTCTATATATATCCGCAAAGTGTTGATTCAGACAGTGGTCCATGTGGCCCTGTCTTGTAAATAATCCCTTGTGAATATTGCCGTGCCAGTTGGCACAATGTACATGTGTAATTTCTATCTGATATGTTTTGACAATACAAAAGTTATTTTAATATAACCTTGTGTGGAGTCTCTTTTGTGGTGTACCTAGTATGTTGTTGCTGTTGTGCGCTGACGCAAATGCTTTACACATCGCCTCCGAGTTTGGCCTAGACTGCCCGCGCCATGCTACCTAGAGGGCGAGCAGGGGTTATCTTGGCGTGTGACTTCCTTGCCCTGACTGGAATGGTGGTTTCTGCCTGGCTTTGGCATAAGCCTTAGCCTACCAGAAATAACCGGTTTCCAACAACAACTATGACCAGGTATCAGCCATAATACTAGCTAATATGAAAGGGGAATCAGCGTCAGTGGAAATCCACCAACGCCTAAGGGAGTTCAGTCTGTTAGACCAACAACACGAACTACCCAAAATAATTGAAACTGTGTATGTGGAAATTGGCAGAGACAGTTTGTGTGGGAAAGCCTTAAAACCTCAACTGATGGGCAGTCCTGAAAAGAACACTTCTAAGCAGACACCTGCTTCTTCTAAAAAGAAGTGGGATAAAAAAATAAAAAATTTTTTTTACAGAGAAACAATCTCAATCCCGAGGTAGATCTCCTCCACAGGAGCACTCTGAAAAGAGGTACAACCTTAGGAGTAGGGATAACATTAGCAAACCTGACAGGCATCAGGATACTGATACACGTTCCTCTCGTTCCTTTCAGGGTTCATCGAAAAACTCAGAGAGAGAAGGACGGTCAGAACACAAAGAAGAGCATATTAAGTCCAGAGACAAGCAGCACGCTCAAGACTATACTTCCAGGGGGGCGCTAGGTGGCGCCAAACCAAGATGGCCACACTGTCGTGAGGCTCTCGCCCGTTTGAGCACTCTATTCATCCTAAAGACCATCCTGACCGATGAACACTGCCTGGTAGGAGCACCACCGTGTTCGCGACATCCCCCTGCACACAGCGGTACCTGGCCTGTCACGCTCATCCAGCCTACAGCTGTGATATCTGCTGGGCACCTGAGGGCGGGTTGCCGGGCTGGTTCGCGATCCGCTGCCCGGCCGGGTCAGCACGCCTGGAAAGACCGCGGCTCTGTGCGAGATCTGCACCTCCTGCCGCGGGAGAGGAGAGCTGCGGATACGTGGTCGCCGACATCAACCTTGCTGTGAGTGACCCCCGCTGCCCGGTGCGCTGAACTGCGGGGAGGTGTGCAGGGGCGCGAACTGACAACATGATCGGCTGGGGGAGCGGAGGAGCCGTTCACTGTAGACGGATGTGCGCTGACATCTGAGCTGCCATTTCGGGACCATCGACCTGGTGATCACCGCCCGCTACCTGCCGTGGCGCTGTTTGGTTGGGAGACTCGGCGGAGGTTCGTGGCCCGGTGAGTTATCGTGAACCGCCTGCTGGCTGTGCCCGACCCCCTCCCCCCACTCTACGACTTGGAGGCACACTGTACCCTGCGGCTCCACGGCCTCTGCTCCGCTCTACCCACCAACGCCCCGCGTACATTTGCAGCCCCCCTGACTGCCGAGTCAGGTCGGTGCCTGCTGCCCGGCCGGGACAGCCCACCAGGAGAGTCCGGTGCTTGTGGCCTGCGCCGGGCTTCTCTTTCCGCCGAGGGGACACGCGGAGAGACGGCGTCTGGCTGGGCGGGCTGAATAACTGTTAATCGTGCCCTGTTAAACCTTGGCCCCACACTGCCTGACTGGGACGGCTGCTTGCCCGGTCTCACCCGCTCCCTGCTGCAGCTCTGCACGACTGGTTGCACGGACTCTCCGCAGAACCATCTATCTACCCACCTGCCTAGGCTCTTCCCCCCCCCAGCCCACGGGACCGAGGGACCTGGATCCAGACTGCGTAGGAAAAACACTGGACATAGCGAAGCTGGTACAGAGGTGGTCAGGGTGCTGACACTACCAGGAGCCGCAAACGTTGACGCTGGTGCGCCCTTCGGTATTGGGGCCGGACAACCGCCCAGTACCTCCTAACCTCTGGTACGTGCTGCCCCGCGCCCTGGCTACCACCTCCCCTCTAACGCTGCCACCGTCGAGGGAAATTATGGGCCGCACCGATGCCAGGCAATCGAAGATCCCCTTCGAGGCCAAGAAACCGCCCAAGTCAACTGCTGGTGCGGAGAGGAGTCCTCCGTCACCTGAACCTCAGGAGGAGGACTGGAAAACCCTCCTATTAGGCATGAAACAAAGCCTCACGTCCATCGACTCTAAAATGGACGCAATGAACTCCCGCATTGACAGCGTAGTCTCCAAACTAGAGCGCCACGACGCGCGTATCCAAGAGGCTGAAGACAGAATCTCTTCATTGGAGGACGGTGCCACATCCAGCTCCAAGCAGGCAACCCAGATGGACAAACTCCTTAAAATAATCGCCGATAAAAATGAAGATTTGGAAGCGAGGTCCCGTCGCAACAACGTCCGCGTCGTGGGCCTTGCAGAATCCACAAACACTGGGAAGATGGAGGTCTTCATGGAAAACCTGGTTGTCGAACTTTTCGGTAAGGAGGCCTTCTCCCCACATCTCATCGTCGAGCGTGCGCACAGGTCCCTAGCCGCGCGGCCCCCCCCGGGAGCCCAGCCGAGACCGATTATAGCATGATTCCTCAATTACAGAGACCGCGACGCTGTGCTGCGATGTGCCAGAGAGCAGGGCCCAGTAAAATATGGCAACACTACTCTATCCTTCTACCCCGACTTTACCCCGTCGGTCCAAGACGCCAGACGTAAATTTGCTGGAGTCAAAAAGAAACTTCAAACTCTGGAGATCCCCTACGCCATGCTTTACCCTGCCAAACTTAAAGTGTCCCTTCAAGGTAAAAAACACTTCTTCCAAAACCCTCAGCAAGTGGAGGACTTTCTGAAGCAGCAGAGGAAGGAACAATCCCGAGAAGATGTGGAGCGGCGACGCTCCAGGTCGCATTCTCCAATGTCTCAACAAGACTGACTCTGTCCACAGATGTGTAACCCGCAGTTACTGCCTTCGCTTGCTCCTTGACTTTTTATAGCCGGAGGTCTCTCTGGATCGACGGCTGCCTCCAGGCTTCCGAACTACCTCCTACATTGCAGCTTGGACTACCAAACCCCTTATGCAGCCAGGGGTTTGATGTAGGAGGCCCAACGGATACTTCCTCCGGTGAGGTGCTAGCTTTATTGCTTATACATGTTGGTCTGATATATACCTAAGTGCTCGATCACCTACCTCCGTCCCGCACCTTTGGGCGGGTGTAAGTAGGGAGGTGGGAGGCTGGTCTGGTGCCCCTAGTTAGGACCCCCAATGGGTGATCCCCTGCAAACCTCTCCCCTTCTGAGGGTGGGAGAGGGTATGTTAATGCTCTTCGTATTGATTTTCTTGGGATGTTGTGGGTGGGGGTGGGGTGTTCTTGCTCGGCTAGTTGGGGTTGCCGTAGTGGGTGGGGAAGGGGGGGATTATCACGCCCAGCTATCTGAAGAACCTGTCACCTGCATTGTTTCTGGACTTCTGTACATGACAGGCCGCACTGGCTCTCGGCGTGAGGGTGTTTCTTTTTGTTTGGGATTGGTTAGGACTTACCCATGCACTGATGCTACAGATATTGCACTGTCCCGTGGGTGGGGTGGGGGGAGGGGACTGGTTTACGAACTGCTCTGATCTGTGATCGTAACTCTGAATGTTTGATCTCGTTTGTTGCATATACCTGCCACATTCTCTTATTATGGGTTAGATGGAAGACGTGAATGCTAGACTCCCTGCACTTAACTTTTAGCTGGTATCGTGGAATGTTAGAGGGTTAAATGACCCGAGAAAGAAAAGGCAGATACTAGGCTACCTAGACAGACACGGAGTCTCTGTCGCCATGTTGCAAGAAACACACCTCCCTCCGGGTGGGCTTCCTCTCTTCGCTTCGAGATGGGCTTCCTGCAGGGTGTTTGCGTCCTATTCCAACTATTCCAGAGGTGTAGCTATACTTGTAAAGAAAGGATTGGGTTTTGCTCCAGAAGGCACGGATGTAGATTCGGGCGGGAGGTATTGCATGGTCTGGGTACACTGCATGCTCATCGCATACTCTTCGCCTGTTACTATGGCCCCAACATTGACGACCCAGAGACGCTCCTTACTATGTGGGGCAAGATCCAGTCGCTAGACATCGCCCACGTAATGTTAGGGGGAGACTTTAACACTGCTTTACAACCGGAGTTGGACAGGTCGCATCCACAACCAATGCACTACACCCACACCCAACGTACCTTGCAGGGCATAGTAGACAACCATCATCTAATAGACGCTTGGCGACACCTGAACCCCTCCCTGAAACATGGCACACACTTCTCAGCAGTGCACTCCACGTGGGCCAGGTTGGACTACATTTTCCTGACTCCTGGCATAGCTCCCTGGATTGTGAAATCCCTACATCTAGCGCGCACGCTATCTGACCATGCTCCGGTCCTCCTTTCTCTACGTATCCCCCTTGAAATTTCCCCGTACTTATCCTGGCGTTTGAACCCCGCACACCTCACTGACACTGCTTTCAAAGCGGAATTGGAGCAGGACATTACAGACTTCTTTGATCGCAATATTGACTTCGTCTCTAGCATTGCCACGGTCTGGGAAGCATTTAAAGTCACGGTCCGGGGATGGTGCATATCAAAGGGTGGGGGTGTCCTTAAAGCCCTTAGAGGTTCACTACGACAGCTAGAAATTGAGATCAAGATACTGGAACGGGAGGTGGCTCACAATGGACAAGGTCAGGAAGCTAGGGTGAGACTTAGACACAAAATTGATGAATACACTATCGAAGCTGAGAGGGAATGCAAATTTCTGGGGAAACCATACACTGCGCGCATATACAGTGAAGGGGACAGACCGGGTAGGGCGCTCGCTTCGGCTGTGCGGCCACTGAGACACCGCAATTATATTACCACCCTGATGGACGAGGAAGACGTCCCGCATAGAGATCTCCCCAGCCAACTCGATATCCTCACCACCCATTACAAGAATCTTTACTCCTCCCACCGACGTGAGGACCTTGATCTGGGTTCCTACCTCGCGGACACAGCCATAGCCTGGTTGGGCCCGACCCAACAAAAATTCCTCCACCATGAGCTAGAACTGGACGAAATAAAGGACGCCATAATGGGTATGAAATCGGGCAAGACCCCTGGCTCGGATGGCCTACCGATAGATTTTTATAAGTCTTACATCCACGTTTTAGCTCCCATGCTGCAACGAGTATACTATACTGCCTTTGAGGAGGGCACGTTACCGTTTAGCATGAGAGAGGCTCTCATTACTTCCCTACTGAAACCAGGCAAGCCCCCCGAGCGGTGCGATTCGTATAGACCCCTCTCCCTGCTAAATACAGACGTTAAAATATTGGCTAAGGTTTTGGCTACCCGCCTCAACCTCCTTATGGAACGACTGGTTCCATGGGGAAGTGGGTCGGCGGTTGCGCACACCGCTTCCGTTAAAGCCCCTGAAGAGAAGCATATGGAGCTTCGAAACGCGTAGGGCAGATCCCGTACGGAGCAGCGTCTACGAGTGGATCCCCGTCCTCACCTATACATAAACCAAGCTGCTGTTCGCGTGCTACTCAAAGGTGGACACCTTCGAGCATTGATTTATACGCGGCCGTCCAGCCGCGGAGTATGCACCACCCTGGTACCCTGGGGGTCACGAAAGTGAAGCAGCAGTCGTACTTGGAATCGAGGACGGGCCCACTTGTGGAGTCCATACAGGACTTGATTGTGTGCTTCCCGGACCACACTTCCCAGAATGCACAGTCTCATTTGAGCCTCCCATTGGTGGGTGTGTTATATATAAAATGGGGAAGTGGGTCGGCGGTTGCACACACCGCTTCCGTTAAAGCGCCTGAATAGAAGCATATGGAGCTTCGAAACGCGTCGGGCAGATCCCGTACGGAGCAGCGTCTGAGTGGATCCCCGTCCTCACCTATACATAAACCAAGCTGCTGTTCGCGTGCTACTCAAAGGTGGAATACCTTCGAGCATTGATTTATACGCGGCCGTCCAGCCGCGGAGTATGCACCACCCCGGTACCCTGGGGGTCACGAGCAGCAGTCATACTTGGAATCGAGGACGGGCCCACTTGAGGAGTCCATACAGGACTTGATTGTGTGCTTCCCGGACCACACTTCCCAGAATGCACAGTCTCATTTGAGCCTCCCATTGGTGGGTGTGTTATATATAAAATGGGGAAGTGGGTCGGCGGTTGCGCACACCGCTTCCGTTAAAGCCCCTGAAGAGAAGCATATGGAGCTTCGAAACGCGTCGGGCAGATCCCGTACGGAGCAGCGTCTACGAGTGGATCCCCCGTCCTCACCTATACATAAACCAAGCTGCTGTTCGCGTGCTACTCAAAGGTGGACACCTTCGAGCATTGATATATATATATATATATATATATATATATATATATATACACACACACACACACACATATATATGTATATATATATATATATCTTCAATTTTGGGAGGCTAATTGGTCTGTTTTATAAAAGTGGAGTAGGGAAGACTATAACACCCAGATTTCTCAGCTTGAAAATGTACTTTAGATCAAGAAGCTATTCTATATGTGTAGGAAAGTGGCTCTCTATATACTGGACCAAAGTAAGGTACAGTGTGTGTATAGGGTCCCCAGTCCCCAGAGGTTTGACAGAGGCTAAAGTTAGATATAACCTTAATCTCTAAAGTGGTAGCTTGGTCGAGCAGTAAGACAGTATCAGAGGACAGTGTAAAGTATTTGTTGTACACACTCAGTCAGCAAATGGTCTCACACACTCAAGAACTGAACTCTAGGCCAATGGTTTTGTGTATCAAAAGATATATTTGTTTTATTTTAGAACCAACAAGGTATCAAAATATACTTTTTCAGGATGAGTTACTTTAGTTAAATACTTTTCAAAAAGGCAATAGACTTTTGAATGCAATACAGTTTGTTGCAATAGGCAACACAATTTCAAACACAATGCAACATTGAGCTCAATGGGAATTTCTGGTTAAGTGCAATTAGTTACTTTGTAGATTACTTTTCTAACCACAGGACTGGATCCTAGATTCAGTCCCGGGACATTAGCTGTAAACAGTTAAGTAAAAGCGTTTTGGTTACAGTAGTGATTTTTAAGGAACATTATTGTATTTTAAAAGTTGACACTTAGAAACTTTTTCAGTTGAAATTACCAATGTTATCCTATGGAAGGAATTTCAAGTTGCAGGTAAAGTATGCTCATGTTACTTTTGTAATCCAGTGCTGGACTCCTAGGTACAGCACTGGGACCTCTATCTAAAACAGGTAAGTAATTACGTTTTTGTAGTTGGTACGATTTTTAAAGAATATTTGTAGTTTACAAAAATCGACAGAAGAAATTTTAAAGAAAAACAGTCAATGGTTTCCTATGGAAGAAAATTCAATTGGCAGGTAGAGTATGTCCACGTTACTTTTGTAATCCAGTACTGGACTCCTAGGTTCAGCACTGGGACCTCTATCTAACACAAGTAAGTAATTACGTTTTTGTAGTTGGTACGATTTTTAAAGAATATTTGTAGTTTGCAAAAATCGACCCAGAAGAAATTTCACAGAAAAACAGTCAATAGTTTCCTATGCAAGAAAATTCAGGTTACTGGTAAGTACGGTTAAAATTACTTTTCAGGGTTTGTGCTGGGCTAAAAGGTGCAGTACTGAGGTCTCTCCTGATAACAGGTGAGTAAGTCGGAATTCGTTGGTCTGCTGATTTTAGGTGAATATTTTAAAGTTCCAAAACTCCACACACAAAGTGAGTTATTGGCTTTGAGTTAAGTACTCGACTGGCAGAGTTAATGTTCTGGGCACAGACTCAGGGGTCTACCAGGGTCAGGTAGGTACAGTTGGTACACCCTCAGCAGCACAGGGACGGTCGGGTGCAGAGGTAGTTAGGCCCAATGTTATCCAATGAGGGGCAGGGGGTCTTCAGTTGGTGGCTGCTGGCTAGCAGGCCATGCGGCTGTGGGGGCTGGGCTCCTGGTCACTTGCTCAGGGCAAATGAGGAAGTAGGATAGGACAAAGATTGCACTGCCAGGGCCACTTGGGCGGCTGGGTGCAGGGTGCTTTTGAGCTGTCGGGCGCTCAATGTTATTCAATGGAGATCTTGAAAAGGGGACAAATGCTGCAGGCCCAGGGACGGTGGATTTTCTGGAGCGACCAACACTTCGAGGGGTAAGTTAGGATCTTGGAGGGTAGGTAGGCACCCCGGAGTTGGGCACAGGAGGCCGGGGGGCGCCGGGTGCAGGGGTGTGTTTGGACATCGGGAAATCTTATCCTCTGCTGGTTGCGGTAGGAGGGGTCCCTGGTTCTGAGTCTGCAGGCATCGTCTGGGTCGTCGAGGAGGGTCCTTGGGCACTGGATTTCCGGTCAGAATCGCCGGGGGGACGTCCTCAGGGTATTTGTCCACTTGGGCACAGGCCAGGCTCGGTGGGTGCAGAGTGGGCTGGATTCGTGGTTCCTGGCTGGCACCAGGGGTATTGCTGTTTGAGCAAAGCCACTGCTTGTGGGAGTCCCAGTCTCTAAGAGGGTCAAGGCAGGCAGGTCCTCCAGGGTTCTTGAGGATGCTGACCACCGGAGACGCCGGGATTTAGCAGTAGCAGGTTTAAGGATCAACAGGCCTGTAGGGCTGGGGCCAAGTCAGTTGGTGTCGTTCTCTTGTAAGCAGCTACACGGCAGGTCTTCTACTTGGTCTTCTTTCTTGTTTCGAAATCAGGATATGAGGAAGGAATGTTCAAGGTGCTTCTAAATACTACATTTAGGGGCGTTACAGGTAGGGGAAGGGCAGGGACCAATAGGTCCCCGTCTTGGGGTGAGTACACCCCCTATCCTGCTCCTTTCCGGTGGGAGGGGGCAGGAGCCTATCTCTGATTGAGCAGGGCTCCCCATCCTCAAGATGGCCAGAGCCCGAAATTGTGCTTCACCTCGCCTCTCCCACCTGAAGGGTGGAGTTGGCACAGGCTGGCACACCCCCTTACCTCACGTAGGGTTTCCCGCCAGTCTTCCTGCCAGAGTGGGGGTCAGAACTGGTGGGGGCCAGTTGCTGAGTACAGCAAGTGGTCTGGAGAAGCTCACAAAGGCGGTATGCCTTTGAAGCTTCCCCCTGCCCTTCCTGGGGGAGGAGGCCTAGTACCTCACCCAGGATGTGCATTGTTGCAGGCCCAGGAGAGCGGGGGCTCCCCACCCAGGGGTCCAGCAACATGTCTGCTGTGTAGCATCATAGGCTGCCTCTCAGACCAGATGTGGATTGCAGGTTTGGTTTCAGAGGGCATTTCTAAGATGCCCTCTGTAGTGCATTTTGCATTAAATCCCACACTGGCATCAGTGTGGGTTTAATGTGCTGAGACGTTTGATATCAAACTTGTCAGTCTTCAGTGCAGCCATTATGGTGCTGTGGAGTTCGTAATGACAACCTCCCAGCACCATATACTCTTAATGGCATCACTGCACTTACAGTGCCCAGGAATGGCCCTTGGTACTGTAGGGGCACAGGGCTCATGCACCTGTGCCCACACCACTGGAATAGGGCACCCAGCTAGAGGGGTAACTGAGGTATGCCAGGGCAGTGGGTTTGTGGGCATGGCACACAGGTGCCATGTCGACTCTTTGTTTAGGTCTGCACCAGGACACTCAGTCTGCCAAGGGAGGGTGTGGGTGTCAGGGTGCAGGGCCCCTAAGGGTGGCACAATAAGTGCTTCAGCCCTTAGGGGTTTTCTCTGGTCACCATGCCCTGGGTACCTAGGGTACCATTTACCAGGGGCTGACATGTGGCCAGGGAGGCCAATTGGGTTTCAGCTTCAATACAGTTTTAGGGAGGGAACACAGGCCCTGGGCACCTGATTGGCAGGAGCCCAGGCCACACTCAGTCAAAGTACATCAGCAATTCAGCAAAAAGTGGGGGCATACCATGCAAGAAAGATGGCACTTTCTCACAATATGTTTAAATACTTTTACAGCCCTTTTGATTCACACTTTGCCAGCCAAGCACTACTAACGTGTACTCTCTTGACTGACCACCTGGACCATTCAAAGGGAGTATGAAGAGGCTATACAGTGCTGCAATGCCATAAAAGCATATTCCCAGGATACCCTTATTATTTAGGTCTATGCCATAGCCTCTGGGGCCCTGCAGGCTTTACATACTCCAGCTTTCCAAGGGAAAGCCACAATTTGCGTTTTACTGTTTTTAAGTGTGCTGCCCAATGCAGTACACACAGAAACAGCATAAACGAGGAGAAATAAAGCATTTCTCCTCGTTTCGCCATGTTAAGACCAGGTTTTTTTGGGTGTTAATTTTGGCGCTGCCTCCTATTTATGGCACCCTTGTAAATAAGGGGTAGCGTCAACATCAATGGGTGTTGCTGCGGAACGCCCACCACAACACCCATTGCCCACCCCTTTCACACTAAGTATAGTGTGAAAGGGTGCCTTATTTACAAGGCGGTACAAAAGGGGGTGGTGATGGACGGAGCATCTGAACCAATCAAACACTCACACCCAGTCAAAAGATCTGGGTTTAATCCATCACCGTTCTTTAACCCACTCTGCCACCCCAGTTCAGACATGGCTATATGCAAATCAGTCTGACCCTGTGCCTCATGGGCACAGTCCAGCCCGAACTGCCGAGCCATGTCTTCCCTGGACCGGAAACAAGCTTCCGAGGACCGGTTTCTGGCATTACAGCCTTCTTCAGCCCGGCTTGCTTGAATCCAGTGGCAAAGTGAGCAAGGGACTCACGTCTGAGCATACCCTGCCAACTTATGGCGGCCAAAGCGGTACAAAAGGGGGTGGTGATGGACGGAGCATCTGAACCAATCAAACACTCACACCCAGTCAAAAGATCTGGGTTTAATCCATCACCGTTCTTTAGCCCACTATTATTTACAAGGCAGCATTAAGCCACGTTAAGTGGCTCAACACTGCCTTGTAAATCGGGGGGAAGCATGGTATCGCTATAGGAAAGTCTTTAAAAGTTACATTGCTGTGGCGATAGGGCCTTGTAAATATGCCCCTAAGTGCTCTGGACACAGGGTATGGCCAAAGATGCTGTGGCTGCTGCAGGCTAGTATACTGTGGTTCCTCATCTTGGGTCCAAACCTGGTGTTGAATGTTGAACGTTATGGGCAATGAGTGATGTCATTAGGGTGAGTGTTCTGTTCTTGTCAGTTGAAGTCTCAATCTACAACTGAGGACTGAGCTGCTTACATGATAGCTCTTGGTAGGGATTTTATGCCTGCAACTTGTTCCTGAATAAAGTTCCTATACTTGCCTGATTCCTTGGTCTCTTTGCCCAAGTACAACTTTCAAATGTAACAGTGGTGATGGGCGAAAACTTGAAGGCAACCGAATTGGAGATCAAAGGACAATTCCCCACCGAGTGCCACAAGACCTTGCAGCCCCAACACAGTGTTTTTGTGTGAAGATCGTGCCACAGCCCCAACACTCAGGACATTGGAGTAATGAGCGAATGCTGAGGAAAGTGCTTCGAGTTTCTTGTGAAAAAAGAGGTCCTGGATGCTAGAGGTACTCACAAGCACTTGTGCGATCGAACAACGCAGGGAAATACATTGCATGCCTTAACCACACATTTTACCCCACTTTTTTGTACAACGCATATGTTTTTACAATGTATGCCATTACATATAAACAATGTATTTGTGGGGGGAGAACGCCCCCCCAACTTACCTTAAGTGCATGGTAAAAGTATGCGCTGTAAAAAAATGCAAGTGGTACAAAATGCATGCTAAAGGTGAAATGTAGGAAAAACCTTGTTCTTTGGCACTTTAGTTCAAAAGAGTCTTGGATGGCACTGGGAGATGTTAACAGTGTTGGGACTGGAGAGCTCAAATTCACCAGGATCACATTTCTCTCCAATTCCTAATACTGGAACCTGTTCACGCCCTCCTACCACATTCTGCCAGAGATGGACCAATCCTATGTCTCATCAGCCCTTTTGAAAGTTCAACTGTAACAGGAATAAAACCAAGAAGGGAGAAGAGGACTGTTGCTCTGGAAGCAAAGTGTTGTCCAACAATAGGGGTACATAGAGCTACTGTTCAGTGGATAAGAATGTGGACCCCTGGAGTTTAATAGGTGCATCTTTGGCCCACACTAATTGTTACTGGTAAACTGGAATAGCAGTCTTTTAAA
Organism: Lissotriton helveticus; assembly: GCF_964261635.1. Lineage (NCBI taxonomy): Eukaryota > Metazoa > Chordata > Amphibia > Caudata > Salamandridae > Lissotriton > Lissotriton helveticus. Next base: position 1,613,266,547 of record NC_136068.1, on the reverse strand, counting down.
AAACCTTTCAAACAATTTGTTCATTCTTTTTTTCTAATGTGTCTTTGCAGCGAGTGGACCAGCTGCTATTGATTTGCTGGTGTGTGCTAACCTGTTCATGGAAATAGGCATTCTTGTTTTGGGAATGCTGAGGCCAAATGACAGCCAAAATATACAATTTGTCAGCAGCCTGTCAGGATTCCTGATGCTTGGCTGGCCCCACGTGTCCTTTCCAAGTTTCCTGTCCTCAGAAGGGAGTCAGTGAAACTAACTCAGAAGAGACATCTGTTTCCAGACGGGTGTGTGGGGAATTGCTGAGAGAAGCCTTTGTTTTCTTCTCTGAATGGGAATGCTTTACACAATCCTCTCAGGGGTATATTTGCAAGAAAGTGTGATAACTACCGCAAGAGTAGCGTAACGCAACTTTCAACATTGCAGCTTATCATGGGAAAATTACCCCGCGTCAACGTGGAATTCACAAGGTGGCAGCATGCGATAGACACCAGATAACGCGTCAAATGTCCACGTAAAAATCAACGCCACGCCGCAAAAATGCGATACGCAAATGCAAAAAAACATACGATGAGGCAAATTGCGGGACAAAAATCAGACAAAACCAGAGACAGGCTTACAAATCCAACGCATCTTGAAGGAAAATGCACTATAAAAGAATGAACAAAAAAATTAACCAATTCTAACTGCGTAGTGCCATGGATGCACCCGAACCGAGTGCAGAGGACAAGCCGAACCTTACAAGCCCCACGGAGGACTAGCATAGAACCCCGTGTTCAGGGAAGGGCAAGGAGAAGAGGAAGACAAGGTTCAATCTGCAGGAAGATCGGATCATCGTCACAAAGGTCATAGGACACCATCAACAACTGTTCGGCACCACCACTGGCAACCCAAACAGAAATATAGCAGGCCATCGTCACCAGCGTCAATGCAGTAGGAGTGTCAAGGAGGTCACTGGAGGAGGGCAAGAGGCGCTGGCATGAAGTGCACAGCCAAACCAAGGAGAAGCTCTCCGCCAACAGGAAGGCAGCAATAGCTACTGGAGGTGGGAGTCCTGTGACATAGGAGGAGACTGACGAGCTGGAGGAAATCGTGGCCACAGTCGGCAGTGTGGAGACGGTGGAAGGAATTGAGGGCCTGGACATTGCACAATGCAACCTGACCCAACAGCAACAGGGAGAGTAATGACCAGGGAAAGGGGGAAGGAGGTAGATGGGCACAATGGCACACATACACAATTATGTGTAGCACATTGTACACCAACAAGGATCTTGGATCATGTCACTGATAGCCTTGGCACACTGCAGCACACATAGAAACGCCAAGTAGGCCCTGTCCACAATGTGCACAAAGGGGCCCCCTCCAGATCACCAATATCACAGACGACCCATGCACATGTGCTGAATCCAGCAAAGCAGCGGCTCTGTGATCCACACTGACTATGCAAGTAACACTGCATGCCCGATAGCATGGAGGCAGCCCAAAAACATGAGATGGCCCACGAATCGACATGGAGGTAGCTCATTGCGGATCACATCCGTAAACGAGCATGTCACACTCTGACATGTCCACGTGTACACACAACCAATGGCGTACAATACACGCAACAGATGAACAATACACCAGGCCACAAAATCTATCGGAGAGCACATATGACCAAGTCAAAAACAAATCAGGGCCTGAAAAGCACACAATTCAAAGGCACTCCGCTTCAAAGGGAGGAGGATACACAAAATCAGAGCTGCAGGGGCAACTCTCCCACAATGCAGCACACACATACCAATCACAGAACATCAGCAATGACGGCAATGTGGTACAAAGTGAAACACCAACAGCATAGGCTACGGCTCACAACAGGTCCCGCACATGCATAGTAACTGTCTTCTCACATCTGGCATTGCCTGACACTGTGTGATGAAAGTGCACGGGTACTACCACACATCCGGCATGTAGTCGAAAAACACACTGACTGCCATCAAATAGCCAGCTCCACCACAACTGTGACAATGTACATTGGCATGCTGTCTGAATGTAAACATCTGCAAAACTCCAACATACATGTGTAACTCTGTTAACCTGCATCTCACCTTTCGCATTGAAGAGGGACAAACACCTCCTGCAGGGCACACCACATCTCACATCATTGATGACGAAGAGGACAACATGCATATATGTCAAGACACCCTCCAAAGGATAATGGACAGCCTCCGCACCACATCCCCAGGAGCAGGGCAGGCCAGCTGCCCCGAGGTGAGCCCACCACCTGCACAGACCACACAGCAGGAAACACACACCACCAATACATGGAGTTGCAACAACGTGTGTGGAGTTGCCAGGTGGATTTGGCTGAACAGCTGCGGGTGGGTTTCGAACTCATGGCAGCCAAACTCGAAGCCATATGTGGGTGTCTGAGTCCCATCAGGGACCACGTACAGTCCCTATCGGACGCCCCCTGTATGCACCATGCTCCGCCACAGACCTTGGCTGACCTCGCTGGGGCCATGAATCTACTACAAGAACTGTCTGGTCAGACAGGCACCAGCGATTACAGCATAGAGTTGTCACAAATGTGGAGGCGAATGGAGACCATGGAGCAGATGCATGCCGGAAGTATGTCTGTCACGGCTTGACACCAGGAAGTAGTAACTGGGAACTTCAATGCCCTGCAGTGCTTAATCTTGTCATTGCTGCCACTGAGCCGCTCCTAGATGAATGCAGCAGGAACATCGACACACACAGCTCCGACCCCTGATGTGTCGGTGGCACACAGTGATGCTGCCCCATCACCCTAGCAATCTGTTGTGTCAGTGGCACACAGTGATGCAGCCATTGCCCCGCCATACACACTGGACACAGAACCCATATCGGGAGTAAGAAGGGGATGGGAATTAATGTGTGAGGAAGGAAGCAGTAGCATCCATCACCACCATATGCCCTGTCCCTTCCTGGTGATGACCTATGCATCATGCCCTGGGAAACACCTCCTACTGACTCCCAGAACACTCAGCGACATTTACCCGGACCCCGACACGGACTCCAATTTCATCACTGCTGGCCAATTACACAGCAATCCTGCTATGGACTGCACCCTCCTACTTCCTAATCACTTACCAATCCCCAAAGGACTGTGGTTTGCCCACCACTGGGCTTCCATGTGATGTGGGCTTGGATGGCCATGAACAGCTCCAGCTCCGTCAATCACCTGAATGTGAATAAAACATTCTGAATCACACAGATGTGTCATTACTATGTTCACTCACATATGGATGTATGGCTGGATGTAGTGACGATGATTGCACATGAAGGTACACCATGTTAACTGACATCTATGCGCGTGTGTATCCCTGAGACACATGGCAAATTGGATGACTGTGAAGGTGAGTACTAGCTTTGTCCCCATTGCACATCAACAACAATCTCACAAACCCCCAACGTAGGCACACGTCCATGTGTTGAATAGGGCTATGTGTAGAAGTGACCAAATCGGTAGCAGGCCAGGAGTGGTGTCCTACTTCACATGTGACAACAGAACTTCATGACGCATACATACTTACACACATCTGTGTGGACACATTCTGTTATGATATATGACATTGCTCCACATGATCAGAGGTTGGACACCCTACTCACATTGCTCAAGTCACTACAGTGCACATGTCAGCCAGCACCTATCCCAAAACAATGTCTGGCTCACAGAGGTTGAGCTTGCAAAAGGGACCCACCCCCATTGCACATGCGTCAGTCAGTTCCTCCCTGTGTAGGGACGATGCTCATTGTGGCACACGAGTGGACAATCAAATTAACACACCTCACAGTTAGACACCAGTGGGGTGGCATATACTTTATTGGGATGTGCGTGTCAGTGTGGACGAGGCAACGGCCACAACAGGCAGGTACATGCTTAAGACACTTACACGCAGCATGGGTACATGTCGAGGTTCCGGAAATGGTGGTGCAAAAATGTACAATCATCACGGATGGCAACGCTCCCAGACCACCTTGCCTTGCTGGATGAGTCATATGTTGTGTGGCGTCTGCCCATTGCCCCGTGTGGGGGGTCGCACGACTCACTGCCCATGGGATCTGCATAGTGCTCTGCCACCGGAGTGCTCCGATTGTCTGCTCTGCTGACAGTGTTCAGGTGAAAGGGTCCGACAGGTTCACATGTCGTGCTAAATTGCCATTTGTGTGCTCTCCCCCAGCAGTGTGTCCGAATTGGCAACGTTGCCAAACAACGCTGTGTTGTTTAGCAACATTGCCAATTCGACCTTGGACCTGCATCATCTTGCACAGGTGTGTGTATACACGCGTTGTGCCATGCACATACATCCAGAGTCCGGACGATGGCAGACGTGTCCTCTGTTGTGGTGGGATATGTGAGCAATCCCCACGAATGCAACAAGTTGTTGGGACATGTACTGTGGGTAACAATTGGATGTGGCTGCAGGACGTAGTTATTCGTCCATTAATGCCTGCGCTGCTTCATGTGCAATGTGTTCCAATAGTATGTCGTTGTCCTGTTCAAGGAATACTAGGGTGAGCCAATCCATTAACTGATCCGGGCAGGGGTACTCAGCCCACGGCGTTTCACCAATCCGCAATACAGCCCAATAGGGGAGCGCCTCTATATGGTCACTGCACACGAGGAATTGTGCAATCTCCCATGCACAACTGCCAATACATAGGCAGTATGTCAAGGCATACCATGCACAGCTGTCTCAGTTACACTCCTTTTTGTGTTCCAACAGGGGGCGTACACTCAAGCCATAGTCCAATTCATCTACGGTTGTGTTGGATAGGCAGACATCCATGGGACACTCTAATGTGCATGTTCGGCAGTGGAACCAGGACTGGACACAGGTGACGTAGGTAATGCAGAAGCTGAGCCGGTAAGTGATCGGCAGCACTGCCAGTGGCACTGCGCCCAGTAAATGCAGCATATGTGCACAGTACTGTTCCACATGACAGGGGTTGTGCATGTGCCCGGTATGGCCTGCCATTGCCTTGGTGCGTCTTGTGGAACCGGCACTCTTCTGAACTGCGGCAGTTGTGTGGAGGATATGCCACAGCTCTGGGCAATGATTCGAATGTGTGTGCAACGTTGGGCTGAATGGGTTGCTGTTTCCGTGAGTTTTAAGGGCATCCCATGTGGGGGTACCTCCAGCAGGTGCTTCTGTGTGTGGGGTGTGGATGAGTCGGATAGTTTATTTGCGCTATGCGTGGTGTGGAAGTAGTCCACATCTGCCCTGGCATCTCTCTCAGGGTGTTCAGGGCGCGTTCTGGACCAAGGTCAGAGGTGAAGGTGTCCTTCTGCCTTCTGCATTGGGACATGGGAGCTTTAATCCTTGATGTTTGTCTATCTTCTACTTGCGTTTTCAGAATGTGATGTGGCTTTGGCGCTGAGATTGCGACAGAGCCTTGGGCTCATGGTGTACGGATGGCGATGCACACACATGTTGGCATGTGGTGCCAGGTGCCCTGCGAGGCCTTGCACTGCTTGTGCAATTTCACTCCGTCTCTCTCCCTCTCTTTCCTTTGTTGGGCGCATGGCACACCTTCTTCTCTTGGGTTTAGTGATCCAGGCTGTGTCCTACGGGTCTTCCAGTGAGTACCCGCTAGGTCTCATCTGAATGGTTGTTTTGGCATTTGTTTGTATGGTGTTTTGTGTTGGTGTTTGCATTGCTGTATGACTGAATCTCCATTTTCTGGCCACGCATGTATGTTGATTTTCCTGCTTGTGTGACATCAGGCAGAATATTTGTTTTGGGATTCGTGGTGTTAGTGTGCAGTTTCTTGATCCGGAGTTAGGGGTGGGCCCGGGGAGGGGGCGTTGCGGGCCTGGGTGTGGTGTCGGTGGGTGTTGTGACCCTCTTGGGTGTCCGTGCTGCATATTTAGTTGCTCCATGGCATCTGTTTGTCTTCAGGTGTGGCTGTGGGCTGTGCTCCCTTTTGTGGTGCAGGCTGTGGTCCAACTTTACACCAGGTCAGGGCAGGTGTAAAATTCCTGCTCTTGTTTGAGCCCTACATTATTCAACATCTATGTGGCCCCCCTGGCGAATATCCTGAGAGCCTTTGGTTTTTGCCCAGTGTCATATGCTGACGATACTCAGCTGCTCTTTCCCTTTGACCATCTAACTCCAGAGGTATTACATTCTTTCTCTGAGGGGATGAGAGCAGTTTCCCAATGGATGTCTTTGAACAAGTTGCAGTGCAACGTTTCAAAGACAGAGGTTATGCTCTTTGGGGAGGCTAAAATCTGCTGGGCTCCTGACTGGTGGCCTCTAGACCTTGGCCCAGTCCCTGAGCCTAAGCAGATAGTCAAGAACCTAGGGGTCTGTCTGGAACAAGAACTCAGCCTGAAGCAGCATGTTACCCACATTGTGGGGTCCTGTTTTCGGACTATAGGACTACTGCGCAGAGTCTTCCCACTGCTTCCAGACACCATTAGAAAGACCCTGGTCCAGGCGCTGGTTATCAGTTGTCTCGACTATTGTAATGGTCTCTTGTTGTCAGCTAATGAGGAGGATCTGGACAGGTTGCAGGTTGTGCAGAACACTGCAGCTAGGCTGGTGGTAAATGCTCCTCCCAGAACACCATCAAAACCACTTCTTGCCAGGCTTCATTGGCTCTCCATTCGTCAGAGAGTCACCTTTAAGATCTGTTGTACGATACATAAAGGACTTCATGGTTTGGGTCCCTCTTATCTGGCAGACAAGTTTGTGCCGTATGTCCCTTCCCGTGCTCTACGGTCCAGTGATCAATTGCTTCTTATGATTCCTAGGATCAAGCGGGCAAGACAAGGGGGTAAGGCTCTGTCGGTAAGGGGACCGAAGATTTGGAATGGCCTCCCTCTCCAGCTTAGGCAGCTTGAAAATCATCTGGCCTTCAGGAAAAAGCTGAAGACGTTCCTGTTCCAGGGCTAACTATATAGTCTCAGAATTGGATTGCAGTTATGTAACTTGTTCTCCTGTAGGTTCGGCAGTCATAAAGCGCGGAGATACTCCCCAGAGAGTCTATTCTAGCGCTCTACAAACACGCAAAATAAATAAAAAATAAATTGTGAATGCGGAGGTAAATTTATCAAGACTGTAGCTGCGCTAAAGTGCAGTTAATTCGGCGATGGCTCCTTGTAATATGCCCCTCTGTGTCACTGTCAAAAGAAGAGAACAGTTTTGTTCAACGGTACAAAGGCGGGCTTGGGTAGCATCAGTTTTCATTTTCTGCGAGGATTGTTTTTCATTTGCTTCCCATGGGATTACATGTTGTTTCTGATGTTGTCTGCACGCTACATATCTCAAAAGCTAATTTCTATTTTCATGCGATAGGTGTGGTGAAACAGCTTTGTTTTGTATGCAGTGATATTATTTCTGGAAGTTTCAAATAGTTTTAGCCTAGCCCTGCCATTTACTGGTTTTGCTGAGTTGGGTTTGCAATTTGCTGATGGTGTTTTCTTAATACACCTAGGCAAAGCTTAGTTTAGTTGATTGTGTCACAGACCTGTCTAACTGGCAGAGTTTTATGTTTGAAGTACAATGCTTGACTGACATGCTCAAATATTGCAAGGCAGTTGCTGTGAATGCTCTCTGTACTATCGCAAATGGATGATTGCAATCTACTCTCTTTGTACTATAATAAATGGATTACAGTTATGTACTCTGTACTATAATAAATAGATTACTGCTATGTACTCTCTTTGTACTATAATAAATGGATTACTGCTGTGTGCTCTGTACTATTACAAATAGTGGACTGCTGTGTACTTACTCTCTGTGCTATTGCAAATAGTTTACTGCTGGTTACTCTCTTTGTACTATTACAAATGGATTAATGATGTGTACTCTCTCTGTACTATTATAAATAGATTACTGCTGTGTACTTTGCAGTTACAAATGGATTACTGCTGTGTACTCACTGTACTATTACAAATAGTTTACTGCTGTGTACTCGTTTTGTACTATTACAAAGAGATTCCTGCTGTGTACTCTCTTTCTACTATTACACATGGATTACTGCTGTGTACTCTCTCTGTACTATTACAAATAAATGACTGCTGTGTCCTCTCTTTACACTATTACAAATGGATTACTGCTGAGTACTCTGTACTATTACAAATGGATTAATGCTGTGTCCTCTCCTTGTACTATTACAAATGGATTACTGCAGTTTATTCTGTACTATTACAAATAAATTACTGATGCGCACTTTGTACTATCACAAAATGGATTAGTGCTGTTTACTCTGTACTATTACAAATAAATTACTGCTGCGTACTCTGTACTATTACAAATGGAATACTGCTATGTCCTCTCCTTGTACTATTACAAATGGATTACTGCAGTTTATTCTGTACTATTACAAATAAATTACTGATGCGTAATTTGTACTATTACAAATGGATTACTGCTGTGTCCTCTCTTTCATTATTACAAATGGATTATTGCTGTGTACTGTGTTGTAATGCAGGGAGATTGTGTTTGATGCACCAATGTGAGGCGATACATTTGCTGGTTGTTTATACAGTTTTACTAGGTGACTCTTCAATACATGTGTGCTAAGGAGGGAGTGGTAATGCTGGAGAGCCTGTAGTCCATTTTCAATATACCTTAATTCGGACTTACCTTTTCTGTTATCACTTAATTGGTGTTACTGCAATGGTGTGTGATGACGACTATGTTGTTGTGTCATAGGAGCATGCTCCATTGGCATGAATGGCCCATCTGCTGCTTGTAGGGAGACTATATGCTCCCGAGTTGAATATACGGAGGCTGTTTGCATGGAGGGTATGTACTGCACTGGGTTGAGTTCATGTGTGATGGTTAGCATGGAGGATGTGTTGTCCTCTGAGCGTGACACCCCTGTGCTCTTTGCTTCACTTCATTGGGTTGAATCTCCAAGTGCTGTTTGCGTGGTGTGCCCCAATGAGTTGTAGACCTTTGACTATCTGTGTGGAGGGTGTGTATTCCATTGGGTTGAAGGGCTGTGTGCTGCTTCCATGGAGTGGGTACTTTGTTGAGTTGAAAACTCATATGTTTATGTTTAGGCACCTTATATAGTGTGCAAAAACCCTGGGGTGTCTCGGCGCTTAAGGAGTAATTCAGAGGATAATCGATGAGAGTGGAGACTACTGGCTGAAGAGCCAGGTCTTTAATTGTTTCCTGAATATAATAAGTGTGGGACTAGTTTTAATGGAGAGTGGAAGGGTGTTCCATAGTCTTGCCGTGGCGACTAGGAAATGTCAGTCTCCCCAGGAGGCTTTCTTGATGCGTGGGACCGGAAGTAGGTATGCTGTGGAGGAGCGTAGTGGTCTGTTGTGTCAGGTTCCGCACGTTACTCCTCGGGGCTGCGTTGAACGTCCTTGCTCCACACCCCCGCGACCACCCCGTGGCCAGATACTATATACCACAGACCACCGGGATGATCCCGAGAGCGCGGGGAAGGAAGGGAACAGCGGGGAGGGAGATCTGTAATGACAAGAACAAGAGGTTTAGGATTACACCCCTCCCTATCTTTAACAGGTGCTTAACACAACTATGACTGATCACTAGTTCCTCTTAACATTTCAATAACATACCTGTAAAGGAAAATACACAGGCTTGATCTACAGGAGAGGGAGGTGAGGTCCTATCAATGGCGAGGAATGATTCTAAAGAACAAAAGAATGACTTTAGATATTGTAACAGTTTGCTACCGAACTCAAGCTAACCTTACACCACACCTACCGCTTATTGTGTACCCTCTGTTGTATGCCATTCTTTCTTCGCATTCAGGTACCCCCCCTTTGGTCTCTCCTGTAGTATAATACAAAGCAAAACACAGGTTGTCTTCAAAATCAATTACGTTGTATGGAGTACTTGTTTCCAGGCACCTTCAATTCCAGGTGTGCCCTAGCATTCACAGTTCAATTATGTACAATATAGTTCGTGTCTCTGCACTTCATGATCCAGATAACTGTAAGGCTTAATCCAGGAAAACAGAAGGGGTTTTTATGTCACCACATAAAACCCCAAAGCCATGCATCCAATTCGCATCATTGGAATAAAATGTCACGTAGGAAACGATAAATAATAACAGGTTGTTTTAACGTTTTCCCCGCACGAGAAAGCAGCCGCTTTTCTCTCCAGGCAACAGGGAAAACAAACACAGGTTTCAAAGTCACTCGATACACACACCGCCGTGCATGTATCACAAACGGGATGACCCGCAGCCTCGCAGAGCGCGGGTCCGTGTGTCACCAGCCGGTGAACACACACTCAGAAGTTTTACTCACGGTCACCTCGGTTCAAACCAAAGCCTCTCCTTAACTTCACTCGAACGCGGCAAAATTATCGGCTCTGATCCTGCCGGGTTCCGGGTTTAAATGTCCGGATCTGCGCGTCTGACGTCACGCGCTATGTGCCCCATTGCCCTCTGGGGATTGTGGTTCGGCATTGTTTTGGGTGCCGTTTCACACGCATTGCGCGGACGGCGGCCCACAAGATCGGGTTCCTGACAGTACATCCCCCCTCACAAGGGACGCCGATCCGGGGCCGGACGCTCCGGACAACGGCGATGGAACCAGGACACCAGACGGGGGGCATGGACAGACCCCGCGGGCTCCCAGGAGTTCTCTTCCGGCCCATAGCCCTTCCAAGACAGCAGGTATTGCAGCCTCCCCCGCACCCTTCTAGAATCCAACACCCGCAATACCTCGTATTCCTTATCCTGCTGAACCCACACTGGCACCGGGGGGCGATGAACAGGGGCTCTGGAGGGTTTCAAAAGGGACACATGGAATACTGGGTGTATTCGGAAATGCCTGGGTAACCTCAACTTCACAGCCACAGGGTTGACGAGCTTCACCACCCGATAAGGACCAATGAATTTGGGGTTGAACACACTGTACCTCTTAAACGCAATATGTTTCGTGGACAACCATACCCGGTCCCCTTTCTTGTACTGTGGACAAGGTCTACGATGTCTATCAGCCTGTCTCTTATATGTCCCCTTGGCATGTACAAGATTCTTGCGCGTCGCCAGTAGTGTCTTACGAAAGCGCAAAAATCTTGCCTTGACTTCAGGCAGCCGGACCTTATCTCTCGGAAGGATCAAGGGAGTTACTCTAGGATGGTGTCCATAATTGCTGAAAAATGGGGCATGACCTGTGGAGGAATGTTGCGTGCTGTTGTAAGCTAGCTCTGCCACCCATAACCAATCCACCCAGGAATCAGAGTCAGCCTGAACATAGCAACGAAGATATTGTTTTAGTGACTGATTAAGTCTCTCCGTTTGACCGTCCGTCTGGGGATGGTAACTGGTGGATAAGGACGAAGAGACATGTAATTCAGCACACCAAACCTTCCAAAAACCTGCAGTGAATTGGGCCCCCCTGTCCGACAATATCACTTTCGGGAGTCCATGTAACCTCACTACGTGTGTTAGAAGCAAATGTGCCAACTGACCCGCTGTAGGTACTTTATCACAAGCGATGAAATGGCCCATCTTAGTGAGGTAGTCCACCACCACTAAGATGGCTGTCTTCCCTTGGTCTGTAGGCAACCCGACAATGAAGTCAACTGACACACTCTCCCAAGGCATTTCCGGAGTGGGTAAAGGCTGTAGAAACCCCTGGGTTTGTTGGTGATTCGTTTTCATTCGTGCACATTGTTCACACTGCGTACTGCAGAGCTTCAAATCCAGGCGAATGGAGGGCCACCAGAATTGTCTCAGTGCTTTTTCCAAGGTTTTCACATATCCCATGTGTCCTGCACTTGGTATTTCATGACACCACTGGAATACCTTACGTTGTAAGGCTTTGGTAGGCACAAGCGCTTGTTTCCCTTTCATGGCTATTCCTTGCCTCATCTTCCATTCCGGATGATGCCGTAGCCAAGTTCTCCAGACGCAGGACTGGATCCCAGATCGTAAGGATTGGAGAAAGTCACAGGTTTGTGTGATACACACGACTTGTGCTGGGTCTATTATGGATCGGGTCGGAGTCAGGGTATGCAACGCTGGATGTTCTTGTCGAGTTAGGGCATCAGCTTTCTTGTTGTGCACTCCAGGGCGGTAGGTCACGATGAATCGATACTCTTCGAAGAAGAGCATCCAGCGTAATTGTCTGGGCGTGAGATGTCGGGCGGCTCTTATGAATTGTAAATTGCGGTGATCCGTATAGACCGTTACTTGATGCACCGCTCCCAAGAGCCAATGCCTCCACTCCACGAAGGCGTCTCGGATAGCCAGAAGCTCCTTCTCGGCGATAGTGTAATTAATCTCCGCCGGACTGAGTTTTCGGGACATGAAGGCGATCGGGTGTAAAACGCCTGTCTGTTCCTGTCTTTGCGAAAGAACCGCCCCCAAGGCCACTTCAGAGGCATCAGCTTCCACTATGAACGGCAATTCGGGGTTTGCATGTTTGAGAATTGGAGCACTGATAAAGGCTTCTTTCAGCCTATCCAACGCTTGTTGTGCTTCTTGGCACCAAACAAACGGAACGTTCTTTCGTGTTAGACGAGTCAAGGGGGCAACCAGGGCCGAAAACCCCCCAATGAACCTTCTATAAAAGTTCGCGAATCCCAGTAGACATTGGATATCCTTGACCGTGCATGGACGAGGCCAATCCTTGATGGCTTGAACTTTTCTCTCCGCCATGATCTGTCCAGACGGCGTAAGCATCACTCCCAAAAACTCAACGGTGTTCACGTGAAATTCACATTTTGTGATCTTACAATAGAGATGATGTTTCATCAGGGCTTCCAGCACCAGGCTCATATGACGTTGATGTTCTCTCGTTGTGTTGGAGTATACCAAAATGTCGTCAATGTAGACGACTACAAAGAGATCCAAATACTCTCGCAACACTTCGTTCAGGAAATATTGAAACGCGGCTGGTGCGTTGCACAGCCCAAAGGGCATGACGAGATACTCAAAAAGCCCATACCGCGTCTTAAAGGCCGTTTTCCATTCGTCACCCCTTCTTATGCGCACCAGGTGATACGCCCCTCTCAGATCCAGTTTGGTATAGATGACGGCTGCTCGAACTTGCTCCAGTAGAACAGGAATCAGGGGAAACGGATATTGGTTCTTCACCGTGACTGTGTTAAGCGCCCTGTAGTCGATGCAACACCTTTTGTCACCGTTTGCTTTCGGAATAAAAAACAACGGGGACGACGCTGGAGACCTCGAAGGACGTATGTACCCCAGAGCCAGGTATTTATCCAGATACGCTCTCAGGTATTCATTCTCTGGTACAGTAAGGGCGTATAACCTGCCATTGGGTATTACCGCATCGGGAACCAGATCTATCCGGCAATCGAAGTCTCTGTGAGGCGGGAGAGCCTCTGCTTGTTCCTCGCTGAACACCTTGGCGTACGCGGCATAACACGACGGGAGTTCCACTTCTTTCTCTGCGGCTGTGGCTATATTGAATACCCTTGCCAAGGCCTGAGATGGACTCGCAGAGGATACCAAACAGTGTTCTTTGCAATATTCCGAAGTAAAAAGGATTGTCTTCGAAGTCCAATGGACTTGGGGTTCGTGTTTTTGTAGCCAGGGAAGCCCTAATATGGTGCCGTATTGTGGGGCTTGGATAATGTTAAAGGATATGGTTTCCTGATGCACACCCTTACAGACACACCTGATTTCGGCTGTATGGTATTTTATGGGGCCGGCTATCAATTCGCTACCATCGACAGCATACACCGGTTCTGGCTGTTTTTTAGCTATAAGTTGGATACCCAGCCTCTCTGCTTCACGATAGTCCATAAAGCACCCCGTGGCCCCTGAATCCGCCATTGCCTTTACATCTTGTTCTCCTGAATCCAACGACATCACCAATGAAAGGAACATATGTGTCTTTTCTTGTTCACAACATGCTGTGACTGAAGGGATGACAATAGGGCTTGAGGGTTCCCCTTCTTCCACTCTCAAGCGTTGTAGTTTTCCGTCTTCTTCTCGACGGTCCCGGCTGCTGTTTGCCCAGCCCCGATTCTTCCTGTTTTTGGCTTTACCGGACACTCCCGTAGGTAGTGTCCCTTCTTTCCGCAGTACAAACATAGCCCGTTCTTCCTACGGTGTTCCTTCTCGCTAAAGGTCAACGAGGCTCGGACTGCCCCGATTTCCATGGCGTCCTGTGCTGAAGTGGGCTTCTCGCTGCTCCCTCCACTCTTTTCGTGACCCACCATGATCGGCTCTTTCTTACGCACTTCTCCTTTGCGTTCCCGAATCCGGTGATCAAGCCGGAGAGCAAGTTCAATAAGCGCCGAACAAGTGCAGGGTTGAGGGTCTATGTGTGCCAGCACGTCTTTCATCTCATCGTTGAGTCCTTGGTAAAACAACGCAGATTGTTGGACCTCCGGCCAATCCATCTCTGCCACAAGACGACGAAAGTTGTTGAGGTAAGAAACCAAGTCAGTTGTGCCTTGCTTGAGCACCAACAACTCACGGTCGGCTGAGAAGGTTTCTGCTCTGCGATCGAATGTTTTCTCGAATTCCACCCTGAACTCGTCCCAATCATATAATAAAGGGTCGTCTCTCCTGACTACAGGAACTGCCCATTGTGCTGCCTCCCCACCCAGATATGAAATCAAAAAGGCCACTCGGGCCTGGTTTGTGGCAAACATTTTGGGCTTACACATGAAGTGCAGAAGTACTTGCGTCATAAACACTTGCACCTTCTTGTTATCCCCATAGAACCTTTCCGGTGGTGCCAGCGGGATTTGTGTGGGCATTTCTACAACTAGGGAGGATGGTGTGGTGTTGCTAGCCCCTGCATCAAATGGATTCCCTTGAAACCGATCCATACGGGCTCTCAGTTGAGCGTTTTCGGTTCTAGAAGCAGCGACCTCTCTATTGGAGGCCGCTAGTTCTGTTTGTACCAAAGCCAAGGCTGCCATAACATCGTCAAGTGAAGCCATGATCGTTCAATGCAGCCAAGAGGAGGACAGTAATCGTAGGCCGATAATTCTGTCAGGTTCCGCACGTTACTCCTCGGGGCTGCGTTGAACGTCCTTGCTCCACACCCCCGCGACCACCCCGTGGCCAGATACTATATACCACAGACCACCGGGATGATCCCGAGAGCGCGGGGAAGGAAGGGAACAGCGGGGAGGGAGATCTGTAATGACAAGAACAAGAGGTTTAGGATTACACCCCTCCCTATCTTTAACAGGTGCTTAACACAACTATGACTGATCACTAGTTCCTCTTAACATTTCAATAACATACCTGTAAAGGAAAATACACAGGCTTGATCTACAGGAGAGGGAGGTGAGGTCCTATCAATGGCGAGGAATGATTCTAAAGAACAAAAGAATGACTTTAGATATTGTAACAGTTTGCTACCGAACTCAAGCTAACCTTACACCACACCTACCGCTTATTGTGTACCCTCTGTTGTATGCCATTCTTTCTTCGCATTCAGGTACCCCCCCTTTGGTCTCTCCTGTAGTATAATACAAAGCAAAACACAGGTTGTCTTCAAAATCAATTACGTTGTATGGAGTACTTGTTTCCAGGCACCTTCAATTCCAGGTGTGCCCTAGCATTCACAGTTCAATTATGTACAATATAGTTCGTGTCTCTGCACTTCATGATCCAGATAACTGTAAGGCTTAATCCAGGAAAACAGAAGGGGTTTTTATGTCACCACATAAAACCCCAAAGCCATGCATCCAATTCGCATCATTGGAATAAAATGTCACGTAGGAAACGATAAATAATAACAGGTTGTTTTAACGTTTTCCCCGCACGAGAAAGCAGCCGCTTTTCTCTCCAGGCAACAGGGAAAACAAACACAGGTTTCAAAGTCACTCGATACACACACCGCCGTGCATGTATCACAAACGGGATGACCCGCAGCCTCGCAGAGCGCGGGTCCGTGTGTCACCAGCCGGTGAACACACACTCAGAAGTTTTACTCACGGTCACCTCGGTTCAAACCAAAGCCTCTCCTTAACTTCACTCGAACGCGGCAAAATTATCGGCTCTGATCCTGCCGGGTTCCGGGTTTAAATGTCCGGATCTGCGCGTCTGACGTCACGCGCTATGTGCCCCATTGCCCTCTGGGGATTGTGGTTCGGCATTGTTTTGGGTGCCGTTTCACACGCATTGCGCGGACGACGGCCCACAAGATCGGGTTCCTGACATGTTGGGGGTGTATAGGCTTAGTGATTGTTTTAGGAACTGTGGTCCAGTATTATTTTTTATTTTTATTTTATTTTTATTTATTTTTTAAATCTTTTTTTGAGTTCTTGCTCAAAGACAATAAAACAAACATAGAAAAAACAACTCAGGCCATTGCACTACAGCATTCGTCAACCCATCATTATCTGTACGAAAATGAAAGTACACATTCATTGCATATATATGTCAGTTACAGTGAGGCAGTAAAAGATCACAAATCATCTATATCATGAGGCGATCGAATTAGCATTCAAATAATGCGTTAAATATTGCCAATAATCTTTCAGCCTGGATCGGGCAGGAAGCTCCTCTTCATATGTCCTCAGGTTGTCCTGACAATGGGACATATCCCCAATCCAATGTTTAATAGTCGGGGTAACTTTACTATCCCAGCACATAGATATTCGCCTCTTGGCGAGTAGTAGCGCCACCGCACAGAACTTGCGTTTCATTGCCCGAACATCTTTTAACAATCCTAGGAGGCACACCTGAATAGTGCATTCAATTGCCACACCCACCATTTCTGTCAATGTCGATGTGACTTGTTCCCAATACTCGTGTACCTTTAAGCAATACCATGCCAAATGTATGAAGTCAGCCTGGTCGTGGCCACATCGTTTACAGCACGCTTCTGTGCGAAGCCCATAATTGTACAGTTTTACAGGTGTGTGATACATTTGGTGCAGATTGTTGTATTGTATGTATACTTGTTAAGCGCAACTGCCACCCAAAGGGTATCCTGGCGCTGTGACCATAACAATCCATCAGGTGTAGTACACTACATTGCTCTTGGAAAGAGGTGGGTTTTAAGATCCTTCTTGAAGGAAGTCAGATCTTGCCTACTCCTCAAGCCCATACAAGTCGCCGTGGTCCTGTTGACAGAGGCGTAAAGCTGCAGACTAGGCTCAAACAAGACCCCTAAGTTGCGAGCCGACTCGGCCGCGGTCACCGTACCCAAGATAGAGGCTGGCCAAAAGTCGTCCGGCAGCGGGCGAGGAAGCCGATCCAAGGAGCAGTGAAGAATCTCGGTTTTCGACCCGTTGAATTGAAGCGAGTTGAGTCGTAGTCATTCTGCTGTTGCCGACATGCACCGGTGAAAGGTGTCCCTCGAGACTGTCTCTTTGCCCTCAAATGAAAAAATCAGTTGAGTGTCATCGGCATAGTTGATGACTGATATGCCGAATGACTTTATCAAACTTATTAGGGGTCGGAGGTATAGGTTGAAAAGGATCGGACTGATCGCTGACCCCTGAGGTACACCTTGATTCACCTGACGCACGGCTGAACGAAGCGGTGGCAATGCCACGGCTTGCTGTCTGTTGCAGAGATAGGATGTTAACCAGATTAAAGCCAAGCTGGTTACACCTGCTCTCCGAAGGCGGCCCAGTAAAACCGCATGGTCCACCGTGTCGAACGCGGCCGACATGTCAAGCAGCACTAAGAATGCTGCCTTACCCATGTCAACACGCGTTCGCAGATCATCCAACACGACGACCAAGGCGGTCTCAGTGCCATGGGCGGGCCTAAAGCCGAATTGGGATACATCCAGACAAGAGTTGATTTCAAGGAAGTTGGATAAGGCTCTTGTGACCAGCTTCTCTATGATTTTTATCGGAAATGGTAAAAGCGAGATGGGCCTGTAATTGGCCGGACATAGAGGGTCCAAAGAAGCCTTTTTTAGCAAAGGTGTTACTACTGCCATCTTCCAACTGTCTGGGACTGAAGCTGTAGCCAACGACTGACAGCAGATGGTGTAAAGTGGAGGAAACAGCTCTGCCTGGAATGACTTCCAGATCTTATGTGGCATTGGATCAAGTGGTGAACCCGAGGAAACGCAATTGGCCAGTACGCAAAATTCCTCCAAAGAGGGGATGGGAAAACAGGACAGCCGAGGTTGCCCTTCCTTGTCGTCGACCCACTCAGAATCCGAAGAATAGAGAGATTCTGAGGAGAGAGGCAGTAACGGGCCAGGCTGACCGGAAGCCAAAAGTCCATTCAAAATTGTCCTGATTTTCTCCTCAAACGCAGAGGCCAGAGAATCGCACAGTTCCTGAGAGGCCGGAATAGCTGGTACTGCGCAGGCTGGGTTAGCTAGATTATTAACCAGCTTAAAAAGAGTCTGCGACTTATTAGAAGCCTTAGCCAAGGTTTCTTCCAGAAACTTAGCTTTGGCCATCCTTAAATGGGCTTTATATTCCTGCAAGACCTCTTTATAGGCCGCCCTATCTGATTCCCTGTATCCTCTCCTCCAAGCACGCTCTGCCTGTTTACAGCGAAGTTTCTGCTGGCTAAGACCGCTAGTAAACCAGGCATTGGCTCTCATGGGTGTGTCCCTCACCCTCCGTAAGGGGACCAATTCTTCTAGTGATGTCAAGATCTGCTGGCAAAGGGCAGTATAGCTCTTATCCACACTGTCCCCCACGAAGAAAGCTCTAGGCAGTAATGTGGGTAGACTCGACCCCCTTAGTAGGCGGGACCATTGCCTGCTGAGTTTGAACCTGCCCGGACCATTTATGCTTAACGGTCCTCCAGGCAAGGAGATGGACATGAGAATCAATGCGTGATCGGTCCAACATTGATCCATGACCTCATTAACTACAACCAGCTCTTTGTCAGCAAATACCAAATCCAAAGTGTGCCCCTTAGCGTGAGTAGGTGACAGCACAAGCTGCTCTAGTTGTACATTGCTACACGCTTGGCAAAGTTCTCTAAAAACCAGATCTTGAGGGCCGGTGGGCCATAAATTAAAATCGCCCAACACTATGAATCTAGCATGGGAGTTTGATAGGTCATAGATCAAATCGACCATTTGCTGGGAGGCCGAGGCAGTCAGGGAAGGCGGTCTATAACAAAGAAGACCTGCTGCCAAAGTACCACCCTGGGCCGTTAGAGAGAAGCCCATGAGCTCAAACCCCAACACTTCTTTTACAGCGAGCTGCGAGAGGGAGAGCGAGTCTCTATAGATGAATCCCACTCCACCACCCCTCCCAGAAGCTAGGGGAGTGTGCCTTATGAGGTAACCCGGTGGGCAGGCCCAGCCGATCTCCACCCCACTGTCCACTTTAGTCCAGGTCTCGGTTAGAAATAGTATATCCAGATTAGAGGATTCGATTAAAAAGGCAATCTCAGCGTGGTGCTTAACGAGTGAATGAACATTAAGCAAACCACAGGAGAGAGCACCATAAGAAGATGAAAGCATAGTACGCTGCTTACCTAAATCAGTGTGACAATTCAGCGCACACAATTCCTCCCTAGAGTATACCAAGTGAGGAGAGGCCACCACAGTCGCACCGGGAGCAACTGGGACGCGAACGGGCGCAAACGGGCTTACCTCTGGCGCGCCCGCTGCGCGCCTGCTCACCCATTCCTATTTAAAGTATTACGCCACGCGGGGGTCCGGCTAGTAGAGCCTCTGGACCCGAACAAATATGGCGCCTGAAAATGGCCCAAGCCTCAGTCACCCACCCAAGATGGCGGTCGGAGCGCCACATGCAGGAACCTCACTGACTAAGTCCCGCCAAATGCGGGTGAAATAACGATTATAGTGCAGGTAAGCCTGACTATACCCCGATTATAGTTGGTAGCAAGCGCCTGATAATTAGGCAAAGATTAAAGCAGCGCGATCAGAGGCAGCGCGATTTTAAAAACAGAGTGCCCAAGTAAACAAAATTCAACAATTTAAAATAAGCACAACAATGCGCGCGATAGCAGAGTAAGGTCTGCCTAACGTACCGGAGGAGCGGCTTAAATAAGCTCTCCAATACGCGGGGGTCCGGCTAGTAGAGCCTCTGGACCCGAACAAATATGGCGCCTGAAAATGGCCCAAGCCTCAGTCACCCACCCAAGATGGCGGTCGGAGTGCCACAAGCAGGAACCTCACTGACTAAGTCCCGCCAAATGCGGGTGAAATAACGATTATAGTGCAGGTAAGCCTGACTACACCCCGATTATAGTTGGTAGCAAGCGCCTGATAATTAGGCAAAGATTAAAGCAGCGCGATCAGAGGCAGCGCGATTTTAAAAACAGAGTGCCCAAGTAAACAAAATACAACAATTTAAAATAAGCACAACAATGCGCGCGATAGCAGAGTAAGGTCTGCCTAACGTACCGGAGGAGCGACTTAAATAAGCTCTCCAATACGCGGGGGTCCGGCTAGTAGAGCCTCTGGACCCGAACAAATATGGCGCCTGAAAATGGCCCAAGCCTCAGTCACCCACCCAAGATGGCGGTCGGAGTGCCACAAGCAGGAACCTCACTGACTAAGTCCCGCCAAATGCGGGTGAAATAACGATTATAGTGCAGGTAAGCCTGACTATACCCCGATTATAGTTGGTAGCAAGCGCCTGATAATTAGGCAAAGATTAAAGCAGCGCGATCAGAGGCAGCGCGATTTTAAAAACAGAGTGCCCAAGTAAACAAAATACAACAATTTAAAATAAGCACAACAATGCGCGCGATAGCAGAGTAAGGTCTGCCTAACGTACCGGAGGAGCGACTTAAATAAGCTCTCCAATACGCGGGGGTCCGGCTAGTAGAGCCTCTGGACCCGAACAAATATGGCGCCTGAAAATGGCCCAAGCCTCAGTCACCCACCCAAGATGGCGGTCGGAGCGCCACAAGCAGGAACCTAACTGACTAAGTCCCGCCAAATGCGGGTGAAATAACGATTATAGTGCAGGATACTTGAAATGTACGAGCCGTAGATTATCATTTGGCGTTAACATCCTAATTAAATCACAAGATATTTGCCACTCTTTCTCTGAGAGAGGTGTGTCTAGTACTGAGCTCCATCTGTCTCTGGCTTTATGGGTATTACCATTAATTTCATTTTGCGCTACAGTATAAAGGCGGGACACTAAGTGGGCAGTGTTCGGAGATGTTAGTACCAATTGTAGCGAGTCAAGTTGTGGTGGGTCATCCGGATATGTGGGATACAGTTGTTTGACCGCCTCCTGCAGTCTATAGTGGGTGAAGCGAAACATCAGGGTCTGATTCTGTACATATGACAGATCTTGTGTGGTTATGAATGTCCCGTTTTATATAGATCCCCAGTGTGTCCAGACCTACCTGCCGCAATAGTCCCATGCCCTCCCTCTCATTGGTGACCGATATTGCAGGGTGATAATGGAGCGGTTGAGCCAGTGCATATAGTGGTAGTTTGTTTGCCATCTGGCCAAGTCTGTACCATGCGTTATTCGTAGCGTCAATAGTATTAATATCATTAGCGTGTAGGGGTTGGCGCTTGTATGTAATAATTGCTGTCAGTGGTATGGGCAGTGTATCACCTTCCTCTACAGCTGTATGTGTCAGGTATGGAATTTGGGGATACCAATATGCTGCATATTGTGCTTGTGCACAGAGGTAGTACAATAAAAAATCTGGAACACAGAGCCCTCCTTTGGAGTATGGGAGTGTTAATGTGCGCAGGCCAACACAGGCCTGTTTGCCTGCCCAAATCAGCCTAGTCACTACTGAAGTTATTCGCCGAAAAACCTCCCTCGAAGGGGGAATTAGGATATTGTTGAATAGGTAAAGGAGCTTGGGGAGGATGACCATTTTGACAATCGCTGTACGGTCAGCTTGTGACAGTGGTAGCTGTATCCACTGATTAACCTTATCTTCTATTGAGAGCAGTATTCTACCATAGTTGGTCCTAATAACAAGGTCTGGGTCTCTGTGGTACCACACTCCTAAGTATTTGATGGGATCTTCCTGCCATTCCAGTGGGAATTCAGTGGTGTGTGGCAATGTAGTGTCAGTGAGGGGGATAATGAATGACTTGTCCCAATTTATTTGCAGTCCAGAGTGACCTCCGAATTTAATATACTCCCTCAACAACGGTGCTAAATGGATCTCGGGGTCATGAACGTACAGTAACATGTCATCTGCATATAGCGATATGTGTAGAGGCCTGCCGGGAAATTGTAGCGCAGAAGGGTGATGGTTATGTCGTACCTTGCATGCCAGCGGTTCCAAAGCTAAGGTGAATAGCAGGGGGAGATAGTGGACAGCCTTGCCGCGTCCCACATTCTATCATTATTGAGTCAAAGGTATAACCATTGACTCGTACCCTAGCCACCGGTTGCGTGTATAATAGTTTGACCCACTGAATGAACATCGGTGGGAAGCCCATCCTATTTAGCACCGTTATGAGGTAGGTCTCATTCAATGGAGTCAAACGCCTTAGCAGCGTCTAACTTGACCGCCACAGCTTTGGTATTAGGGATCAAATAATAGGACAAGGCGAACAAGGTGCGGGTGTTATGCGTGGTTGCTCTTGATGGTATAAAGCCAGACTGGTCTGGGAGGACCAGATTGGTCATTAGAGGTTGTAGACGTGTGGCAAGTATTTTAGCTAAGATTTTAGAGTCCACGTTTATAAGTGAGAGAGGGCGATATGAGTCGCAAAGCTTCGGATCTTTGGACGGCTTTAAGAGCGCAATTACCATTGCTTCCCTTAGGGTCGGTGGAAGTATGTTTTTCTCAAAGGCATGACCGAACATCGCGACTAGGTGGGGAGCCAATAAGTCAGCGTAGTGCTTGTAAAATTCACACGTGAATCCGTCGAGTCCGGGAGCTTTGCCATTTGGTAGGGTTTTAATGATTTCGGTGACTTCCTCCACAGTAACCGTGAGCGATAGATATGCCCTCTGCGAGTCTGAGAGCCAGGCAATGGCTACGTCCTCAAGATACTCAAATATTTCCTCAGGTGGTGTAGTTAGCTGGGATTGATAAAGCGCACCATATGTTTTAACAAATTTGCGTAAAATATTCATGCGGGTCTGTGCATATGGCGCCAGCTTCATTACGTATTTGTAAAATCGCCTGGGATCCACGTCCCCCACATATTCTGACCGCTAATACCCTGCCTGGTCTGCCACCCTCACCAAAAGCTCGAGCGCTGGGGCGTTTGTGTAAATACTTGACCTCATCTTCTGCAAATGTTTGGTATTCCGTAAGCTCCTTCCGTATTTCTCCCAATAGTGATTTGTTTTGGGTTAATTCATATTGGTGTTCTAGTGATTTTAACCTTGACTCGCAGCGCACTAACTGTGCCCTAATGTCACGTAGTATCCCCACCGTGGTACTGATGCACAGCCCTCGCAATGTGGCTTTGAAAGCCTCCCACAGCAGACTCGGGTCCTCTGTCGATCTTTCATTCAGCTGAAAGTAATCTTTAATCGCTGTGGCTATAGTGTTGTCATATAGTGAATCCGTAAGTGCTGTGGCATTGAATCTCCAGCTGTAGGAAGGTGGTGTGTAGTGCGGTACTTTGAGGGTCAACACTATTGGATTATGATCGGATAGGGATTTGGGCATGTGTTTAATGCCCGTTGTCCATAACAACACGTTTTTGGAGCCCAGCCAGTAATCAATACGGGACCAGCTGTTGTGTGTGTTGCTTCGCTAGCTCCTGGATTCCTAGCCCTCCAGATATCATGTAATTGTAAATCTTCCATCATGTCTAGCACTTTGGTTCGTGCTTTTCTATGTGGTTCAGCCGTCGTCCCCGATCTATCTACTCAATCGATGAGCGCTAGGTTTAAATCTTCCCCCCACAACAAGACATTATCCACTTTATCATGTAGGTGCGGCCATAGCAGGTTAGCGCCTGAGTTGAGCGTCCTTGCAGTCCTTAACACCCAGTGAGGAGTTATACTGTACGCAATACAAATGTCCTGGTGCCATATATATTACGCGGTTGCGTCACAGTAGTATAATTTAAAGTCGTTATACTAATGAGGAACTGTGAGGATGGAATGGGAAATTGTGGTATGCACTCCGGTAGCTTGTTCATTATGGTTCACTTCATGTCTACCCCTATCACATTCCAGTGCACAAATTATTGTGTGTCATCGCGGCTCAACTTACCATTCAAGAAGCAGATGGATTCGATCAGTCACGCTAGAAGAGACGTAGACCTACCAGGTGCGTACAATAGAGTCTGCAGGTTCCCTGGTAGCCATGTCATAGACATTTCCGTGTTCTTTACCCCTCATTCCTTATCCTGCGCCTGATCTGCTTGCTTCCGTTCCTTCCGTCGAGTAACAATCTTCTTGACGAATTCCTGAGCTGCTTTTGGGGTGGAGAGAATCGTTTGCTTGCCATCCAACGTGATTTTCAATTTAGCTGGGTACAGCATTGCGTATTCCACCTGCATGTCTTTCAATTTCGCCTTGACATTTGCGTATTCCTTACGTGCCTGTTGTACTGCCACAGTATAGTCCGGATAGAATTCCAGTTGATCACCTGCTTCTTTTCCCTCGCCATGCGTAGAATGTTATCACGATCCTGATAGTTCAATACACGGGCCACTATCGGTCTGGGTGGCGTCCCCGGCGGTGGTTTAGGTGCAAGCGACCTGTGGGCATGTCCCACTATAAAAATTGGGGAGAGATGATCTTCGCCAAAGACTTCTCGACAGAGTGCCTCCACATATGCTTCCATTCGGCTTGTGTTGGTCGACTCAGGAACGCCTGCTATCCGGATATTATTGCAGCGAGACCCGGCCTCAAAATCCTCTGCCTTGTTTCTTATAACTTCCAGCACCTTTTCTATTCCACTGCATTTAGAGGTACTTGTTCGCGCTTCATCTACTACCGCCGACAATCTATTCTCAGCCTCATCTAGTCGTTCACCCTGGGTGTCCAATTTCATTGCCATGCTATCCACTCGGCATGTTAGGTGGTCAAGCTTGCCATTTATATCCTGCAGGCTAGACTGGATCGCTTTCAGAATGGATTCCATTCCGTTTTCTGGGGTATTGTCGGCTTCTGTTTTAGTATCCGATTGATTCGTTTGGCCACGCCCGGTTCTTCGCGGTTCAAAATGTAGCTTTGGTTGCTGTTTATCAGGCTTCCCCATCTCGTGCACTAGTGTGTTTAAGTCAATTCCCCAACAGTGGCATTGATATAGTGTGTGTCCGAAGCCGCCTCGTGTGAAACTTCGCCCCGGCCTTAAATCCGACGTGATAGGTTGTGGTGTGTGTCCACCACCTCACAAGAAGGCGCTCTGCGTTGTCGATGTACGAAGTGCCGAGGAGGTTCACAGCATTTCAACAGATTAACCCCTATTGCGTCACACAGTTGGAGGTACACATGCGGGAAGCAAGTTGAGCACACAATACTTATGTTGGTGACCAGAGCGCTGTGTGTACAAAAAGTCCAGTTAGTTGCAGCAGCGTGGCGCGATACTGGTAGTCAAGCCTGTCATGGCACAGATCATGCATGCAATTGGCCCCTCTATGCCTTGTCTGTGCGCACTCTGGATGTGTTAGTTGTTTCTTCCTGAGCTACAGAGCGTGGATTCTGTAGACCGCTCCTTCATTCAGTTTCCCCAGTTGGCGCGCAAACAGAGGGTGTCCAAAATGGCCGCTCCCAGTTCCCCACAGTAGCTCTATCAATATGTATGTAGCTATGGCGCCCTTAGCATTTTCCTCGTCAAGCGCCTAAGGCAATATGCACATCTCTTCCATTGCAAACTATTGTGCACATATTAGCAAGTAGCATGGGTTCGATGCGCTATTAGTGAAAGCGGACTGATAGGGATGCGAGTCCCAGGGTGAGGAGGAGGGTGGTCGCGTAGTTGCCAAGTAGTTATTGAAGCTCTTCAATTGACTCAGGGCATTTTCACCATCGCTGGCATCCACCTCTAGTGTAAGCCGGGTTATGCAGGAGCTGGCGCACCTATACTCCACTCGCCAGTCTCGGCATTTGTGCTTAGCGTTCACTGGGCGCCGCCATTTTGTTTGCGCGCCTCGCGCTGCCGATTATTCAAGTTACGGGGAGCGGATCAAACCTGTCATAGCCTCCTGGTGTCCCCTCTATGTCCTCCGCAAGTCGTGTCCCACTGTGGCTCGTTTCCACCCGGTATTACCATCATAGGTCCGCCGATGCATGCCTTAACAGGGTTTCTGTATGCCGGCCGCCATTTTACCAGCCTCCGGTTACAGCCTTCAGCAGAGTTGAACCATTTTTCACCTTCTATAGTCCAGAATTCAAACTCTCGTAGCGCACCTCAGGTTCGCTGTGGCTTCCGATTGCCGAATTCAATGCTGAACATACTGAATTCGCCCATTATGCTGTGTTATTCCGCAAAGCATGGATCCGCCCGGCGGAGCTGCCACATTAGCCAGCTATCCCGCAATGCGCCCTCGTGGTCCAGTATTATTGATTGCCTTGTATGCAATACATAATGCTTTGAATTTGGTCCGGCTTCTGATGGGCAACCAATGAAATTGGCAGATGGTGGGTGAGATGGGTTGGAACCTATGGTTACCTGCTAAGATTCAGGCTGCCGAGTTTTGGACCAACTGTAGCCTATTGAGGACTTTCTGTTGAGCATTCAGCAGGGGTGTGTTGCAGTAGTCTATTTTTTAAAGTATTAATGTGGACATCAGGGTTTTGCCTGCGGAGGGTGGGAGGAAAGGCAGTAGTTTCTTTATTTTTTTTAGAGTATAGAAGGAGGACGAGATGACCGCATTGGCGTGGTGAATAAACAAGAGTTTATCATCATCAAACAGGATCTCCAGGTTTCTGACTTTCGTGACGGGTTATGGTGGGGGACCTAGCTCGTTAGGCCCCCAGGTGGGGGACCAGCCTGGTGTGAGGGATCCAAAGGTCATTACCTCAGTCTTATCGGAGTTTAGTTTTAAGCAATTGCTCATCATCCTGGAGCTGATGGCTAGCATGCCCTCTTGGAATCTTGACACAACTGTTTCACCATCATTGTGAACTGCTAACACCAGTTGGGTGTCGTCGGCATATGAAGTTAGCCTCATCCCATGAGTTTTGATAATCCTGGCCAAGTCCGACACATAGATGTTAAATAAGGTCGGACTTAGCGAGGATCCTTGGGGCATCCCACATAGGAGAGTGAACACTGGGGGGAGAGTAAAAGTTGCCTATTTTTACTGATTGAGTACGATCAGCAAGGAATGAGGCTAGAAGGGCCCTTGCAGTGTGGATAATGCCTAAAGAAGAGACACGGTTTATGTTTATGTTTATTAAATTTGTATTGCGCACAAATACCCGAGGGTGTCTCGGCGCAGAGAATGTATACAATTAACAGAAAGGAGAAGTAAATTTATTGATCAAAGAGCCACGTTTTCAACTGTTTTCGGAAAATTAACAGGGTTGGACTGGTTTTGATACAGAGAGGGAGGGAGTTCCATAGCCTTGCCGTAGCTACCAGGAAGCATCTGTCTCCCCAAGCAACTGTTCTGGTGCGAGGAAGAAGGAAGTTAGATGCCGAACGGAGAGTCCTGCTGGGGGTGTAAATCCTGAAGGCATTTATTAAAAATTGAGGACCTGAGTTATGAATGGCCTTATATGCAATACAGAGGGCCTTGAATTTTATGCGGCTTCTGAATCTGAGCCAGTGCAGTTGACGTATGGCCGCTGAAACAGATTGGTATTTAGGGATGGAAAGAAGTGCCCTAGCCGCCGCATTTTGGACTAATTGCAGTTTATCCACAACCTGCTGTTGGGCATTTAGCAGGAGGGCATTGCAATAGTCCAATTTTGAAAATATTAAGGTAGTTATCAATGTCATTCCTGCAGCTGAAGGTAAGAAGGGAAGTAGTTTTTTAATTTTCCTGAGGATGAAGAAATAGGCTGAGGTCACAGTATTGACATGATGAATTGAATATGCTACTTACCAGTATGCATCTGTTCTTGGCATGTAGGGCTGCTAACATTCATATCTGTAGCATTAGATCGCCGCCTAGTGTTGGGTCCGGATGATCGCACATTGTTGTCCTGGAAGAGTCTTCGAAGTATCCTGAGATAGGTGGCTCCTCCCCTGGACTACAGTGCGCATGGGCATCGGCTCCATCCCCAAATTGTTTTTTTCCGCCATTGGGTTCGGATGCGGTCTCGACGTCTCTCTGTCGGAACCGAGAAAAACTAGCTTTTTACGGCCAAAAGGCCTTACTTTCATCGCGTCGGTATTGTTTGCGCACGGTCTCGAGTTCTTCCGTCTCTTTGAGTCGGATTCTACGGAGTCGTATCACTCTTCGGACATCGAGGCCTTCTCATCGCAACACGACCGCAACTTTTCAGCATGGAGCGGAGCCCGTTTAAATACTGTCCCGTCTGTGGGTCGAAATACCCACATATCGATGTGCACCCGGTCTGTAACAAGTGCCTCTCGCCGGACCACAACGAGGACAACTGCAAGGCCTGCTCCAGATTCAGGTCAAAAAAGACTCTCAAGCTTCGGCGCGCAGTGCGCCTTGAGGCCAGACAAGCGGCCCCGGATCCAGAAAACATCTTCGGCGACCAAGAAGAGGAGGGCCGGAGCCATCATCTTCAAATTTCACCGCCCGCGACGGACGTCGAGGCAGATCCGGAGGACGACGATGGAGTCGTGGGTCAAGGCCTTGAATACGTCGACGAGGTAGGGGACGTCGAAGAAGTTTATGGGGCCGCGGAAGGTAGCTCGGGTGATGAGCTATGCCCCGAAGGTTATGCGGATCAGGCTCGGGTCACGGGATCGCCAGTCGGCCTTACCCAAGACCCCGTACCGCAAGCCACGGCCCCGCCTTCAGGCCCGGCCACGGACATACTTGCTGTGCTGCCCGTAGCGAAACCGAAACTAAAACCAACGGTATCGACTACACCTAAAATGGCCGACCCGAAACCGAAACCGAAACTTACGGATTCGAGCGTCCCTAAGATGGCGGCCGTTCCACCAAAGAAACCGAAACCTGCTGCCTCATCGACTCCGTCAGCCTCCGGTCCACAGAAGTCGAAGAAAACTGTCGATTCGACAGTGTCGACATCGTCGACAGAAGAGGTTTCCTCTAAGAAGGGAGTTCGGCACGGATCGACCGATGCGACGCCTTCAAAGCCCGCCACAGCTGGCGACAAGACTCCAGTTCCGACTGGGACGTCGTTAGTCGGGCGCGTGGTGGAGACGGAGCAGGCAAAATCTCACGGATCGAAAGCTGGAACCTCAACACATCGGTCCAAGGACTCTGTGTCTACGGCTGCAGCGTCCACGTCTAGGACTTAGAAGGGCCAACAAGACGTCGGATCCGAGGGCAAGAAGAAGGCCTCCTCGTCGGTGCCAAGTGCCGCTGTGAGTGACGCGTCCCCCATCGCCGCTTCACTACAGAGAATTCGGGAGAAGGCATCTACGACGTCGGCTCCGATGCCATCGCACCAGAAGCCGATGGACTTGCCGGCGAAGCCTGCTGGTAAACTTCTCTTCCTTCTGCCGCCCAAGGAGGCTCCGAAGGCCTTTACGCCAAAAACGGCGCCAAAGACATCGGAATCGTCAACGTCTGGGGCACTAACAGGTCGACTACTCGACTCAGGAGAAGATTCTGAGCGTTTTATCGACGCAGACACGGGTAAATTAACCCTTTACAAAAGAAAGATCACTTCGCAACCAGTGGACTCCTATGTTATCCCACTGAAGAAGAAAAAGCTTGCTCAGGACGCTTCGGCCCTGATAGAACCTATCCAGCCTCCCCCTAGAAGGAGCCCAACACCTTCCCCAGACCACTCTGAGGGTGAGGGATATGGAGAAGATGACCAATACACTTTCCCCGTCAATGAACCCGATGCACAGCAAGATTCCTATGACGACATAGGTGACCAAGGCACCCAGGATGTGGGGCAAGACCAACAGCCTTTCAGTGCACGTGCATCCCCAACAGATTCTGCAGGTTTTCATGCACTCATTGAACGGGCAGCTGCTAATCATGATGTGGACATGCATGCTGACCCAGTAGAAGAAGACTTTCTATTTGACACTTTTTCAGTCTCTGAAAGGACAGTAAAGACACTGCCTATGCTCAAAGGGGTCCTTAAACATGCTGCGGACATCTTTAAAGAACCCACCAGGGCGAGGGTGGTCAATCCACGCATCGAGAAGAAGTACAGACCAGCCCCGGCAGACCCTGCATACATTCGGGGACAGTTGCCTCTTGACTCCCTTGTGGTCGCAAATGCCCGCAAACGGGCAAACTCCCAAACAACGGGTGAAGCTCCTCCCCCGGACAAGGAGTCAAAAGTGCTGGAGGCAGGGGGAAAAAGGGTAGCTGCGCAGGCTGCCAATTTCTGGCGTATTGCCAATACACAGGCACTATTGGCACGTTATGATAGGGCGCATTACGACACCCTAGAGCAAGTTTTACAACACCTGCCTCCGCAGTTTCAAGAGGCTACCAGACTGCTTATAGAGGAGGGAAAAACTAATCTCTAACGCAGCCATTAAGTGTGCACTTGATGCCGCAGACACAGCAGCTAGGGCTATTAACACTAGCGTCATGCTGAGACGACAGGCATGGCTCCGCATATCGGGGTTTAAACCGGACATCCAAACAACCATACTCAATCAGCCCGTCAATCCTGATAGACTGTTTGGTCCTGATGTTGACACCACCCTCGAAAAGATTAAGAAAGACAACGAAACTGCTAAGTCTATGGGGGCCCTACAATCACAACAGTTCAGAGGCAACACTTTTCGTCGCTCAGGTGCACGTGGAGCCACCAGAGGACAGATGGGTCAACAGTCACAGTTCTCCAGAGGTGGAGCACAGTCCTCGTACCCCAAGCAGAACAAAGGGGGTTATCGAGGAAACAGCAACAAGGGGCGTGGCAGAGGAAACAACAATTCCCGCTCCTCTGCCCCAAACAAACAGTGACTCTCTGTCACTG
Organism: Lissotriton helveticus; assembly: GCF_964261635.1. Classification (NCBI taxonomy): domain Eukaryota; kingdom Metazoa; phylum Chordata; class Amphibia; order Caudata; family Salamandridae; genus Lissotriton; species Lissotriton helveticus. Next base: position 1,613,235,726 of record NC_136068.1, on the reverse strand, counting down.
CCCCCCGACCATTTAACACCTGTCGGGGGGAGACTCCAGCAGTTCCTGCCAGTCTGGACAAACATCACCACAGACAGGTGGGTACGACAACTTGTCCAGTACGGTTATTGTCTAGAGTTAAAGTCCACTCCACCCAACATTCCACCAAGGCAACGGCCTATGTCCGCAGAGCATTTGCACTTATTGCAGCAGGAAGTGGTGGTGATGCTGCAAAAAGGCGCAATCGAGCTCGTGCCAGTGGAGGAGGAAGGCACGGGGGTGTATTCCCTGTACTTCCTTATTCCAAAGAAGGACGGATCTCTCAGACCCATTCTGGATCTGCGTCCCCTCAACCTGTATATACTGTCAGAACATTTCCATATGCTTACACTGCAACAGATTCTTCCCTTGTTAAACCAAGGGGACTTCTTAGCAACCTTAGACCCCAAGGATGCATATTTCCACATTCCACTACACCCGTCCCACAGAAAATACCTAGATGTCAGACCATACCGGGGACAGGTTGCCAAAGGTCATCACCTCAGTCTTGTTCGAATTTAGTTTTAGGCAGTTCCCCAACATCCAGGAGCCTATGGCTACTAAAGCCTCCTGAAATCTTGATGTAACTGCCAAACCATTCTTATGGACCGCCAACACCAATTGGGTGTCGTCTGCGTAAGTGGTCAGATTCAGCCCATAAGTTTTTATGACCCTCGCCAAGTCCGACACATAGATGTTGAATAGTGTCGGACTTAGCGAGGATCCCTGGGGTACTCCACAGGGTAATGTGGAAGTGGGCGAGTAGAAAGTACCAAGTTTCACAGCTTGGGAACGGTTGGCCAAAAAGGAAGCTATAAGGTCTCTGGCTAGATGGTTAACCCCCAATGCTGAGACACGGTCGATCAAGATGGAATGATCGACCGTGTCAAAGGCGGCGGAGAGATCGAGCAAAATGAGAGCAGCTGCCCCATTATGATCTAAAATAGTTCTGATCTCATCAGCCGCCTTTATCAGTGCTGTTTCAGTCCCATGGCTCCTTCTAAATCCAAATTGGGTGTCATCCAGCAAATGATGTTGCTCAATGAAATCGGACAGTTGGTGGTTCATGAGTGCTTCACAGATTTTTGCTGAGTTGATGAGTGGTGTGATCGACCGTGGCAAAGGCAGCGGACAGGTCCAATAGTATGAGGACTGCCGCACCGCCTTGATCCAAGATCACCCTGATCTCGTCTGTTGCCTTGATGAGAGCCGTTTCGGTTCCGTGGCCCTTCCTGAACCAAAATTGCGTGTCATCCAGGAGGTGGTTGTGATTGATAAACTCCGATAATTGCCTATTCATTATTTTTTCGAAAATGTTCTATGGAAAAGGAAGGCAGGCAATAGGTCTGTAGTTTTCCTAGGCTGAGGGGTCGAGGGAAGTTTTTTTAAGGAGAGGTTTTATGATAGCCTTTTTCCAAACTGCGGGATAGGTGCCTGTGCGAAACATTGAGTTACAGATGTTGGTGAGAGAAGAGGTAATGGATTGAGGGATGAATTTTAAGATGGATGGTGGGCAGGGGTCGAGAGGGGATCCTGATCTTATGGAGATTAGTTCTGAAATCTGCTCGGGGGAGGATTGGTTAAAATTAGAAAACGTTGGGGAGGTAGTTTTAATGGGAGGGTGTGTATTTGTGGTTCGGGGTTGGCCTGAAAGGCGAAGGTAGAATAGATGGAGGTGACTTTGTCTGAGAAGAAGTTGGCGAGGGAGTTACAGCAGGTTTGAGAGGTATCTGCATTAGGACACACGGGAGTATTAGATAGTTTGTTTACTACCTTAAACAGCTGTTTGGAAGAGTGTTGAGCCGATTCTACCTGGGATAGATAGAAATTGCTCTTTTCTGTAATGATGAGCTGTTTATATTTGGCTAGTGCTTGTATTTCATTTTGTCGTGGGTGTTGTAGTTTTTGCGCCTGTGTCTTTCAAAATTTCTGCAGTGTTGCCTTTGGAGTCTGAGCACCTCTGAAAACCAGGGGGCAGAGGAGGTGATCCGATTGGTAAAGATGGTCTTAGACGGTGCCAAGGTGGTGAAGGCTCTATGTAACCACAGTGAGTAATTATTGGATGTTAGATCCGGATCAGTAGTGGGAATGTCTTGAGTGTTGGAGAGGGTAGTTGTGAGGAGGTGGATGTCGATGTTCTTCCATGCTCTGGTGTGCTTGGGAATGCGGGCGCTGGGGTGGCGGAGGTTGGAGTTTCGGATTTGGATAGTGAAGAGAACTGCCACGTGGTCTGTCCATGTAAGGGGGATGACTGAGGAGAGGGCGATATTGCTGTTGTTGGTGAACAGACCATCGAGGGTGTGTCCCGCCAGGTGGGTGGGTTTAGTCACTAGCTGAAGGAGTCCTGCTGCTTGTAGGTCAGTTGTGAGGGGAGAAGTGTCTTTATCATTAAGGGATTCTAGATGGAAATTGAAATCTCCTAGAATAGTGTGGTTGGGGGCTCCTGCTATAGGCTCTATTAGGCTGTCTAGCGCTGAAAGGAAGTCCATTCGAGGGCCTGGAGGGCGATAGACAAAGGTGCCTTTAAACGATTGGTTATTGGAAAGGGAAATAGAGAAGCTAAGCGCTTCACAGACTGGGGAGTCTAAGGTTTCTATTTTAGTTGGATAAAGTTCTTGATGGATAATGGCTAAGCTACCTCCCTTTCTGATTGGTGTGTCCAGTCTGAGTACACAATAGCCCTCAGGCAAAGCAGCACAGAAATCAGGTCCTGAAGAAGTAATGAAAAGGAGGTGTAGATTATGGCTCGTTAGTAGCTCTAGGATTTCATATTTGTGCTTAGGAAGGGAGCGTGCGTTTATGAGAGCAGAGGTAATGTGTGCAGGGAGGTGGAATGGGTGTTGGGTGGGAGGGGAAGGGGGTGGGAGAGAGGGGGCCAGTTTGAAGGTGCAGACGGGACAGTGTGTAGAATGTTTATTGTTTCTGGAGTCAAAAATAAGGCAGGAACAGTAGAGGGTGTTTCCTTGGAGGCTGTGTACTCCACTGGGTTGAATGCCTGCGTGTTGTTTGTGTGGAGGGTGCGTACTCCATTGGGTGTTATGTTATGTTATGTTATATTTAATTTATACCGCGTGCAGCTACTCGAAAGTGCCCCAGCGGTAACTGAAGGTAATTACCAAAATGAGCACAAAACAGCAACTAGAAAAGCAAAGTTTTTACAACGAAGTACCTTTACGACGCAACCATTACAACGCAACTTTTACAACGTCTTGCGCTGGGGGGCGCTCTAGGATAGGGAATAGTTTCCAACACCTTCCCTACTATCCACGGGGATTGGAGTTGGAATAGTAAATTAAACTATTCACTATTCAGCGCCCCCCAACACTAGTCGTTGTAACGACTTGCGTTGTAAAACTTACTTCGTAAAGGCATGCGTTGTAACATCATACATCCCTCCTGGATACACCGAAGAGCCAAGGGCAACGTGTTCCAAGCCAAACTGGCTTTTCGCACAAACGAGATACCACCCAGTCTTTGGCGGTTGAACCTGGGGGTCTGTAAAAGCCGCTGGGCGGATGAGCGCAGCTGTCATCCTGACCTCCTCTGCAAATAGATGGGACTAAGCCCATGGAGGGCTCTATGAGCGTTGGTCAACATCTTAAATTTCAAACGCGAATCAAGTGGAAGCCAGTGCAAGGAACGCAAATGTGCCTTGATGTCAGTCCAAAGAGCAGTCTGGCCGGCGAGTTTTGAACAACCTGCAATTTCTTAATAAGGTAGCCCGGGCTGCCCACCAATAGGGCATTAGTGCATAGTCCAAATGGGACAAGATGAGAGCCCGGACCACAGTTCCTCTGGCACTGCCTGGCAAACAGGGAAAAAACTTCAAGATTTTCAAGGTGCCAAAGCATGTGCCCGCCAGCTTCTTTATTTGTGTAGAGAAATTCAGGTTGTCATCGAACCAAACGCCCAGATTTATTGCAGCACCTTTGTCTGCCATAGTACGGGGAAAGCCTGAAGGCCAAAGCCTGTCTTTAAAATCCAAAGTGACCGAGCCATAGAGGAGCACTTCTGATTTCCCTTCGTTACATTTCAGCTGAGCATTGGCCAGCCACTGGAATACCGGACAAACAACGTTGGGCCGCCACTACCAAGTCATCCTCCTTGCTCCAAGAGAACAAGAGCTGGGTGTCGTCAGTGTATGCCATCACTTTGGCCCCTAGTGACTCCACAAGATAGACCAGCAGAGTCACTTAGATGTTAAAAAGTAGGGGGCTCAGTGATGAAGCCTGCGGCACCCCGGTAGTTACCTGCATTGGCTCAGAGGCACAGGGAGTGAGCCAGTCCCGCTGTGTCCGGCCTTCCAAGAAGGGCTTAATCCACCGCAGGGCTGAGCTGGAGATGCCTATCTCCGACAGGTGATCAAGTAGCAGAGAATGGGTCACAGTATCGAATGCCGCAGAGAGATCTAGCATAACCAATGGGGCTCTCCCGCCGGCATCCAAACACTCCCCGATCGCCTCTATCACCTCAAGCAGAGCAGACTCCATGCTATAAGAAGCGCGGAAGCCAGACTGTGCCGGATGGAGCAAGCCAGATGTCTCAACATAGTTAGTAAGTTGGGAGGTAATGACTTTTTCGCAAACCTTAGCCTAACTAGGTAGGAGCGAAATAGGGCGGTAGTTCTCAGGAAACAAAGGATCGAGAGACGGCTATTTAAGGAGAGGCAAAATAAGAGGCTTCCATTAAGTTGGAACATATGCCTCTCGGAGCGACTGGTTAACCATTAAGTTCACTTCTGCATTAATGGTGTCAGCCACATCCGACAGAAGCCTGGCAGCACATGGGTCATTGGATGAACCCGACTTAAGTGCCTTCAGAATCCTGAGGGAGCTGGGCATATCCACCACACTAAACGTGGGAAACATGGGGGCTGAGCCAGCCTTCGGCCCGGCCCGCAGCCCACCTATAGGCTTCCTAGATGGAGTTGAAAACGTCTCTTGGATACTAGTGATTTTATCCTTAAACAATTTTGCCAAAGTATTACACCAAGTATCCGACGTTGAAGCCCCGGTCACCCGGGCACTAGGTGCCAGGAAATTCTGTACAATAGCAAAGATTTATTTTGAATTGTTATTAGCCCAATCGATGCGAGCCGAATAATACTGGCCCTTGGCCAATCCAATGGCCGTGTAATAAAGTTTTTGTTTGGCTCGCAGGGCATCTTTACCCATAGAACCATAGCCCCCAGAACGCCAAGCTCTCTCCCACACTTTACACGTATGTTTCAAGGTCTAAAGCTCAGGCGTGAACCAAGGCCCACGCAGTCTATCGTAGATGGAATTATTTGTTTAGTGTCCCATGTACGGCAGATGGGAGGTGTATGTTGCTGTCTATTTTTAGCTAGTTTCTGCTACATAGGTCTACATGTGGTGTTCTATGTTCTGTAAAGGTTAAATAAGTTGCGCTCTTTTAGAGTGCCTATTGAGAGTTTTGTGTTTTGCTCAGTGTTTCAAATTTGTTGTGCTTTTCTTTGTGACGGGCATCCTGTCTTCTGCTCTAGACTGGTGTGGAATTTTGTAAATGATATGGAATGTGTGATGTCGTTAGCTTGACTGTCCTATCCCTATCAGGTGAAGTTTAAAGTTTACAGCTGGGGCTGAGCTGGTTACATCCTGATGCCTGGAGGGGTACATGTAACTTACGCCTCAATAAAACACTTGTACCTGCCTGTTTCCTGGGTCTCATTACCAATCTGTAACTTCTTAATGTAACAGAGGCCGTGTAGTTTGACCAGCCCTGAGTGGATGCAGTGTAAAATATATATACAGATGCTGCTTATTATCATTGTTGTGGGTAGGGAGGGTCCTTGACTGAAAAAAAGGGGGTGTATTAGGTGGTCATGCGGTCCCTCCCAAGCAACAAAACTTTCAATAAATGGTATGATACACTGGTGGATCTGCTTTTATGCTTTATATAATATCCGTATTTCATGTGTTCAATTTCTAAACAGACATTTTGAACCAGAACCACGGCACAAGGAAATAAAAACGTGCAGTTAGATAGAATTTAATAAAAACGGTTGCAAGTGTGAACCTAGTTTTTTGTCAATAAAGCACTTATAACATGGAATCTGAAAGGTTGTGTGTAGAGATTTTTCAAAGAAGTTAGGCTGTTCTCTGGAAATAATGTAGAATAAATGCAGGATAATGTATGTTTATAATTCAAACACTTGTTTCAAACAAAATATAAAATATTTAATTGGACCATATTTATTTTCACTGGCATAGCATAAACATATAAAATAGAAATAGACGAATTTGATTAAAATACACTTTCTTAAACTGTCCTCAAGTCAATAGTGGTATCCTGTAGATCTTTTATTTTCCAAGAGCATTAAGGGCAGCTTGTGACCGTAGTTAAACTGGTTTCTCACTCTGGCCGCCGCAGAAGGTGACTGTAGCTTACATGATGCACAGCATGCACTACACACCTAATGGAGTCCCAGGTATGTCAAATGTTCATACTGTGTGAAGGTGAGGTTGCCTACAAAGGGCCCAAATATTGTTCTAGGAGCAAAGGTCACGTTGGATTCCATAAGGTTTAGTTGAGGTATATAGATTCTACAGGATGGCAGCAGGTTCGACTGAGGTCTCTGGTTTCCACTAGGCAGTAGTGAAATAAATGTTAGGAAAAGTTAGGTTCCCTCTGGTTACCAGCAGGATTGGTTTAAAATCTCATTCCAGTGAGTAGCTGCAGGTTTCGCTATGGGGTCTAGTTCCTATTGCCCACGTTTAGGCAAGTTCAGGACCATGGGTAGATTTGGGAAATCTAGAGGAGTCTGAGCCACTTGAGTTACCAAATTAATTACGTGCTGCATCTGGGTCTTGTTGTGCACTAGTAGGACTGAGGTGTGACTTCCAATTAGGGTCCATGGACAATGTTGCCAGGAAGGCCGTAATGGTCATATTTACGAAACAATGTTGAAGCGCGGATCTGCGGCAAATACAGCAGCGCCGTGCTCTGACATTTTTAAAATGCAGGGATGCGCCATATTCACAAGAATACAACGCACCCTGTGTTTCCCTGAGCGCTGGTGCAAAAAAAGCTGCCTAGGGCCAGCGCAGGCACCCAGCTGCATGGGCGTTTGTTTATGTGCAGGAAGGGACCCCATCCTGCACATAAACAATCAATAATGGTGCTTTGCTCTTTTTATATGTGCTGCAAAATGCAACACACATGGAAAGATCAAAAAAAGAGGAGAAATTAATAATTTCTCCTCGTATCGCCATTCTAATGCCTGGTAACCATGGTGTTAGAATGGCGCTGTTTTTGGAGCTACCTAGGCATTGTAAATCTAGGGCAGCGTCAAAAAGCAGGTGTTGCGGTGGAATGCCCAAGCAACACCCACTGCACTCCCCTTTGCCACAGAGGACTGCAGCGAAAAGGGGAATATTTACAAGGTGGTGTTAAGCCACGTTAAGTGGCTTAGTGCCACATAGTAAAAATGAGAAAGGGCGCTGTGGCACCGGAGCATCAAATAAAAGTGACGCTCCGGTGGCGATAGGGGCTTGTAAATATGCCCCTACGTTTTAAGTACTGTTAAGGTGAGTAACAATAAACATCTGTTATCTGGTAATAGCGCCAACAGACCCCCCTCAATGAGAACATGAACTCTATAAGTAGGCCTTTTACATTCAGGAACAGCGATTTTACTTACTGACCACTGTAAAATAATTTCTCTCTTGATGCATCATTTTGTCAAATGTATCTCCAATCACCCACTCTATAGGACACATAAGCAACTATCCTATTTCCCAAGACTTATGTGCTCATTTTTAACATTGGGATGAGTTGAAGTGATTTTCCAACTTGGCACATGCATGCCACCCTCAACATTTAATGTGTTGCAGAAGGAAAAGGTTACTTCTCATTTACAACAGTTTTCAAGATTGTGATCTAAATCTACACGTTGTGTATCATCCCGGTTTCTATTGGCAGCTTTGGAAATGCATGGCATATGAATCCAGGCTCGAATTTCCCAACGCAGCAAGTAAAGGGGAGAGAGCAGAAATGTGCCATACTCAGAAAGATTTGGCACACCTCTGATCTCTTCCTGCGCTGGCAAACTTCAGGCAGCCTAGCGCCAAAGCAGGCATGCTTGCGCCATGGTGCAAGGGCGCACGCTTTACAGGCAGCATTGTTTTGTGGTCTATTACTCTCTCCATGTGTCCTGTAGAGGATGCAGCACTCATGGAAAGAGGAAGTAATAAGGAGAAATGAAGATGTTTCTCCTTGTTACGCATCTCTCAGGCATGCGCACCATTTTGCCATAAACCCAAGTTTACTGCCTTTAGTAAATCTGGATTTGTGTAAAAATATATGATTGCCTGTATGGGCATTCCCATGCTCTACCTATGTAACACCTACCTAATGCAGTGTAAAGTTTTTGCATGGAGACACAAATCAGCCCTTGCACAGCTTTGTAAATCTAGACTTGCATTTTGCGACTTGGCTGAGCCAAAAAAGTGGCACAACAATGATGCAAAATGTTAGTAAGTCTGGCCCAAAGTTTTTTTGGGACTACAGTTTGGACCCATAATGATGTAGACTCTATGGGGCATATGTACGAGGAAGTGGCGGAGTGAGACGTTAGCCGTCATGGCTTAACGCCTCACTCAGCCACTTCAGAAACGCAAGGCTGTGCCATATTTACAAGGATATGGTGCAGCCTTGCGTTTCCCCCTGCAATGGCCCTACACTTAGTAGTCTAGCGCCAACACAGGCACCTTTGCACCATAGTGTAGGTGTGTCTGGGTGCAGGGGATGATTGTTTATGTGTAGGAAGGTGTCCCTTCCTGCACATAAACAATCCTTAAAATACCATTTTCTCACTTTTATGAATGCTGCTTCATGCAGCAAACATGAAAGTCACAAAATGGCATTTTATTTACAGATTGTTTATGTACAGGAAGGGGGACGTCCCTGTACATAAACAATCCATAGCAGTTTGCTTTTCCCATGTGCGCTGCAAAAGGCAGCACACATGGAAATAAAAGCAAAAACAAGGAGAAAATATGCATTTCTCCTCGTTTTGCCAAGTTAAGACCAGGTTCCCTCGGTCTTAATTTTGGTGCTGCCTTCTATTTACGCTGCTTTTGTACATAGGGGGCAGTGTCAAAATCAATGGGTGTTGCAGTGGAAAGCCCACCGCAACACCCACGGCCCGCCTCTTTCATGCTAAGCATAGCATGAAAGGGGGCCTTATCTACAAGCCAGTGTTAAGCTATGTTAAGTGGCTTAACACTGCCTTGTAAAAAAGGCTAAGCCTTTATGGCATTAGGGGCTTGTTCACCTGCCCCTAAGTTCACAATACTCATCTTTCTTTGGTGGCCAGGGAAGCAATTCAGCCTAAAAAGAGTCAGCAATGTGCTATATCCTGATTTAATATTATAGTGGAGATGTATGTGGCATATACAGGCAATCCTCCTTGAGTGGGGCTCTTGTGCTGCAGATGATATGCCACTTGTGAAGCAATTGTGGTGAATTAGTTAGGATCATGGGGTTTCGAAAGCCATATCTCCACCCCCTCATTTTAAAAAGGATTGTTACTTCGTGAAAAATGCGGTCTTGTGATGGACTTGTTGCATACATGAGATTTACTTGAATCTTCTCGTGTTTCGGCCTGATGTAATGATGAATGCAAAGCCATGTTTTTATATGAGACACGTCTAAAAAAGATCAACATAGGTGAACAAATATCCAGTATTCAGACGTGTGAGCAAGGATCTTTGGTGGATTAAGTGCAGGCCTCGATTTCCATCTTTTCTTCCCACTCATGCAGAAAGCTCAGGAGGTTATTGCTGGAGAGGGAATCTGAGATCTGCAGGTTCACATCCGAGCCTTGAAGGGAGGAAGCCCCAGTGGAATAACTCATTTCATGTAGCATCTTGAACACCACTGGGGTGACCTGTAGAATGGAGAGACAAGGGGGACAAGTCAGACAATGCGAAGAAAGCACAACAAACAGACAGCCAGAGGTGATTTGTGCAAACCTCCCATGGAGAATAAGATTTTCCCCCCATTTCTGTTAGAGGTCCAGAATGTGTGTGTATCGGCGTTCTATGAATGAATGGGTAGGTTTAGTTTTGCATGCTGCTGGATAGACTTGTGCATAGAGATGTGCCAGTGTGAATCTTCTGCATGACCCCTGACAACAAACATCTGGGGATGTGTTTGGAGGCACAGTCCAAAGTGTCTCCCAATTTAAAAAATGGCAGAGGGTGAAAAGGGAAGATGATCTGGGCACCAAGTACCTGCACCATGATGAACTTTTTATTCCAGGGCTTCTGTCTGTCATCGGGCCAATGCTCGCCAAGACACAACCAAATGGAGTAGTGAGGGGAGTGAGGTCGCCTGCGATCCATGAAGTCAATGAGCTCTGAGGAAACAGAGATATCATTCAGCTGGTTGAATCTCATACATTGACACAAAAACGAAGGCTGCCACTGATATCCTGTGTTCTATATACGCATAGGGACACAGCTTGCCATACATTATGTTAGGTTATTGTTTCCTGTACAGCACAGCTTATCCTGCTCCAAGGCATTAGCCACTGCGATTGCTATTCGGGTTTGAATACACCCTTTTAATGGCATGAGAAACAATTCAGTCTTATAAGGGATGTTGAACTGTGTCTGTCTCTCTGTAAAAAAGATTAATGAAAGGGGGTAGCAGAGAAGCAGTTTCTTCACATGGGTTGATTCAGTTTCCCAATAACATCATCATAATCAAAGAGAGAGTCAACCTACTAGTGGCTCACACTAAAGATTCCGTAAATCTACCTAAAGGGGAAATATTTATTTCATTTTTTATAAGAGAACACACTCACTGATCAGCCGAGTGGCATGCTTCATTGTAGAGTTCCCAAGATATAAAATGTATCAGGGTGTGCTTACAACCTCGACCAAGCACTAAGTATATCAGGAGAGACCTTGAGAAAATAAAATTGTCTAAACTGTACCCTAGGTTTGTATTTTAGTTTGGCTCTATGTGGCAAGATTAGAAATTGAAAGTGATGCCTTCAAGGTTTTATTACTTAAGCTTTTGTTTCGGTCTACATGTTTCAGCCACCTTTTTCGCCAATTTATGGTCATGTGGTTTTACTCAGGACCAGATCAGGTATCTTGGGGGCATATTATCAAGGGGGCGCGATAAAATTACCGCCGCTTTAGCGTCCGTTTTCGGGCAAAAAGCGGCGATAATTTTATCGCATTATTTAGCGCGTGATTCCTTGACTTAGCTCCCGTTTTTCACACGCCTCACCTCGCATCGATAATGAGATGCCAAGGAGGCATGGCTGTGAAATTAACATGGGAAAATATCACGAAGGCAGCTTTGCGATATTACCAACGAGGTGTAGCGATATTTTAAATCGCGCTAACTCTGCCTTAACTCAGGAATTTAACATCTGTTAAATTCCTGACTAAGGCATACCTAACATGGGTGGTGGATTGTGGGGCTAAGGCCACAGGGTCTATCATCAAGCTTATCGCCGTTTTCCAAGGAACATCGCTGGAAAAGCAGTGATATTCCATGGAAAACCCCGCTATCACTGTAATATTTATCGCCGTAGCGCTAAGCGTTGCTAATATAGCACTAGCTTGGCGATATATTCCAGCGATAGCCGGAGATAATTAAAAGCGCGCTAAACGCGCTCAGCGATAATTATCGGTGGAGCTTGATAATATGCCCCTAGATACCCCAGAATCCTCATGTAATTTTGTCCTGAACAAGCAAACTTTGCTCGATCACAATCACTTAAATCATACATACAAACCGATACAGGGGGACTTCATTGTGTGGTGATTGGTATCACTTTCTTTTGCCTCATAGGGTGCCGACAGGAGGCATCTTGTTAGAAATAGACCACTTGAGGTTGTCTGCATGGGACCCTTGTACAGAGCATAATAATGATGGAATACCGAAGAGCTAACATGGCTCCAAGAGGCCTCATCGTAGGTAACGAACTAAGAACCATTTTAGAGGACGCTAACTTTAGAGAGGAGTGGTCGCTCATTGCGTGGCAGTGTACACGTGCCAGGCTAGTACTAAAAATAAAAACAGCAAAACAACTATCAAATGCCCTGTTGATCAAAATACAAACCGAAGAGAACAACCTGAAGGCAATAGTCCAAGTAACACTATTTAAGAAACGACTACAGGAAATAAATAAGGAACTGGGAAAATACAAAGAGTTCCTGACCCAAACTTAAATACTACCACTTCAAAACGATGTGAAGAAGTTTAACCATGACAAGGTTACCCATACTCGACTACAAACTATGTCAAGACATGTACCTCAGCTACATCAGATGATGATACTTCAAGAAGTGGTTTGCCCATGGACTCAGACCATGGACAGAGGGGAGTTGACCATAGACATATACATGGAAGGAGAGGCAGAGGAACAAGAATTATGCCCAAACAGATGCCATGTCCAACCTACCCCCCTCCATTTCAAGTACAGCCTAGCCTACTACCATTCTATGGGTGGCACAGCCAGTACCCTCCTAAGTTCAATCAAGGTTTCCTGGCACACAGGAATAGGTTCCCTTTTTTAGGATGAGGCTGGGGAAGAGGAAGAAGCAAAAAATAGAATGGAACTCAAAGTACAATGGGAAGGCCGGACCTTATAAATGAATACAAGGAACATGGCACAGGATGCAACCCCAGGGGACAGCACGTTGACCTCGATGTTAGTCTTTCATACAAAGTCATGACTGAAGACCAAATAAATCTATTAAACAATGGATTAGGATTTGTACTGGCTTCCAAGGACCAGATGTGAACTAGCAGAGTTCCTCCGAAAACTGTAATTCAAGGCATAATTTTCAGACAAAAGAGGGGACAAGGAAGAACATGATTCCAGTTTAAGGAAGAAGTAAAAGTTTATTCCATCTAGTAATACAATACCGGTGGAAATACTGATCTTTGAGCAGGCAGTAATAAAGGACCCAGAAACCATTGATCTGTCAAAGATATGCACATTCCAGAAACTGAGCCATAAGGACAAGAATGCCATAAGATCCCACAAGAGATGACGACAAATTGGTAAAAAAAACAGCAGACCAAAAGAGGGTGCTATAGTCATACAGCAGAAAATAATGTACTATAGAGAAGAATGGCTCAAAAAACTATATGAAATTTATCTAAGATCCTACAGAATCCCTACAGAGTGATATCAACAACCTAACTGAGGAGGCTGAGATCAACAGATGGATATCCAGGAAGGAAGCAGATTTTCCCAGCCTATTACACCATACCAAAAATACAAAATAACAGGACCCCGATAGCTGGTAGACCCACTGTGTCTGAATTTATTCCAATAATAGAACCGCTGTCAAAATTTAGCGACCACTTCCTCCAGCCCATTGTCGAGAAGAGTCCTTCTTACATCAAATCCACGAAAGATTTGAGACTACTTGAAGACATTTATTACAACCCAGAGAATAACCTCATCATTGAGTAAGACATCAAAAGTCTCTACAAGAGTTTACCCCCAGTATGAAGCTCTGAAGGTTTTGGAGGATTTACTGTTTTCTGAGGACGGGCCCCACAACAACTCTAGCCATTTTGTTTTAATATCCAGGAGATTGGCTTTGAAAAATGTTTATTTGCAATTGTAGTGTCTGTGCACCTACAAGTACACAGTACATCAATGGGCAGCACCTTTGTTCCAAGCATCGCATACCTTTATGTTCACCATTTTGAACAAATGAAAATCATGACCCAAAGAAATACACACAGGAATTATATAGAACTTTGGAGAAGATACATCCACGATGTGTTGATAATTTGAAAGGGAGACTAGGGGAGGGAAGGAGATGGAATCTGTGGAATGGATCAACACATAAAATGAGTATTTGAAGTTTATGTACTTAAAGTATAATATCACATTAACTTTTCTGGATTGTAAAATCATCCACGACAAAAGACGGATGGACATATGCCAAAAACCTACTGATAAGAACGATCTTCTCAGTTTCGACTGCTTCCACCTGCACCCTCTATGAGAAAATCTACCCTTTGGACAATTTCTTAGACACAGAAGATACTGCAGCAAGATGGAAGATTTAAAAAACACAGGCCAATGAGCTGAGCAACAAATTAAGGCAAAGGGGATATCCTGAAGAAATAATACACAAATCCTTCAGGAGGGCGAAGAACAACATTAGGGAGGCATTGTTTGAACATACATGAAAAATGAGGAAAGACAACTATTGGTGTGTCGCTACCTATTCAGTCTTATCCAATCAAATCAAATCAAGAAACTGACCAACAAACACTGGCATATCCTAAATACTGGCAAAATGAGTTTCAAGTAACCACTGATTGTACACTAAAGGTCAAGGAACATTATCAATATCTTAGTGCACACCAGGGATAGTGCATACTTAAGACTCAGAACAGAACCCCTCTATCCAATTGACCAAATATTAGCAGTCACTACCAGTGAGGGAATTGCAGTGTATGCACAATAACAAAGTATTAAAAACAGGAGATCTGGCAATATGGGTAAAAAGACATGCCAGTTATAATTCAACATGTGGTTTATCTCATTACACATCCCTGCAACTTAAGCTATACAGGGATGACCAGCAGGAAAGTAAAGCAACGCATTGGTGAACATAGGAGCAACCTCAGATGCAAGAGAATTACTACAAAAATGTCACTATATTAGTGTAGGATACATAGTGGATGATTTCAAGTGGGCTGTACTGGAACAAATTAAGACACAAGATGCAAATACAATACTGAATTACTTCCTTCAAAGACACCTGTCTTGAAAAAGACCCGACGCGACCACCAACTGGGGCGCATGAGGGTCGAAACATCGACGCTTGTCATAGGTCCAGAACCACCAGGATCCCAATAGAAACACTAGGAATCCTCGGTTGTAAATCAGCATCTGGCTAATGAAATATTTGAATATATTTGTATATAGGAAATTCCATTCCACTGTATATTTTTTCACATATTGAGCACTTTTCACCAAATGTCACTTAACTGCACCTGTTTTTTGACGGTCTTATCATGCATTAAATGTTATCATTGAATGAAGTAATTCAGACGAAACATGAATGAATTCTGATATAAATTGCACTAAATAACCTCTTGATCTCACATCCTTTATTTGTATATTGCTTGAGCATTTATTTCTCATTATATGTGTGTACCAGAGAGCATTGCACCTTGATTGCATTAATTAGCAGTGTCAAAGTAATGTGTCTTACCCAACAAAACCATTCTTTTGTTTAACCATTAATTACTCAGGTTCTGAGGGACACAGGGTTACCCCTTTTTTCTTGAACAGCAAAATAATTTGGGCACTTTTGCCTTCAGCACAGGATTTCAGTAATGGTGAACATTCCGGGCCAAAGGAATGCAGTAGCATCCACAATTGTTTAAGGCGGTACAGCAAAAGCGGCGTCCATGCACAATAGGCCTTTTCGCACCTCACTTGAAAGACAACTCCAGGAGTTTGTCAGTTGGAGGCCATATCCGCTAGCGAAGGCAACAAATGTGCAAAATTCCTGTACGCATTTCCCTCGTTTTCCATGAACCCTTGACTAGTGGCTCAAGCGAGGAGCATGAGAAACAATACAGTCTTATAAGGGATGTTGAAATGTGTCTGGCTCTCTGTAAAAAAGATAAATGAAAGGGGGTAGTAGAGAAGCAGTTTATTCACATTGGTTGATTCAGTTTCCCAATAACATCATCATAATCAAAGAGAGTGAACCTACTAGTGGCTCACACTAAAGATCCCCCAAATCTACCTAAAGGGGAAATATTAATTGAATTTTTTATAAAAGAACACACTCACTGATCAGCCGAGTGGCATGCTTCATCATAGAGTTCCCAAGATATAAAATGTATCAGGGTGTGCTTACAACCTCGACCCTCGGGGAAGCACTAAGTATATCAGGAGAGACCTTGAGAAAATAAATTTGTCTAAACTGTACCCTAGGTTTGTATTTTAGTATGGCTCCTTGTGGCAAGATTAGAAATTAAAAGTGATGCCTTCAAGGTTTTATTACTTAAGCTTTTGTTTCGGTCTACATGTTTCAGCCACCTTTTTCGCCAATTTATGGTCATGTGGTTTTACTCAGGACCAGATCAGGTCTCTTGAGGGCATATTATCAAGGGGGCGTGATAAAATTACCGCCGCTTTAGCGTCTTTTTTCGGGTGAAAAGCGGTGATAATTTTATCGCATTATTTAGCGCGTGATTCCTTGACTTAGCTCCTGTTTTTTACACGCCTCGCCTCGCACCGATAATGAGATGCCAAGTAGGCATGGATGTGAAATCAACATGGGAAAATATCACGAAGGCAGCTTTGCAATATTACCAACGAGGTGTAGCGATATTTTAAATCGCGCTAACTCTGCCTTAACTCAGGAATTTAACGTCTGTTAAATTCCTGACTAAGGCATACCTAACACGGGAGGTGGATTGTGGGGCTAAGGCCACAGGGTCGATCATCAAGCTTATCGCCGTTTTCCAAGGAACATCGCTGGAAAAGCAGTGATATTCCATGGAAAACCCCGCTATCACTGGAATATTTATCGCCATAGCGCTAAGTGTTGCTAATATAGCGCTAGCTTGGCGATATATTCCAGCGATAGCCGGAGATAATTAAAAGCGCGCTAAACGCGCTCAGCGATAATTATCGGTGGAGCTTGATAATATGCCCCTAGATTGCCCAGAATCCTCATGTAATTTTGTCCTGAACAAGCAAACTTTGCTCGATCACAATCACTTAAATCATACATACATACCGATCCAGGGGGACTTCACTGTGTTGTGATTGGTATCACTTTCTTTTGCCTCATAGGGTGCCGGAGGGAGGCATCTTGTTAGAAATAGACCACTTGAGATTGTCTGCATGGGACCCCTGTACAGAGCATAATAATGATGGAATACCGAAGAGCTAACATGGCTCCAAGAGGCCTCATCGTAGGTATCAAACTAAGAATCATTTTAGAGGACGCTAACTTTAGAGAGGAGTGGTCGCTCATTGCGTGGCAGTGTACACGTGCCAGGCTAGTACTAAAAATAAAAACAGCAAAACAACTATCAAATGCCCTGTTGATCAAAATACAAACCGAAGAGAACAACCTGAAGGCAATAGTCCAAGTAACACTATTTAAGAAACAACTACAGGAAATAAATAAGGAACTGGGCAAATACAAAGAGTTCCTGACCCAAACTTAAATACTTCCACTTCAAAACGATGTGAAGAAGTTTACCAATGACAAGGTAACCCATACTCAACTACAAACTATGTCAAGACATGTACCTCAGCTACATCAGATGATGATACTTCAAGAAGTGGTTTGCCCATGGACTCAGACAATGGACAGTGGGGAGTTGACCATAGACATATACATGGAAGTAGAGGCAGAGGAACAAGAATGATGCCCAAACAGGTGCCATGTCCAACCTAACCCCCTCCATTTCAAGTACAGCCTAGCCTACCATTCTATGGGTGGCACAGCCAGTACCCTCCTAAGTTCAATCAAGGTTTCCTGGCACACAGGAATAGATTCCTTTTTTTAGGATGAGGCTGGGGAAGAGGAAGAAGCAAAAAACAGAATGGAACTCAAAGTACAATGGGAAGGCCGGACCTTATAAATGAATACAAGGAACATGGCACATGATGCAACCCAAGGGGACAGCACGTTACAAAGTCATGACTGAAGACCAAATAAATCTATTAAACAATGGATTAGGATTTGTACTGACTTCCAAGGACCAGATGTGAACTAGCAGAGTTCCTCCAAAAACTGTAATTCAAGGCATGATTTTCAGACAAAAGAGGGGACAAGGAAGAACATGATTCCAGTTTAAGGAAGAAGTAAAAGTTTATTCCATCTAGTAATACAATACTGGTGGAAATACTGATCTTTGAGCAGGCAGTAATAAAGGACCCAGAAACCATTGATCTGTCAAAGATATGCACACTCCAGAAACTGAGCCATAAGGACAAGAATGCCATAAGATCCCACAAGAGATGACGACAAATTGGTAAAAAAAAACAGCAGACCAAAAGAGGGTGCCATAGTCATACAGCAGAAAATAATTTACTATAGAGAAGAATAGCTCACAAAACTATATGAAATTGATCTAAGATCCTACAGAATCCCTAAAGAGTGATATCAACAACCTACCTGAGGAGGCTGAGATCAACAGATGGATACCCAGGAAGGAAGCAGATTTTCCCAGCCTATTACACCGTACCAAAAATACAAAATAACGGGACCCCGATAGCTGGTAGACCCACTGTGTCTGAATTTATTCCAATCATAGAACCGCTGTCAAAATTTAGCGACCACTTCCTCCAGCCCATTGTCAAGAAGAGTCCTTCTTACATCAAATCCACGAAAGATTTGAGACTACTTGAAGACATTTATTACAACCCAGAGAATAACCTCATCACTGGGTAAGACATCAAAAGTCTCTACAAGAGTTTACCCCCAGTATGAAGCTCTGAAGGTTTTGGAGGATCTACTGTTTTCTGAGGACGGGCCCCACAACAACTCTAGCCATTTTGTTTTAATATCCAGGAGATTAGCTTTGAAAAATGTTTATTTGCATTTGTAGGGTCTGTGCACCTACAAGTAGACAGTACATCAATGGGCAGCACCTTTGTCCCAAGCATCACATACCTTTATGTTCACCATTTTGAACAAATGAAAATCATGACCCAAAGAAATACACACAGGAATTATATAGAACTTGGGAGAAGATACATCCACGATGTGTTGATAATTTGAAAGGCAGACTAGGGGAAGGAGATGGAATCTGTGGAATGGATCAACACATAAAATGAGTATTTGAAGTTTATGTACTTAAAGTATAATATAACATTAACTTTTCTGGATTGTAAAATCATCCACGACAAAAGAACCCCACGGATGGACATATGCCAAAAACCTACTGATAAGAACGATCTTCTCAGTTTCGACTGCTTCTACCTGCACCCTCTATGAGAAAATCTACCCTTTGGACAATTTCTTAGACAGTAGATACTGCAGCAAGATGGAAGATTTAAAAAACACAGGCCAATGAGCTGAGCAACAAATTAAGGCAAAGGGGATATCCTGAAGAAATAATACACAAATCCTTCAGGAGGGCGAAGAACAACATTAGGGAGGCATTGTTTGAACATACATGAAAAATGAGGAAAGACAACTATTGGTGTGTCGCTACCTATTCAGTCTTATCCAATCAAATCAAATCAAGAAACTGACCAACAAACACTGGCATATCCTAAATACTGGCAAAATGAGTTTCAAGTAACCTCTGATTGTACACTAAAGGTCAAGGAACATTATCAATATCTTAGTGCACACCAGGGATAGTGCATACTTAAGACTCAGAACAGAACCCCTCTATCCAGTTGATCAAATATTAGCAGTCACTACCAGTGAGGGAAATGCAGTGTATGCACAATAACAAAGTATTAAAAACAGGAGATCTGGCAATATGGGTAAACAGACATGTCAGTTATAATTCAACATGTGGTTTATCTCTTTACACATCCCTGCAACTTAAGATATACAGGGATGACCAGCAGGAAAGTAAAGCAACGCATTGGTGAACATAGGAGCAACCTCAGATGCAAGAGAATTACTACAAAAATGTCACTATATTAGTGTAGGATACATAGTGGATGATTTCAAGTGGGCTGTACTGGAACAAATTAAGACACAAGATGCAAATACAAATTTTCTCAGGATCGTTTATGAAAGAGAATAAAGATCGATATACAGACTATGTACTGATGTCGCAGGATTAAATTATGAAATTTCATTTCTGAACATATAAGGACATTCTTAGTCACTTTGTTGATGGAGTGTTCCTCATATTGCAGACTGAAGCTTAGCATTACAATGTTTACATTGCAAATGTGACCCGTGTGTAGGCCTTCTGAATAGGGGTGGAAACCACAATACCAGTTTATAGGAGTATCCATATATATTTGTGATGACAACGAGAGGAAGTTTTCTATTAATCTAAAACATTACACAACTAATAAGCTTTTATAACCTGTATAATATAACAATGACAACAAGCCAAAAAAGGTACAGCTAAGCATACGGACACCACCTCACGCTTTACGCAGTGACTTCGGACGTGGAAACCAGGAAATGAAAAGAGACACGAGCATGGCTTGGTTAGCCTTTTGACGAAGTACGTAGGACAGCAAAATTGCGGTTGTCTCTTTCAAAGACGACACAAATCTCTTCAATCCTCTTCTTATGCGTTTGTCTTGTAGGCTGCCCGCCCGTAATCTCCTATGGGGTCTAACAAGAACCTTACTGTCACACGTAAACTGTACATAAATACATTTGGTTTGCTCATAGCTCACAATCTGAGCACTACTGAATCCATCTCTCCTTCAGGAAACAACTCAAGACCTGGCTGTTCGAGCAGTAGCGAACCCCCCCCCCCCCTCAGCGCCTTGAGACCCTAACGGGTGAGTAGCACGCTAAACAAATTCTGTTGATTGATTGATTGTGTCCCTTTTCTCTAGAATCTTCAAAAGCTCTGAACAAAAATATATATTTTCTGCCTGGCAGTACCACTGACTGAGCAGTAGGCAAAAGTCCAAAGTCTGCCAGATTCTAAAACAGATTCTAGTGGGGATAAATCAAGACTGATTAACATATGGCTGGGTCTGAACTGGGGTGGCAAAGTTAGCTAAAGAACGACGATGGGTTCAACCCAGATCTGTGATTGGGGATGTGTAGTTTCAGTATGCCATCCATCATATCCTTGTGTTTGCTTTGTTTGACCTAAGTTGGCAGGATATGCCCAGACGTGGGTCCCTTGATCACTTTGCCACTGAATTCCAGCTATCCTGGCTGATGAGGGGTGTTACCCTGAACCGGTCCCAGGATGCTTGTTTCCGGTCCAGGAAAGATCCGGCTTGGCAGTTCGGGCTGGACGATTCCCACACGGAACAGGGTCAAGACTGATTTGCATATGGCTGGATCTGAACTGAGTTAGCGAAGTGAGCTAAAAAACGAGGATGGATTCAACCTAGATCTGTGACAGGGGGTGAGTGTCTGAAAAGTTTCAGCACTCCGTCAATCATCTCCTTGTGTTTGATTTGTCTCTGGCAGTCAGAAATATTAAGGGCACTATTACGATGGCGGGCGGATAACGGAAAATGGGACCGACCGCCAGAGGTGCGGTGGTCCCACAAGGCAAATTAGGATGCGCCCGCCCCACCGGCGGGCGCATTTTTGCCTTTAACATTGCGGCGGGCAGTGCTGTAAACAGCACCCGCTGCAATGTTAAAGGTGCATGTTGTGCACCTTTAACATTGCAGCGGGTGCTGTTTACAGCACCGCCCACCACCTTGTGTATGGCAGTCAAGGGGGGTACCACAGACGTCAATCTCTGCATGCCTTTCCATGGCAGAGTCTCCGCCATGGAAAGGGATGTCCACTGCACATATCATAATATGGATGGCCGTGCCTGTAAGGCACCGCAACCATATTGTGGGCCTTTTCCGCCCGGCAGGCAATCGTGACGATTGCCTGCTGGCGGAAAAGCGGCGGACGATCTTTCCGTCTGCCGCGATACCCCCGAGCCATGGTAATTTGGAGGGGGTAATTGGCAGTCGAGCGGAGAGTTATGGCATGCGGATCTCCACTGCCGGTCAGGCGGTGGCAATCCGCACGCCATCATAACAACCCCCCTAAGTTCCTAACTACTGAAATTCTATTATTTATATGAGTAGGGAGGGAAGGGGGACGGGTGCGTCTGCCACAAGTGGTTAGCCTTATTTTGGAAGCACTGCCTCTTCTAGTTAAAGGCATTTAGGCTCCTGAATTCATACAAAAAACCCACAATAGTGCACTTCACATTTTGAATGTGTGTTTGTCCCAGCTGTATATCATTTCAAAATGGCTCTGGCTATATGCCACATAAAGCTTTGTGACACCTCCTGAATGACGGTCTTCACAGAAGGCATGTAATATTTAGAGCTACTTCCAATCCTCCTCTCTCTGTGTGTTTACTAGGATTCAAGTAATTGCGGACTGCGCAGGGGGAAGAAAAAGGCAGCAGTGAGCGAGCTTGGTCGAGCCATCATTAAAGAACGGAACTTGAGCAACCGAGGCCAGAATAGCAAGGATTCCTGGGTGAGTTACTGTCTGTCAGTACACATGGAAGATGTGCACTACATCCCAGTAAATGCTTAAGAGGACTAGGAGCAAATGTCACTGAGGTAATAGAACGGCAGACCGGAATTCCACCACGCCTGGAACTCCCCGGAATCCCGCAGAGTTTTTAGGTGACTGCGGAATTCCATGGAACACAACTCCGCGAGTTCCGCCCACACCTAGTTACTAGATACATCACAAGTAAAACAGTGTGCATTGCAGCACTTCCTGAACATGGGGAGGGGTAAACCTTATTGTAACCACCAATGTGTTAATTCTTTTGATTTAAAAACAGGGATTTCACAGCATCATGAGAGTAACTAGAGCTTGGTGACATGAATTAACACAAAAAGGTGGTATGTCTAAAATATAGAGATTAAAAATAAAAATAAAGACAGTGTCAGGCTCCTGATGTGCTGATAGATCATTTGTGGCTAAGAGAAGAGCTGAAGCATGTTGACCTATTGACAAAGGGACCATTGACACTCCCTTTTTTGTACACCCTTTGTGGGTTTTAACCTTCTTAGGGAGTCTCCTAGTTATAAAAATATATATTATTCTGTTAGACACCTAACAGTTCTCAGTCCTGCATTTGTAATATAGATCAAAGAGCTCCTCCTAAGAGCAGGGTTGACCCCACTCAGTGACAGACCATCTCACTGGGAGAGGACTCAATGATGAAGCATGCCACATAGAAATATGTGGGTGAATTTCCTTTTTCAAGTAACAGGAACACTGCCTCTTAATGGGTATTTAAACCTATCTAAGAGGATCCCTCCCTTCTGTCCATTTGCAACTCCGGATGTATAACATCTCAGCTGTTTGATATATCAACATGTCAGGAAGCACGAGGTCAAGGATGCTAGCCCAGGCAGCAAAATAATTTGAATGGTTCTGTTGGGTAAGACACATTACTTTGACACTGATAATTAATGCAATCAAGGTTCAATGCTCTCTGGTACACACATATAATGAGAAATAAATGCTCAAGCAATATACAAATAAAGGTTGTGAGATCAAGAGGTTATTTCGTGGAATTTATATCAGAATTCATTCATGTTTCTACTGAATTACTTCCTTCAAAGACACCTGTCTTGAAAAAGACCCGCCGCGACCACCAACTGGGGCGCATGAGGGTCGAAACATCGACGCTTGTCATAGGTCCAGAACCACCAGGATCCCAATAGAAACACTAGGAATCCTCGGTTGTAAATCAGCATCTGGCTAATGAAATACTTGTATATATTTGTATATAGGAAATTCCATTCCACTGTATATTTTTTCACATATTGAGCACTTTTCACCAAATGTCACTTAACTGCACCTGTTTTTTAACGGTCTTATCATGCATTAAATGTTATCATTGAATGAAGTAATTCAGACGAAACATGAATGAATTCTGATATAAATTGCACTAAATAACCTCTTGATCTCACATCCTTTATTTGTATATTGCTTGAGCATTTATTTCTCATTATATGTGTGTACCAGAGAGCATTGAACCTTGATTGCATTAATTAGCAGTGTCAAAGTAACGTGTCTTACCCAACAAAACCATTCTTTTGTTTAACCATTAATTACTCAGGTTCTGAGGGACACAGGGTTACCCCTTTTTTCTTTAACAGCAAAATAATTTGGGCACTGTTGCCTTCAGCACAGGATTTCAGTAATGGTGAATACATTCCGAGCCAAAGGAATGCAGTAGCATCCACAATTGTTTAAGGCGGTACAGCAAAAGCGGCGTCCATGCACAATAGGCCTTTTCGCACCTCACTTGAAAGACAACTCCAGGAGTTTGTCAGTTGGAGGCCATATCCGCTAGCGAAGGCAACAAATGTGCAAAACTCCTGTACGCATTCCCCTCGTTTTCCATGAACCCTTGACTAGTGGCTCAAGCGAGGAGGTAGAAAGTGGACCTGCATCTAGTGACTCCAATTTGGAGAGCACAACCGTGGTTTCCATTACTGTTTTGGGATCTACACATCCAGAGATTCTCAAGGATCCAACAGGAGAACTACACCCCTTAATAATGACAGATCAGCTGACACTCATGCCACGGAAAGTTTCGGGCAACGTTGGGAAGTACCACGGATTTCACTCCAAGCTATGTTTTTCATTAGGCAAACTTGGCCCAGTTCTACCTATAAGAGATATTCTGCTTTCTGTGAAAGATGAGAGTGTTGGTACAACAAAAGCAGTTTGGATCCCATGGGGGTAAATGTGCATTTGATTATACATTTTCTATCTCTGTTGGCTTTGGAAGCTCTGGCTTAAATAAGGCTGACATCCCATTTCAGAGGTATTAGCAGAGGCTGCACAATCAGGCTTTCTATCAACGGACCTGAGAGGTGCAGTCATCGGATCTCATTAAAACTGGAAATGCCCGAGAGCAATACTCCTTTTACAGCCCGATATCCCTTATCAATTCTGAAGCCAAAATCACAACACAAATTTTCACTAATAGACTACACCAAGGCATTTCCTCCCCGGTACACCATGATCAAAATGGTTTAATGCCTGGCTGAAGTATAAGGCGCTGTCGTAGACAACTACAACTTGTTTTTGCTCAATTATGGTGCATTCTCCATCACTTCAATAATCCTGGTGTGCCACCTCAAAGCACAGTGTCCACAAGCATATCTGACCGTGCTTGGAAATCACTTAAAGGCATTCTAAGACATCACTGACATCTAAAGTGCTCTTGCTTTTCAAAAGTCTATCTTCCACCCAAATGGTGTTTCACTCTGGCAAACCTTTAAACATCCTCAACACACTTCTACAACTTTCAAACATAACAACGAGTTAACAAATAATCATCATCATTGAAATGCAGTGACAATCCAATTTTTGAAGCAAAAAATTTGGAACGGAGACCTGCTCCGCTCTCATCACAGGCAGTGAGGAGAGGCCATTCGATACTGCGAGGTCATTCCTTTCTCACCATATCTGCAATGTGAGAGGCCCAGTTTAATAGTGGTGGATATCCTTTTTTCCAAGCACTCACACTATGGAGCTGATTTTCATCTGTCACTAAAATACGAGGTACATAGAATTATACTACCAGTTCAATCACTAGTCTCCGAACCATCCGAACCATCCTAAGTTTGGAGTTGCCAAAGCATGACTTTAACGCTCTTACTAATACAGTGAATTTCACCATGGAGAATTAGCCGGATAGTTCTGGCTCTTTTCTGGCAAAGAGAGGAAGTAAGATAGTTTTGTCTGCCAGTCCCACACTCCACGTCTTACTCTTTAGACCGTATCTGAGACATACAGAAAGATAGTTCCTCAATCCAAATTCCCAAAAAAAATGAAAAAGTAAGTTTGACTCATGGGTTAAATGCTGCTCTTTACAATTTAGCAAAAAAGTACATTGCAAAAAGTGATGAGGTGTGACTGAGCACTAACGACAAAACCATATGAAACAACGGAAAGAGACTTCCAAAGGTACTGAAAAAAATAAGACTATACAGAGGGCCGTGTGAAATACATGTGGTCCCCTAGATGTGCATACTTCTCAGACGAGCCCAATTTCTCATCAAACCAGTGATTCACTTGAATCCAGGGTCATCTCAACATCAAAAAAGTCATCACATTCCAAGCCTAAGAGACCCTCACTGGCTTTCCAAGCAAGAATTGAGTTTAAAAGTGCATGCACTACACATACAACATTTTATTATACTTTCTTCCGTCAAAAGATCCAACAGCCACAAAATCCTGAGAAGCCACAGAATGTCTCCCTTGAAACTACGTAAGAAGAGCAGCAGCAACACAGTCTTTCTCAAGAGCATCAACCTTATTATGGAGCTCCTTGTCTGTAACCATCAGACTCTCCAAATCCCTCCTAATCCTCAGAAACATCTGAAAAGCTTCCTACTTGATCGATACTGAAGCTAAAATCTGCTGTGTAATTACTAATGAAATACCCCTTACTATTTTTCACACTATTGTATATTATCTGTTGACTCCTTTCTCGACCCTCTCTCACTTGTCTGTCCAATCTTTCTCAGGCTACCCACCATTTCTGTACTCTACCTTTATGTGTTTCCTTATATATTTCCTCTCTCCTATTCTACTATATTTCTTGACCTTCCCCTGTCTTTCCCGGTTTCCTTTAATCTCTGATGCTATCTACTACATTACCAACTTAACACCTGAGCAACCTTTGCTTAACACTAAACTACCTATGTTAACACCTCTGTTCATTCTGGACTTGCACCGCTCTCCTTATTGTTAATCTGCCTTTATTAATGACCTACAGTGTTCTGTGTAATAGGAAGTTCAACTTTGTTCATTTTCATGCACAGAGCCTTTACAACTCAGAGAGGAGAGCGCTACGTAATGCATAGATGAATAAATAACTCAGTCCTAGGCTTGGAAGACACCGGAAGTTTTATTTACCACAGTGGTATACCAGTGTTGAAGTGCCTGGTTAGAGAAGGCTGGAAAATATGGTACTTAGTTGATGCACGAGCAATAGCGGTTACTTAGCCAAAAGATCAGATAGTGGACCTGGTATTGGTTACAAAAGGTACATTTGCTACAAGGGAATGAAGGTAGATACACTAGGCATAGCAGTTCAAGTGCTGGCAGAATTTTATCAAAAAGAGATGGTTTAGTGTGATACAAAGTCACCTCAGTGAAGTAGACTCAAGAGGCTGAGGTGATGGGATAGACACAGAAGACAGAAGCAGGTCAGAGACTGTCTGGCAAACAGAAACACAACAGAGGAGCCTGTACCTGTCACAAACTGCTGTGTTGTGTACAAGACTGTGTACTCCTCCTTCAGCACCTCCTGGAGTTCGCCCGGCTGGGGATTCTGGGTCATGGTCCAGAAGCCTTTGCACTTGCCCAGCCTCATTCCGCAGATGTTGCCACCTTTCACCTCCAGCAGCAGCCCCGGCACTAGGCTCCGTAGCACAGTGTTGATCATCCTAGCCACTTCCGGGTCCCTTATCCATGGCGAGGGTTCAGGAAGCACAATGTCCTCGAGATCCTCTCGGGGCCTGGGGACTAGGTGAGATGTTAGTCGAAAACCCCTTGGGTTCCGCACCATGGTGGTCAGGACCAGGACACCGCGGTAAAACACTTTCACCTCAAAGTCTGTTGCTGAAGAAAAACAACACATCCTCATCTGATGCAGGGTTACAATGCAGTAAAAATACAATTACACTGACCCTCAAATGACTTGCAAAACCCCATGCACTACTTGCAAGGATAAAAGAAATGACTGAACTTCACACTGTCTCAAGACTAGCAGGACCCTTCACACTCACAGAAAACTACTAAAAACATTATTCAACATTGCCAGCAAACTCTTAACACAGTGCACTATGGTCAGCAAAACCTCAGACTACAGCACATGACCTGTAAATACTCACACACTACATCAAAGAAGCAACATGTCGCATACTTCCTCACATTCCCAGTATCTTACATTACTTTTCATGATCTGCAAAACTTCAAAAACTGCATTACAAGAGTATTAGACATGACAATATATTACATGCCAATATAGCCTCAAACCTTGAAGTACATGACTAGCAACACTCCACACGCTTAATTGCGACTACAAAAGTGCAATATATTGCATTGTGTTCCCAGTTCTAACACAATCCATCAGACAAAGAAAGCTTCACACACTTCATCACATAGCAAGCACTGCCTTACACATAGAAGCACATGACCAGCAATCAATGCTCATACAATGCAAAACATGATCAGATATGCATCAGACTGACACACGCCACCCATGAACTGCACATATAATGAAATGAGATGCAAACACTGACACACTACATCACCACCAGCCAATACCTACCACCGGTGTTCCAAAATTAGATAGACTATGACAATATAGATAATACTCAAACTCCTTGTCCAGACAGTGGCTTTGTTCTTTATCGTTAAAGGCAAATTGGACTTTTAAACACAGGCAAGTAAAAAAAAAAAAAAAAAAAAAAAAAAAAGAACAGGTAAATATATGGAAAATGCTCCTTACCAGTATGCATCTGTTCTTGGCATGTAGAGCTGCAGATTTCTACACTTTGCATTAGATCGTCACCTAGTGTTGGGCTTGGATGATTGCATGTTGTTGTCGTCTTGGAAGAAGTCTTTGTAGTCACGAGATAGGTGACGCCTCCCTTGGACGATAGTGAGCATGGGCATCGGCTCCATCCGTAGATTGTTTTTCGCCATGATGGGAAATGATGGAGTTAGTAGAAAGAAAGAAAGGATGTCCATGCTTGTATATCTAATTAAGATAAAACTGGAACAGATACAAGTCCCGGGGAGACGGGAGGGCGTGTAGAAATCTGCAGCTCTACATGCCAAGAACAGATGCATACTGGTAAGTAGCATTTTCCGTTCGAGGCATATGAGCTGCAGATTCTACACTTTGCATCGATTGTGCAGCAGTGTCTCCCCTAGAGGTGGTCACCTATGTCCGTTGCTGTAGTTTGAAAGAGAGTTTTGAGAACAGCTTGGCCTACTGCAGATTGCTGCTTGGCTTGCACATCAACACAATAAAGTTTAGTGAAGGTGTGTGTTGTAGACCATGTTGCTGATGTCTTCTAGGGGAATGTTCACTAAGAAAGCAATGGAGGCTCCTAGTTTGCGTGTGGAGTGCGCTCTTAGGAGGAACTGTGAATGTGCGTTTTGCCTTGTGATAGCATATTTGTATACATTTAACAATCCACCTTGCAATTCCTGATTTAGAAATGGGGTTGCCTTTATGTGGTGGAGAGAAAGCTACAAATAGTTGCTTTGTTTTGCGAAAGGATTTGGTCCTATCGATGTAATAGAGAAGAGCTCTTTTGATATCTAGTGTGTGTAGAGCTCTCTCTGCTACAGAGTGTGGGTTTTGAAAAAACACTGGTAACTTTACAGATTGGTTAGATGAAAAGGAGTAATTACTTTAGGAAGGAATTTAGGATTAGTCCTTAGAACCACTTTGTTACTGTGTAATTGTAAGAATGGTTCTTGAATAGTAAAAGCTTGAATCTCACTAACTCTTCTAAGAGAGGTAATAGCAATGAGGAAAGCAGTTTTCCATGTGAGAAATTTCAGTTCACATTTGTGTAAAGGTTCAAAAGGGGGTCCCATAAACCTGGTAAGCACAATGTTTAGGTTCCACACTGGAGAGGGTGGTAACCTAGGAGGAATAATTATTTTTAATCCTTCCATAAAAGCTTTTATTGCTGGTACTCTAAACAACGACATATGTTGTCTGTTTTGTAGATATACCGCAATGGCTTCAAGATGTAAGAGTATAGATGAATATGCCAGATTACATCTCTGTAAATGGAGAAGGTAACATATAATGTTTTGGATGGAAGCATCCAAAGGATCAATTTGATTATTAGTGCAGTAAATGGCAAATCTTTTCCATTTAGCAGCATAACAAGCTCTAGTAGTAGGTCTTCTGGCTTCTTTAATGATATTCATACAGTCTGGTGGCAGTTTTTTTTTTTTTGCAGAGTTTTATATAGCGCGAACTAGACCCAAACTGAATCAGGTATCAGAGCGCTTTACATAGCACCAGTTACGTTACATGAGGACACGTATTCATTTTAGGCACGGGGAGATTAAGTGATTTGCCCAGAATCACAGGAGGTTTTTGGCGTCGTTACCGAGACTCGAACCCAGATCCCCAGGTCCGAGGTCGAGTGCCCTAGCCGTTAGGCCAACCAAATGCTAAGACTTCAGGATCCAGATTGCCAGATTCAGTTGACTTGGATCTGGATGCCTGATGTCTCCATGGTTCTGCGTTAGCATAGATGGTGTTAGAGACAGTTTTTGGTGTGGAACTAGAGAGAATTCTAGAAGTGTGGTGAACCACGGTTGGCGTGCCCATGTGGGAGCTACCAGGATTAGTTTGAGAGACTGTTGTCTGAGCTTGCGTACCACTAGTGGTATTAGTGGGATTGGCGGTAAAGCGTATGCAAATCTGCCTGACCAGTTCATCCATATCGCATTGTCCTTGGACAACGGGTATGGAAACCTGGCGGCGAAGGTTGGGTATTTTGCGTTTTCGTGTGAGGCAAACAGGTCTATGTCTAGATGACCCCACTTGTGAAAGAATGGTTGAAGAACTTGCAGATGTAGTTCCCATTCGTGAATCTGTTGTGTCTGTCGACTTAACAGATCGGCTATCTGATTGTGAACTCCTGGAAGGTGTTCTGCAAGCAGATATATCTTTTGTGGAATGGCCCATCTCCAAATGTTTTGTGCGAGGTGGGACAGCTGCAGGGAATGTGTGCCTCCTTGTTTTTGTATGTAGTACATGGCTGTCATGTTGTCCGTCCGGATTAAGACAGCTTTGTTCCGTATGTGCACTTGGAAGGACTTCAGTGCTAGGAAAATTGCCAGCAACTCTAGGTGATTGATGTGAAGCACCTTATGTTGAGCGGTCCATCTTACCTGAGTTGTGTGGTGGAGCAGATGGGCTCCCCATCCTATCAGGGATGCATCTGTTGTCAGTACTATCTGTGGAACTGGCTCGAGGAACGGCCGCCCTTTGGACAAAAGTTTTTGGTGTTCCACGACTGCAGAGAGCGTTGTGTGCGGCTGTCCACCAACACCAGGTCTGTTAGTTGTCCTTGTGCCTGATTCCACTGATGTGCTACACATTCCTGCAATGGGCGCATTTGCAGTCTTGCATATGGTACAATAAAAATGCAAGATGCCATCATGCCTTTTAGTTGCATGAACACTCTGGCTGGGAGAGAGCGTTGGTTTTGAAACTTTGTAACCAAGGCTTGAATGCTCTGTATCCTGGCTGGACTGGGATTACCTAGAGCTGTATTGGTGTTTATGGTAGCCTCTAGGTATTGATGTACGTGAGAGGGCTGGAGATGTGACTTGGTGTAGTTGATTGTAATCCCCAAGTCGTGCAGTGTTTGAATTTGTTTGAGATGTGTGTTGGACACACTGATTGAATGACTTGGCTTTTATGAGCCAATCGTCTAAGTATGGGAAGACGTGGATATGTTGTCTTCTGAGATGTGCTGCTACTACTGCTAAGCACTTTGTGAACACTTGTGTTGCAGTTGTGACCCCAAATGGAATGACTTTGAACTGATAGTGTTGTCCTTCTAGTACAAATCTGAGATACTTCCTGTGAGAAGGATGTATGGGAATGTGGAAGTAGGCGTCCTTGAGGTCTAGTGTGGTTAGGAAATCGCCTTGTTGCAACAATGGGAGCACTTGTTGTAAAGTGATCATGTGAAAATGATCCGAGTGTATATACAGATTTAGAGGCCTTAGGTCTAGAATTGGTCTTAGTGTTCCGTCCTTTTTGGGTATTAGGAAATAGAGTGAGTAAACCCCTGTTCCTTGAAGTTTCATCTTTTTGCAGCAATGAGAGAACCTCTTGTTGGAGCAGCGTTAGATGTTCTGTGGACATTGGACGCTGTCTGGGTGGTATATGTGGAGGGGTAGCTGTAAGCTCTAGGCAGTAACCATACTGGATAATTTGTCTTACCCACTTCTCTGTTGTGATGGAATTCCAGACAGGTAGGAACCGTGTTAGTCTGCCCCCTACAGGAGTGGAATGCTGTTGGGGGAGCAGAAGGAAGTCACTGTTTTGTGTTGGGAGAGGTTTGATTATTGGTATTTCATCGACCTCTTCCCTTGTTGTTGTTGCCTCTGTAGCCTCCTCTAAAGTATCCTTTATTAGAGGATGTTTGTGTATTTGATTTATAGGAAGCTAAATTGTCTGCTCCAGCTTGTTTGGAGCCTCCACTGTAGAAGGAGCGACGAAAGGAACCTCTTGCTTGGGTGGAGTGCATAGCTCCCATAGACTTGGCTGTGTCAGTGTCTTTTTTCAAGTGCTGTGTCTACCTCTAGACCAAACAATTGCTGCTGGTTGAATGGTTGATTTAATATAGTAGTTTGTACCTCTTGTTTAAATCCTGAAATGCGTAGCCACGCGTGACGTCTAAGGAGGACACTGGTGTTTATTGCTCTGCATGCAGTGTCTACTACATCTAGTGCGCATTTAATGGTGGCATTTGATATAAGCTTACCCTCTTGTATGAGGTCATCTGCTTGTGCCTTATATTGGTCAGGTAGGTGTTGTAGGAGCTTCTCTAGCTGATCATAGTGAGCCCTGTTGTATCTTGCGAGGAGGGCCTGCGTGTTAGCGATGCGCCATGTATTGCTAGCTGGGCAGCTATTCTTCTTCCTGAAGCATCTATGATCTTTGATTCTTTATCAGGAGGTGGTGCTTCACCTGATGTTTGGGAATTTGCTCTTTTCCTAGCTTTTGAAACTACTAGGGAGTCTAAGGGTAGGCAGGATGCCCAGGAGCTGCTCTGTATTTTTCTCTAACCTTGGGTTTATGATTCTAGCTCTTACAGGATCTTTAAACACTTCTGGTGCATGTTTAATGACTCCGTTAATCATTGGCAGTATTTGCACAGATTTGTGGGAGTGTTCAAAAGTGTCCAGTAAAAAATCTTCCTCTGCCCCATCTGAATGCATGGTGACATTGTGATAGATGGCAGCCCTACTAATTAAGTGTCCAAAATCAATAATGTCTTCTGGAGGAGAAGGTTTAGATGGATATATATGTGGGTCAGGAATATCTGGTACATCCTGTGGGTTTGGATACTGCCAGTCTGGTGATCCTGTTGGGGAGGGAAAAGGGTCATCTGGGTCTCCTGCCCCCCATGCTATACTCATCATCATCAACATCCTGAGGAGGTGTATGTTGTGGAGAATGAGTAGGAGAATTTTGAGGTGAAATGTTTAAAGGAAGAGCAGGAGAAGGAGATACAGGAGAAGAAGGTTGCATAGGAGATGTGGCAGAGTCCTTCTTCTTGACAGGCACTGGAGGTGTAGGTGCTGTATCTGACTTCCTCTTCCTGTGTGGTGTGGTAGAAACACGTCCTGTTTCTGGATCAATGTAGATCCTTTTTTGTAAAGGATGTGGTGGGAAAAGCTCCTCTTCTTGAGGCACAGCCTTCGGCGCCCATCTTTTCGGTTCCGAACTGGTTTGTTGCTTGTCTTTAGCCTTAGGAGCGGATGTTGAGTCCTTTGGCGTAGATTTTGGCACCGAAGGTATTGTCTTTGGAGCCGAAGCTTGTTTCCTGTACTTGGAAGGATCGGAAGCAGGCTTTGTTTGTTTCGGCATCAAGGGTATCGGCTTCGGAGTGGAAGCTGTTTTCGGGGCATCAGAAAAAGGCTTTGTTGTTTTCGGAGCCGCTTTGTCTCTCGGAGTCGACGGTTTCGGAGTGTCTTTTGGAACCAGGACTTCTTTTTGTTTCGGTACCGAGGGAGCAGGTGGTATCGGCACATGCGGTTTGCTCGGTATGGAGCTACCGGAAGGCTTCATTATTTTCGATGGCGGGGCTTTCAAAGTGTTTTTTTGGTCTCGACTGGGCCCCGCAGGTGGAGTGTTGACCTTTGACTTCGATTTTGGTGTTTGGGCTGGGGTAGGGGCAGTGGTACTCAAGCATTGACCCGTAGGTATGGAGTCATCGGAGTCATCTGCCTCGGATACGATTTGGAGATCCTCGGAATCTTCTTATGGGACAAATGGACCTTCGTCGAAGATATCTACTGATTCCGGCGCTGATCTCTGCATGTCGCGGCGACGGGCCCTCCGATCCCGAATGGTCTTTTTCGATCAAAAGGATGTACAGGCTGTGCAGCTGGATTCGTCGTGGTCTGGTGATAAGCACAGGTTACAGACCTCATGATGGTCACTGTGTGGAAATTTTGCTCCACATTCGGGGCATCTTTTGAATGGCGTCCTTTCCATGAGGTGTAGGCCTCACGGCGTGGGTAGGCCCAACGGCCCGCGTTAACGACCGGAATCGAGCTGAAGAAGTCTAGTCGATGTTTATTGGTATCGAAAGTTGTTTGGTGAAGTTTGAAGAAAATTTTACGTGTCGAAGTACTTGAAAAGTAGATTTAGAACCGGAGCGGAAAAGTTTCATCCGAACCCAGTGGCGGAAAAAAACAATCTAAGGATGGAGCCGATGCCCATGTGCACTATCGTCCAAGGGAGGAGTGACCTATCTCATGACTACAAAGACTTCTTCCAAGACGACAAAAACATGCAATCATCCGAGCCCAACACCAGGTGGCGATCTAATGCAAAGTGTAGAATCTGCAGCTCATATGCCTCAAACATGATGTTTAGAGAAAACCAAAATATGCCAGCATCTTCTGGGGCTGAGATATGACTCCACATATTGTTATAACATGAATGTGCTAGATGTTCCATTTATTCTTTTGGGCTGCAGTCAGTGACGTGTAAGACTTTCGAGCTCCTCAGTTTAATATTTTTTGGTACACAAAATCTCAGTCAACTTGACAGAAGTATATCAATGGGCTACGGCGAACTATTGGAAAACGGCATTGGCCAGGGTCCCAACTCAAGTAAAGTAAACAGGGATTTCCTATAGTGCCACTTTGTATAATACATTCTAGGTGCAGGTAGAAAGCATGAGCCAATTACATTGATGCATTTTTAAATTCTAAACTTCTTCTGTTGTAAGGGCGAAATGGACATTCATTCTTTGACCTCTGTTTTTGAGGGTATTTAACCTCTGTTTTTGTACCGGTCTTTCTGTAGCAAAGGGCCAAAGCTTAGAACACTTGGAAATGGCCAACGTGTTGATGCAGAGTTGTCCCAGACAGAGCCAAAGAGAAGTTTGGCATTGCCAGGTAATTACCAGCCACACAGGAAGCGATGGAGGGTGAGTGTCACTGCAGTAGGATAACCTTCTCTGTGAAAAGGGATGGCTACTTTACACTGCTCAACAGCTAACACTGATGTTAGTGGTCATGTACATCATTACCTGGTGTGTGCGCGCACACTCACACTCACCCACACACACACACACACAAGAATGCACACACATCCCCCCACACACACCCAAGAAAACAAAACTGTGCTCAATATAGAACATCATCAGCACACCCAGCAGCAATGCATGGCCAAAAGAACATCACATACTGCATCCACATAACTGCAAACACTTCATACACTGCATCTTAAAACCATTACAGGCACAAACACTGCTTCACAGAACCCTGGAACTAGACCTTTGTAGTGTAGCTCCTATTTTCCCAATAGGCTCTGCGCATTGGAATAGTACCTACCGCAGTAAAGGCCTAGGCCAGACGTTAACTAGGTCTACTACTGTCGATACTAGACTTAATTTTTGGGTTTGCCAGCTAAGCTCAGAGTTCGCTAGAAACTTTCTCGAATGTTCAAGGAAGGATTAACTTCCCTGATTAGACAAGAAGGGATTTAGTTTCTGACAACCATAGAACATGACAACTTTGCTCTCCCCTAATCAAGAGTCAATCTCAAGAGTCGTGTGAGCACAAGGCAATTATTTTACTCAGTCAGTACGTGCATTCTTAGTCTCATCAGAATGTAGAGAAAAGGAAGAGACGGGCGTGTTCAATAAAAGATGTTATTTATTGATCAGTCTCTTTTCTCGTACAAGAGAAATGGATCGATATTATTGCAATACTTATAGTTAAGTAAAGTGCATACATTAGAAGCAATAGTATAAAATAATACTGTAAAAACATTGATATGGTTTCTGAGCCATATGATGTTTAAAATGATTAAAATATATTTACATACACATATACATTTGACTAAACGCACTCAACTGGTGTTTCTAAATACGCCTACCCTGTGTACCTGACCTAAGTCTAATGCGTGGGCGGGAATAGAAAGTTACAGTTTAAGTTAAGTTTGTTTTTGCCAAGTAAATAACTAAAGAATTCTCTAGGAGGGGTTATTCAGTTCTGTACCTGGAATTTAGGATGAATGAGGAATGGTATCTCTTTCTCTGCTCTCGATATTCCAGGCTGCCTGCGAGGGCTACCCGGAAGCGCCGGTGCTGGGTCTCTCGGCTTGAGATAGCAGCGCGTCTCTCAGCGCGTCAGGAAGGCGGGGCTGCTGCCTGCGGGGTCTGCTTCTGCTCTCTGCTTCGGCAAGTATGGCTGCTCCGTCTTGTCACCACGCGTGTGTTTTGCATAGGGCAAGGTCGGCAATATTTATACCTTAAAGGTGCCGGGATTGACGTAAGGATGGACATAGGTACGTCAATAAAGATGTCATACGACTTGCTCGTTAGCACATTCTTTACTAAAGTTCTCTGTGAAATCAAAACAATGGCCGCACGGATTATCCAGGTTGTCATAGGTTTGATTTGTTATGAGAACGTCGTATGCCTTATCAGGGGCTGGAGGAATGTCGCTTGTCTAATTAGATCTCAAGCGTTATGACCTAATCAGATAACACGTTCCTGTGCCGTAGTGTGACTGCGTCAGATAACGGTATCTGCATCATGGGGGATTACTTGCCTCATGGGCTGACTGTTAGTTAACTAGCTAGTAAGTTTAACCAGAATAGGGTCAGGAATAGGGGGATCGATTCAGAACCTATAGAAATACACGACACCTTGATGTGCTCACAACTGCCTACATGAAACACATGCTAAAAGAAAAATGCAGACAGTTTGTGCCTTCCAACTCTTATCCTCCCAATTCGAAATGGTCCTTTCCCAGGCAAACATACATAAAGTGCTTTCTGCGAACAATTATCAACATTCACAGAAGAAAACAATCTCCTCTCTGACAGTCAAACAAAATTCCACCCAACATGTCACCTACACCAGCTGTGAAACGAGAGTACATCAAGAATGCTGTGGACTCAAATGGAGTAGTGGCAAGTCTGGTCTTGCACCTTGCCACTGCTTTTGATATGGCCCACTCCCATACGCCGCTCCGGTGGCTTGTTCGATAGGGATACAAGCCGCTGAGCTTGGCTGGTTTGCCTACTTCTTCACAAACTGGTCTCTCATTTTATCACTGCCTACTTCTGCTCTGCTCATTTCCCCATAATAGACAGACTACTTCAATGAACCAGCATCGGCCCCTCCTTTCCAGTGTCTACCTCAGCCCTCTCACGGAGCACACCTCCTCTCTCTCCTCATTTATGAGGCCCTTCCAACACTTTTGAGCCGCCAGAACGTCACTTTTTTTGCATTCCGGTGGCGCATTGTGCCACTGGTATTTATATAAAGCCACGTAAAGCCACGTAAAGCCACGTTACGTGGTTTTTCATGGCCTCAAATGTGCCCCTTTCACGTAGAAAACTGCTTTTAGACTGCCCCAGGATTTCTGAGAAATCGTAAGTCTGAGGCAGCACCAAAAACATATGCCTGGAGGCACAACGAGGAGAAAGTCTTTATTTCTCCTCGGTCTTCCTCATTCTGCAGCATACATAGATAGAGGCAAAAGCCTTGTGTGATTGTTTTTGTGCAGGAAGGTTTCCCTTCCTGCACCTAAATAATCATACCCGGAACGCAGGCACCCTGGCACCATGCTGCAAAGGTGCCTGCGTTGGTGCACGACAGCCCATTGTGCGCCGGCACAGGGGAAAAGGACAGGAATGCGCCGTATCCAACAGAAACTGTGCATGCCTGCCCTTTACTTTGTGACGTAGGGCAGCGCAGCAGCAAGGCCTGCTGTGCAGCCCTACGGCAAAAAAAACCCCAAGTATTTGCAATGCAATAGGTCTTGCATTAGGAAAGTTTGAGCTATTGGTATTGTAAATGACAAATTTTTTATTTATGTGTTGGGTTTGAAAATAGCAAAATTAATAGCTATGTCATTTACAATGCCAATAGTTTCAACTTTCGCAAATGTGACACCTGTAGCATTTGTAATGCAATATGTGTTGTATTTACATGACTTAGATGTATTGATATTATAAATAACAATGGCTTTTATTTTTTTCTAATAATTAATACTTAAATAAAAGTTATTGTAATTTATAATGGCAATAGCTTAAATTTTTGTAAATAACTTTTGTGAAGATTATGTTCAGTGTATTTTATTGTGACGAAAATCCAAGAACAGAAGTGAAATATTAACATCTTTTTGTGACATTTGTAATAAAGCTTGAAACATTGAGAGAACATATTTAACCAGTTGTTGTTGAATGGTTGCACAGATTGATGCTGTGGTGGCGCTGAGTGATGTTGTGGTGGCGCTGAGTGATGTTGTGGTGGCGACGAGTGATGCTGTGGTGTTCAGTGATGCTGTGGTAGAGCATAGTGATGTTGTGGTGCCCATGAGTGATGCTGTGGTGATGCGATAGATAGATAGAGTGAGGGCGA
This sequence comes from Lissotriton helveticus, assembly GCF_964261635.1. Lineage (NCBI taxonomy): Eukaryota > Metazoa > Chordata > Amphibia > Caudata > Salamandridae > Lissotriton > Lissotriton helveticus. The sequence continues at coordinate 1,613,197,367 of NC_136068.1, read as the reverse complement.
TAGATAGAGGGAGGGCGATAGATAGAGGGAGGGAGATAGATAGATAGAGGGAGATAGATAGATAGAGGGAGGGCGATAGAGTGAGGGCGATCGATAGATAGATAGATAGACAGATAGATAGAGTGATGGCGATAGATAGATAGAGTGAGGGCGATAGATAGAGTGAGGGCGATAGATAGATAGATAGGTAGATAGATAGATAGATAGATAGATAGATAGATAGATAGATAGATAGATAGATAGAGTGAGGAGAGATCAGAGATCAGAACATACACTGGACCACCGGAATGTATCTCATGGGTATATCTAGGGTTGGGGACGTATGGAATGAGTACGGGATGGTATCATTCACTGTGTTACGAGAACAATTTGAGCTGGCGGAGAACCTGGACTTGCGCCATCAACAGGTGAACCATATTCTTCACCACAAAGAGCTGCTACCTTATTTGGCAGAAGAAACCCCACTAGAATAAAGAATTCTGGGAGCACCCTTCAACAAATATGCAGTTCTGAAGATCTATAATTCCCTACTTAATGATAGTCAAAACTTTCTCTAAGTTGAGAGAGAAACGGAAACAAGACCTGGGGAGGTTAGAGGATGCAGACTGGGGAGAAGCTTGTAAATATCTAAGAGAGGTGGCCATAAGGGCCAGGTTTTGCTTGGTCTAACTGGAAATATTACAAAGGGCCTGGAGTTGTCCATGGGGACAGGGATATTGAACGCGAGCGAGGAGAAGAATAGTTATGACCATTGAGAGAATCCACAGAATGTACCCTTCAACTAGTGGCTCTAGTTATCAGGGAGAGGGAGACGGTGGCAGACCCACAGCCAAATATGCACTCCATTTTTATAATGAGGCTATGATGGTGGCTAGAAAGGATATAATTAGATCGTGGGGATGCACTTCCGTTCAGACGTTGGAGTTATGGTGGGAGTCTGATATGGACTGGTGCATGCAGGCAGGGGAACTGGTATAAAGAGTGAGGATGCCCCAAAAACGTAATGAAATATGGGGTCCATGGAGGGACGTAAGGAGGGACCTTGAATAACTTTTGGGGTAGTGTTAAAGTAAGAGATGGTTGCAATACGTTTCTGGAAGGAAGTATCTTCTCCGCTCGGCCTGGGTTATAGTTTGTAAGTCAAGAGGGGACAGGAAATAGCCTTATTAAGATACATAGGCACCTGCTAGGCACTGCAATTCTGGATACAGAGTTTGACCTGATCTGTCAGCCGTGAAGTTACATATATAATGTTGTTGTGTTCATGCTATAATGGAAAAAATACTTTAAAAATTTTTTTTAAAGGGAGCTCCACACCAAGCTGCAGCACTGCTCATTATTGAACATTCTGAAGTAGGGCAGAGAAGAGAAATGGGGTGGCGGAGGTTGTGGGAGGCAAGTGAATAAGCATGAGTGTGCTGTAAGGTTTACGCAGAACCTAAGAAAGAAGCAAGACATGCACTCTTGGAGTAATAACTGAACAACGAAAGTAAGGAAAAAAGAAAAATAATAAGATGTCAGCAGTGGAAGGATAACACTCAGTAAATCAAAAGGCAGGGCAAAGAAGAAATGCTTCAGAGGTGGGACGAACAAAAGAACAGGAAGGAAAGTTGTAAAATAAAGCGCTACGGAATGAGATAGATATGAAAGCCACACAATTATAAGCAAGGGCTGACCGAATGTAAACATCCATGCAGTGCTATCTGCAAAAGGCAGGTGAAGCTGTCTGTAGCGATAAAATAAACAGTCAAGAAATAAATCACGTTACTTCTTTCACTTCGTTTATATTTCATGTGTCAATTCCTTTCTTACTGCAACTCGCACTTCCAACCAACCAACCCTTGCCACCTATTCCTGATTAAAAAAGCAGACCATAGAATTGAGCTAGAGATGCTATACATATACTCTGCAAGATGTTTCGCTTCCACTTTCTATACCCAGCGGACCCTACAGATCAAGCTTTTATAATGAGCCTTGTAAGGACTGTTGCAAACAACAAGTGCTTCCATAGCAAAAAATGTTAATAGTAATAACTGAAAGATAACTCAAACCCGGCATTGTTTTGTGGCACAATAAAAAAGTACACAAATTTGCGATGTACCCAGATCGTGATAACTCAAGGATTAAAACACTTTTAAAATGGTGACCGTAAACTCGCATAGCAATCATCTGCCTGGTTTAAGTATTGTTAACTCCTTGGCTGTGTTCTGTTTTCAACAACTGCTTATGCAGGAGTCCAGACAGGTCACTACCGGGGACTTCGCTTACTTCACACTTAAATAAAACTTCTCCCCGACAAGATGACTCAGCAAATTGAGTATTGGCATCTGACATCTGGTATGATCTGCAGATCGCGAGTTCAGAACCTGACCAAGTCAACTTCACCTTTTTATCCTTTGGCATTTAAAACATTTTATATCACAATAATTCCTGCTGGTAACACCACTTACAACTGTGTCCCGGGGATCGTTATAAAAACAAGGTGGTAAAGAACAGTAAATAAACATACGTCAACACAGTCGTCAGGAATAAAAAACAAGAGCAGTTATGTTTTACCGCTGGCCGAAAACCGGAAGTTCGGGAGCGTCACGCCTGTCGTGGGGCGGGACTTCCGCCCATCAACAGGAGTGACGGGAGCAGTGTTGACACAGGGCTCCCATGCCTGAGGTAGAGCCGCGCTTGAGCCAGGTGATGCGGCGGAGTGACGGAGCCTGTAGCAGCGCAGCAAGAAAAGAGCCCGGTGAGTGGGGGGGAGGGGTGTGTGTGTGTGTGTGTGTGCGCAGCTGTGCGTGTGTGTGTGCACGTGTGTGTGGCTGTGCGTGTGCGTGTGTGTGCGTGTGGGTGTGTGCGCGTGCGATTGCGAGAAGCTGACTTGCTCTGGAACTGGGACAGGAGATGTGCACGGCGCGTGGCTGTACGTGCGCCAACACATGCTGAAATCGCCGACGGCCCTGCGCAGGCCCATCCCCTGTCCTACTTTCCCAGCAAGTGGATAACAATAGAGGCTTCGCTGGACCAGCAGCACTTTGCGCTGCTTACACCAGCTCGACCTAAGGAGGCCCTGTTCCTCTGACATCAGCCAATTCCCACACAATAGGATACTAATAAATCATCTCAAGCCAAAAACTAAGCCATCTGCATGAGGCAAATGTGCCACCCCGCAGCCATTCACCTTCTGGCAAAAAGAGCTTGTCTCAACTCATAAGGCATCACATCTAGTAAAGAATGAAGTTGTGAAAGTGAAAACAACCCTTTACATGATGAGATGTCTATGTCAAGTTTACCCCTATCTACGTTTCTCTCGGAGAATACAAGGAACCATCAACCCAATAATCGCCCAGATAGACTATGCCAGAGGTATATACAAGTGAATCTAAAAAGGACAAGGGCGTCCCCACACAAAGAAACACACAAATTGAGTATTTTACTCAAAAGCCAGCATGCCGTAATTTCGGCGGGAAAGGTAAAGTTACAGGATTTGAAATCCAATTTCTTATAGCGTACTTCAACTAAAAGGGGCAGAGTTTGTTTGTTAACGTTCCTGTGTGTCTATATTCCCAAGACTTTAGTGAACAACATATTTAAAACTATACATTTAATTCAAACATAAGCATAAGACTTCTACGAGACTGAATGACACCAAAAGGAACCAATTTAAAGTAATTAAAAAAAAATTTTTTTTTTAAATTAAAAAAAAAATTCAAACCAATTCAAAATAATTAGATTTGAACAGTAATTTTAAAAGACAAAGATGTTACCCACACAATGAGTTTCTGTTGTACATTTATTGCATTTCAAAACAGGATTGATCTTAATACAGTATACAAATTATTAAAAAAACATGATTATACATTTCATAAAAACAATTTAAAACTTAGAATCACAAGTCGACGCGGCGTTTCGGTATTCTTTATGTCTACCTTCTTCAGGACTGATTCTTGGATCAGGTGGGACAAGTCTCCCCACTGGACACAGTTTACTTCAGTTTTGAACCTTGGGCTTATTGCTGGGTTCTATTTCTCAGTTGTACTGTCACTGGTTTTCAAGGAAAATTGGCTTGGTCTTGAACTACCAGGAGAAGCCACCGTATTCTCCGCAATGGGTTTCATCAATGACCCTGGTTTTCAAGGAGATTTGGCTTGGTCTTGAACTACCAGGAGGAGCCACCGTATTCTCAGCAATGGGTTTCATCAATGACCCATTAATGATTGGATGACTGGTGCAATTCCAAGGGTATGTTGTTTCCTAGTCAATCCGTTATGGATGTGAAGTCCGTTCTTTAGTATCGGATTCGGCCTCCCTGCTCCTGTTTCCTGGTAGTCTCTTAATACGTCCTTCAGCCGGTTTGGTCCGAGCCGCAAAGAGCAATTTTTTTGCTCTTTGGTTCAAAACTGAAGTAAACTGTGTCCAGTGGGGAGACTTGTCCCACCTGATCCAAGAATCAGTCCTGAAGAAGGTAGACATAAAGAATACCGAAACGCCGCGTCGACTTGTGATTCTAAGTTTTAAATTGTTTTTATGAAATGTATAATCATGTTTTTTTAATAATTTGTATACTGTATTAGGATCAATCCTGTTTTGAAATGCAATAAATGTACAACAGAAACTCATTGTGTGGGTAACATCTTTGTCTTTTAAAATTACTGTTCAAATCTAATTATTTTGAATTGGTTTGAAATTTGTTTAAATTTTTTTTAAATTTTTTTTTTAAATTACTTTAAATTGGTTCCTTTTGGTGTCATTCAGTCTCGTAGAAGTCTTATGCTTATGTTTGAATTAAATGTATAGTTTTAAATATGTTGTTCACTAAAGTCTTGGGAATTATAGACACACAGGAACGTTAACAAACAAACTCTGCCCCTTTTAGTTGAAGTACGCTATAAGAAATTGGATTTCAAATCCTGTAACTTTACCTTTCCCGCCGAAATTACGGCATGCTGGCTTTTGAGTAAAATACTCAATTTGTGTGTTTCTTTGTGTGGGGACGCCCTTGTCCTTTTTAGATTTACTATTCCCCCCAGTCCTCAATTAGTCTGTGCGGGGCCCTCCTTTAATTTCTTAGGTATATACAAGTGTACAGCCCTCTAGGTAACGCCGAAGCTTAAGAGAATCCAGGGTGCGGCTGCCAGATAACTTCCTACTCTTGATATATGGACTAGTGTTACATCTGCCCATGAGTCTTTAGACTGGCTACCCGCATCATTTTCAGAGAAATGTTTTTAAGCTCATCTTGCCATTGAAGCCTTGTTTCTTCAGCACAAACTCTGTACCTACCACCAAACTGTAACTCTGATCTAGATGGACTGAACTCTTGACCATATCCTGCTTCACAAACATCTAACACAGGGGAAACTTCTTCTCAGTTCAACCAGCTAAGATATGGGAACTCGGACGATGTCATGATAATGACCTCGGACATCAGTACCGCATTTCCTGCAGCAATTAAAATAGCACTGGAATATGGGGAAGTGTCTGGTTACGAGGTAAATGCCTCCAAAACTGAGGTTATGACTTGGAACGATGATGCGAGTGGCTTTAATCAACATCTCAGTGAAAACTTGCGTTATTTAGGGCTGAATATCTTTAAAGACATCAGCCACATTGCCCCCTTAAACTTTGCAGCAATAGCAAAAGAGTGTCGTAAGCTAATGAGATCTTGGCAACACCTCCCCTTGTCCTTGTTGGGAAGAGCGAATCTTGTAAAGATGTCAATCCTACCATGGGTTTCTTTTTTGTTTAATACAATCCCACTATTCTTTGACCCTTCTTTGCTGGCTAAGTTACAGGGAGAAATTTCTTCCTTCCTATGGAAAAATAAAAATCCTAGGATAACCTGGAAAAAGATCAGGCGCCGTAGGGAAAAGGGTGGACTGGCGGGCCCCGATATACAGATATATGCGTGGGCGTTTCAACTCTCGCACTCACGCATGCTTCTCAAAACACCAACAGAAGAGGGAGTAGGCAACATGTTCTCGGCTCTCCTACGCTGTGAAGGAGTTGGTCAATCAGGTTACCTCTTCAAGTTCGGAGATCCCAAATTTAAAAAAAAAGTACAATTGAAGGTGCTTTATGGCCTGGCAAGAACTTGGGCAAAGATCAGATCTACAATTAATTTGGGGTACTATTCCAGTAGGTCTCCAATTTGGGATTTACCCCTGGCTTCAAGCTGGGCGAGTGATGTACTAGCACTCCCACTAAGAGAAGCCAGAATATCTACCTGGGGAGATTTGTTTGGTGAAGGGATCTTGCTTCCCTGAGAGTATCTAGTAAATAAGGTGGGGCCCAACATGTCTAGATTTAAATATCTACAAATATCGAGTTGGGCTCAAGCTGCTACCACTCAATCTGCACGACGAACGAATTTGCCACTAGGAGGAGGCTGTGAACTCGAAACTCTTCTGGTAGATAAACCACCAGCAAAGAAAGAGATCTCTGTGTGGTATAATGTAATATTAGAAGAGATCGATGGTAACTTCCCTCTCCCAGAGTTGCTGTGGGGAGAATTAATGCCAGGAGTACATGTGAAAGATCTCTGGTCATTTTCTTGCAGGGTTCTTTGGGATTTAGTTAAACCAGCTTGGCTGCGTAGAAACCATCTTTTTACCCTACATAGGGCATATTATTCCCCACAGAGGTTGTCAAAGTTTTCTCTTGGGGGCCCTGTGGCTTGTCCAAGGTGTGGTTTAAAAGAGGCCCCGGATACTCATATGTTCTTCGACTGCCCCCAGCTGACGATCTTTTGGGACTCAATAAGCAGCAAACTTTCATCTTCCTTGGGCTCAAATGTAGGGATTAATCTCTGTATGGTCATCTTTGGAGTTGTGGATCAGACTCGTAGTCCAGTAAAGAACTTAATATTTTACTCCATTCTGGCAGCTCGAAGAGAAATCTGTAAACATTGGAAAGATGCTTCCCCCCCTACGTTTTACGATTGGTGTAACTCTATTGTACAGATCTCGAAATTAGATCTTGCCAAGGCTGGGAAGAAAGATAGAAGAGCCTTTTGGCATCTTTGGACTGGTCAAATTGAACCTGGGTTTTTTGTTTTTTTTCCCCCCAGGTCCGATGATTACACTGCCATGGTTCAATCACTCTGCTATGCCTAACTAACTGTTGGCATCAGCTATGATAGCAATTGGCTTATTGGTGTCATCTGCCATTTGTGCAACATAGTTGGTTTGTTGGGAATGAGTCAGATGTTGCTGATGGGAACTGTTATCATCAGCCGCTTGTCTTCCCAGCCAGTTTCGACTGAGCCAGCACGACTGTACTCTATGTGCCCCACTACCTACTTTTGGAGCTTGGCAGCTAGAAACCATGAACGTGGATGAGGATAAAAAAAAATAAAAAAGATATGGGAACTCACTTCCTGACAGATTAAGAAGGATTTTCAACCACCTTGATTTCTGGAAATCATTAAAAACATGGCTTACCTTTGTTAGACTGCATTAGTTCTCACATTTTTCGTTAACACCTCATTCTTATGTGCAGGACCATGGTTAGAGCAAGTCTCCAAACCTCATGCACTTAACCTGACATCTCCCATATAAGTGTGACAACTACCAACACACCGTTCAACCATGCCCTCCAAGATGGCGCCTTGGAACCCAATGCAAACTGGATAACTTTGTGACTTCATAATGGGTATCAATGATTTATAAATGCTGCATTAAAATAAAATACAATGAAACACAGCAGTTCTGTATTAAAAAAACACTTACCCAAGGTGTTATCGGGGAAAAATTGATCGATTGGGCTGACCTGCTGAGGGGTTGCTTCTAGCACAGGTTGGGAGAGATCGCTATGGCCTGCAAGAAAGCAAAATGTACTTATATTAGCAAGTAGTTTTTAAGCGACAGGTTTTACAAGCAGAAAGTACTGTCTGATGTAGAACAAAATAGGTGGTGTGGGGGAATTTACCAGCAGAGCTGTGTGCTCCAAAAAAGGAGGGAAGTCAAATTAGAGATGGAACGTTAGAGCTGTGTTTGGGATCCAGGACTGCAAAAGAAATGGGGGCTGGGATCAGTGTCTCCAAGTGACTCTATGTGCGAGGACTACCCTGCTGCTTGAGGCCTGCTTTGTACATTAGAGGACTGCCCTGCTGCTTGAAGCCGTCCTTGCGGCTTGACTGCAGGCTACCAAAGCGAGTCAATTGGATGACCTGTTCTGAGCTACAGAGACGCAACAAGCTCCAGAGGCCTCCTTGCAACTACAAAGCGAGCCTGCTACAGCTGGCCCTGCAGGAGCCGTGCTGTCCTCTGCTGGATATAGTTCCTGATGATTAAGAGGTGTCTCTCCAGGTCCTGGACTACTGATTAGCATCAGCTGAGCTCCTCCTGTGAAATGCTGAGGTTTCTGAACTCTGCACATCAAACACTGAGAAGGTAACTTTTTCTGGTGGACTAACCTGGTCCCTGTATCTGTCCATCTCGCTCGGCCTGAACTTGTGACTTTGTCCCGGCCTATCGCAACCAGAAGCCCACAGTTACCACTTTCTGCTTCTTGATGCTATTTTAACTTAAACTTTAAAAGTGCATATCTCTGGCTCTACTGACAGGATTTTTGTCCTTGTAGTCTCATTTTATTTATTAAATCGTACTCCATGTTTCTAAATTGGTGTGAGATTTTTTGAGGGTCTTATTTTCACTTTATTACTGTTTGCATGCTGAACTGATACATACCACAGTGACTCTAAGTTAAGAATATCTGCTTTTGTGAGAGGCTACCAGAGGGTTTAGCACAGGTTAATTTAGTGACTTTTGCTGTTCACCCTGACAAATATTGTGGTTGTATTATATTGTATATACTTTATTTCAACATCTCGTCATAAAAGTTCCACTACAATGTGCAAATTACGGCATTATATAACACAATAAAACACATAAATTAATCTCGAGCCTTATAAGATCGATAAAAGATTGCCAACAATATTATTTGAAGTAGTGGCCATATATAAAATATACATACATTTATACAATAAAATATTTACAGTGAATAAAATAAATGATATCATTGTAAGCCTCCACTCCTCAAAACCTCCCATCAGTGTTACATGTTGGTCGCCATAAATGCTGTGTACAATAGAACGGGAAAGATGCTACAGCATAATGCATTAGATTTAGCTGTGTAAACCACCATTCCTTGGATACTAGGGGTCTCGTGACGGTTAAAATCATTGTGTAGATCAATTGTCATTCACCCCCTGGGCCCTACTTCGAATACCCAACATTTGGCCCAGGAACTTTGCCACCGCACAAGCAAACAGTGGCCTGGCATCAGACGTCAGGATTCTCAGTGCAGTCCTATAGTTGTCGGTTCCCAACTACTTGCAGATCGGGGTCAGTTAGTACTTCCTCAGCGATGCATACAGTAGACAAGCAAACATTACATGGGCTTAAGTTTGCAACCAGGGCAACTACGTATGGGCTCAGTACCGCAGTTCCATTTTCCAGTGAAGTCATGCAAGGGTAGGGTGCCAAACCTAAACTGGATATATAGCTTCCTGTCCCTTGAGAGTTCTATAAGATCTAAATAGCCTTCCAGGGAACGATCAAGTTTATAGCCCATTAAGTCTACGGTAAGCTTCCCCCTGCTGCTAAGTTCCCCCTGAATTATCCAATCCCAATAGGGTTCCTTTACCTCACGTTTCCAGCGGAGCAAGGAGGGGTCATTGAATTTCCAGATACCCTCCAACCCAATAGCCATAAGCAAAATCTTGATCCCCTCTTAGCCAGATAATTTTATTAGCAGTATCCCTGCATTTCACATCCTCAAGAGCACGGGCATACAGCAATAATTCAGGGGTTGACTTAATCCTTAACCAGAACAGCAGGGGACACAATTTGGCTTTGGAGACGAAGGAATGTCTACACATGTCTAACATGAGGGGATGCAGGAGAGTACTATGGGATTACATTCCTAAGCTCCGAAGGGATTTAGGATCTGTGTTACTAAGCTACTCTATTAGCTCCAAGCTTCATAGTTCTGCCCCATACATCACACAACTCACCACTTTAGCATCATATACTTGCAAGGCAGGCCCAACCGGCTTGGTGTGAGATAACAATGTTCTTATGCCAAGACCCCAATCAGCGTCTAGTGTTTCAAAACCTTCTTTGGTATATGAGGTTTCCATGACAAATTATCAGACAGTTTTAGGCCTAGGTAATCAAAGTCATTAACTCTCTCAAGCTGCGTTCCCCCAAGAGTGGGACCTCCCTAATAAGATTTTGGGGGTTCAGTGCCATGAAGTTGGTTTTACTTATATTTATTACAAAACCTTTGGCATCACAAAATTCTTCAATGCCATTAAGAAGCCGGGGTAGACCCCCAGTGTTTTAGACACCAATAGTGTGTCATCTGTAAAAATTAAAGTTACTACTTTGTCCCAGGCTGATAAAGACACGACTTATACGGATACCCCCTGATTAATCCACAAGTCCTAATAGACTAGTTTGGGCGAGAGTCCACTGTGTGCCTCAGGAGCATGGCCATTGCTTGTTAAATTGACTTCCAGTATGGTTGTCTGTCAGGGCTTTCCATGTCATGTTTCAATTGCAGATCGACATCTAGTGCAGGTTGGTGGATGTGTGGTGTGCATTTTGTGTAGTCGAGGTGTAATATGTCCTGTGTAAATAAGGTACTTGAATGAGCCTAAGTTGTAAAGATATCGCCAGTGCACGAAGAGCCATTTTGGCTTCCCTCCAGTCATTGTCATCCAATTCTCCCAAATCCAGTTCCCAAACTCTACTCAATAGAATCATTGGGTCCATGGCGTTCATTAATCAATGAGCGGTAGAGCCTGGATAAGCTTCCTTTCTCAAGGGGTTCTAGCATAATTTGAGCCTCCAGCGGGTTGTAGCCTGGTGAATACAAAACTCTGTCTTTGAGGGCGTACAACACATGCCTCAGATGGAGGAAACTGAAGAATTGGGATTTGTGCAGGAGGAATTCATCTTGTAGTTCAGTATAGAATTTCAGACATTCTCACTTCCACACGTCCTCTAGTTTTGAGATACCAGTATCTCTCCACCCCTTGAATGCAGGCGGCAAGAATACAGATGGGAGCCAAGGGCTCATTCAAAGAGGGGTTTCTTGTGTGGGTCTACATTGCCATACCATCATTTTTAGGGCCTTGTGCCATTCAGCCAGTGTTACTGTAGTGGGCGTGGGAAGGTGTCAGGACCTTAGTTAGGTATAGAGTATGTAAAGTGCCCTTACCATGGAACACATCCAGTTCCAATGTATGGACTTGGTCAAGTCTATCGCCAAATACCTAGTCATTAACAGTAGCAAGATTTGCGGCCCAATAGTAGGACTGAACATCTGCCATGCCCAAACAGATGACAGATGCCAAATGCTGACTGCTGACACTTAGCTATTGAAATACATGGTTGCCCATCTGCCAATAAGAACTTCCCCATATTTGAATGCCCAGAATTAACAAGCATTGGCATCATAGCCAATAGGTCTCGCCTTTGGGACCATATAAGTATCCTTGGTGCAACAACATCAACTGTTGCATGGGCAAACACTTATAAGGTCCCAAAGGCGAGACCTATTGGCTATGCCAATGCTTGTTGTTACTGTGGGCCGGTTTTATCAGCCCTCTGTAACAAAAGCAGCTGCAGTGTTTTCCACACGATACCCCCGCACCCCTGCGCGGCTGGTCCGACTCAATTGCCAAGGCCGGTTTGCGTTCCCAGTCCGTCCCTGGTGACAGCTCAAACATTGAAGAAGGTTCTGCAGCTAGAGGGAAAGGGAGCCACCATCATCTGATCTCCGCCCCAGCAAAGTCTGAGAGCTGGGAAGATTGTTCAACCTGTCATGCAGCCTACTCCGCCCCAGAAGCCTTTGCGACTTTGAAAATCACTGCTCAAATGTGTGCGAGGAAAAAGAGGCAAAGCAGATTAAATAGGTTGTAGTGGTATGCAGAGCGCAGACTCATTTTGTTCCCTGCAAAGTCGTTGCCATGATGAAAGCTTTGAAAAAAGCATTTAAGTGGAAAACTGGCACGCGCATGTTTTATGAAAGTTTCCTCTTTTAAGAACTGTTCTAAAACAGGTGCAAGCGACAAATCAAAACCATAAAACTGCCTTGTTAATAATCCATATTTCCTGCTTTTTAAAAAAAAAAAAAAGCTTAATTAGATGTGTTTCTATAGAAAAAAACCAGACTCAAGATGTAGCTTTATTCTACTGTGCTGTAGAGGAAATCACCCCTTTATGATTTCGTTGGACGTAGATTTTTCATTATTTCTATTTTTCGGTGATTTGCCATGTAAATTATGCCAAGCCTGTGATTTGTTCTGCTCAAATTAATGCACTAACGCAGTTTGTCATTCCGAATCAGAGTTCATTCCCAGCCTACAAATGTCTGGGGTGCATTTCCCTTCAGCCTCGGAGATGTATGTCATTGCAATAACTTGCTGCAGCATCCTTTTCAAGAAGGGGCTGAAATGAAGAGCGCCCCCTTGCTGCGTGCACGCAAAAAACAGGGGGTGTCGGCGCTGAAGCTAGGCCGCAGAGAGCGTTCACAGGCCGGAGAGGAGTAGGGCACAAAGAAGGCTGAAAACCCATCCACTGAAAGCCATCAGCATCTAGTGAAAGCCTCCCCGGATGCACTCGTGGCGACCGTCCAGGAAGTGCATCTGCCGAGTTTATTAGATATGCTTTTACGCAGAACTGCCAAATATAGAATTATTTGCAGGGCTGTGCTTGCGCGCTGTTCCGTGGATCTGGAAAAACACAAGTCCTTGAACCCGCATGTATTTATTTTACATAAGGAAAATGCTACTTACCAGTATGCATCTGTTCTTGGCATTTAGGGCTGCTGACATTCATATCTTAGCATAGATCGCCGCCTAGTGTTGGGTCTGGATGTTTGCACCTTGTTGTCTTGGAAGAGTCTTCGAAGTATCATGAGATAGGTGACTCCTCCCCTGGATTACAATGCGCATGGGCATCTTCTCCATCCTCAGATTGTTTTTTGCCATTGGGGCAAAGATGGAGTATAGTAAAGTAAGAGATGATCATGTAAATGTATGTAAAGAAGATAACCATGCAGCTGTGACAGGCACCGGGGAGGAGGGTGGGCGATATGAATGTCAGCAGCCCTATATGCCAAGAACAGATGCATACTGGTAAGTAGCCTTTTCCGTTCGAGGCATGTGGGCTGCTGAATTCATATCTTAGCATAGACTGTATAGCAGTTTCTCCTCTAGCAGTGGTCACCTGTATCAGCTGCAGTGGTTTGAAATAGAGTTTTAAGGGCAGCCTGGCCTACAGCAGCTTGTTGTTTGGCTTGCACGTCAATTCAGTAGTTTTGTGAAAGTGTGTATGGTAGACCATGTAGCTGCCCTACATATGTCTTTTAAGGGAATATTTCCTAGGAAAGCCATGGATGCCCCCATTTTTCGCATTGAGTGTGCTTTAGGGGGAACTGTTAAAGTGCGCTTTGCTTTTTGATAGCATATTTGAATGCATTTAACTATCCATCTTGCTATTCCTGCTTTGGAGATGGGATTGCCCTTATGTTGTGGTGAAAAAGCGACAAATTTTGGGATTTGTTTTCCTGAATGATTTTGTTCTGTCAATGTAATATAAGAGAGCTCTTCTAACGTCTAGTGTGTGTAGGGCTCTTTCAGCTACAGATTGTGGGTTTTGAAAGAAAACTGGCAATTCTATGGACTGGTTGTTGTGGAAAGTGGATATAACATTCGGCATAAATTTCGGATTTGTACGCAGCACTACTTTATTGTGGTGAATTTGCATGAATGGTTCCTGAATGGTTAGTGCCTGTAGCACACTCACTCGCCTGAGGGAGGTAATAGCAATTAAAAATGCCACCTTCCACGTTAAGAACTGTAGTTCACATGAATGAAGTGGTTCGAAGGGAGGTCCCATGAGTCTGGTAAATACTATGTTTAAGTTCCAAACTGGAGAAGGTGGATGCTTTGGAGGGATAATTCTTTTAAGTCCTTCCATAAAAGCTTTGATAGGTGGGATTCTGAATAGGGACACGTGTTGGCTGTTTTGAAGATATGCTGCTATAGCATCGAGGTGTAGCCTTATGGATGAGTATGCTAGGTTACATCTCTGAAGGTGTACCAAGTAACAGATAACATTTTGGATGGAGGCATCCAATGGATTGATTTGATTATTATTACAGTAAATAACAAATCTTTTCGATTTAGCTGCGTAACATGCTCTGGTAGTGGGACGCCTTGCTTCTTTGATAATGTTCATACAATCTGGAGGCAAGTTAAGATATCCGAATTCTAAGATTTCAGGAGCCAGATCGCTAGGTTCATCTGATTGGGATCTGGGTGCCTGATTTCTCCATGGTTCTGCGTTAGCAGTTGTGGCGAGAGGCACAGTCTTTGGTGAGGAACTACTGAGAGTTCTGGGAGCGTTGTGTATCATGGCTGTCTTGTCCATGTCGGAGCAACCAGGATCATTGTGAGTGACTGTTGCCTTAGCTTGCGTGCCACTAACGGAATCATTGGGGTTGGTGGAAAAGCGTACGCAAATCTGCCTGACCAGTTTATCCATATTGCATGGCCTTGTGACAAAGGGTGTGGGAACCTGGCGGCGAAGAACGGGCATTTTGAGTTTTCGTTTGTGGCAAACAGATCTATGTCTGGATGTCCCCACTTTTGGAAGAATGTTTGGAGAACTTGAGGATGAATCTCCCATTTGTGTATTTGCTGACTGTGTCGGCTTAGTAGGTCTGCTATCTGGTTGTCTGTCCCTGGGAGGTGTTCTGTCAGGAGATAAATGTTTTGAGGAATCGCCCACTTCCATGTGCTCTGTCCTAGGTGAGATAGTTGCAGAGAGTGGGTGCCTCCCTGTTTCTGGATGTAGTACATGGCTGTCATGTTGTCAGTCCGGATCAACACAGTCTTGTTGCGCAAGTATTTCTGAAAAGCTCTCATTGCCAGGAATATTGCCAGTAACTCTAAGTGGTTTATATATAGAGTCTTTTGCTTGACTGTCCAGAGACCTTGGACTGTATATTGAAGGAGATGTGCTCCCCAACCTGTCAGTGATGCGTCGCTGTTAGTACTACCTGTGGAACCGGCTCTTGGAACAGTCGCCCCTTGGAAAGGTTTTGTGGGTTCCACCACTGCAGAGAGCAGTAAGTGCGACTGTCTACCAACACTAGGTCTTTTAGTTGTCCTTGAGCTTGGTTTCACTGGCATGCTAGGCATTCCTGTAAGGGGCGCATTTGAAGCCGAGTATGAGGGACGATGAATATGCAGGAGGCCATGATGCCTATAAGCTGCATGAACACTCGAGCTGGCAGGGAGTGTTGTGGCTGAAATTATTGAATGAGAGATTGCATGTTGGCTATCCTGGCTGGATTTGGATATGCCTTTGCTACGGAGGTGTTTTTTGTTGCTCCCAGATATTGCTGTATGTGGGAGGGTTGCAGATGTGATTTTGGGTAACTTATTAAAAATCCTAGATTGTGCAGTAGCTGGATCGTCTGTGAGGTATGGCTGGCACACTGTACGTACGAATTGGCTTTTTTGAGCCAATCGTCGAGGTAGGGGAACACATGGATGTGTTGCCTTCTGAGGTGTGCTGCCACTACTGCTAGGCATTTAATAAACACCCTTGGTGCTGTGGTTACCTTGAAGGGGAGGACTTTGAATTGGTAGTGCTGACATTCTATTGTGAACCTGAAGTATTTCCTGTGAGCTGGATGTATGGGTATGTGAAAGTATGCATTCTTGAGGTCTAATGTTGCGAGGAAGTCGCCTTGCTGGAGTAGTGGGAGTACCTGTTGTAGAGTGATCATATGGAAATGATCTGAGTGGATGTATTGGTTCAAAGGTCTGAGGTCCAATATTGGTCTGAGGGAGCCGTCTTTTTTGGGAATGAGGAAGTATAGAGAGTATACCCCTGTCCCTTGATGTTGTAATGGGACTGGCTCCATGGCACTTTTTTCTAGCATGGATTTCACCTCCTGTTGTAACAGCGTGATGTGTTCTTTGGACATTGGACAGTGTTTGGGTGGCATGTTGGGTGGAGTAGATTTGAGTTCCAGGCAGTAACCATACTTGATAATTTGTCTAACTCACCTGTCTGTGGTAACGGTATTCCAGACTGGTAGGAATTGTGTTAATCTTCCTCTGACTGGTGTTAAGTGGTCTGGAGGGAGTGTGAGAAAGTCACTGTTTGGTGGCGGTGGAGGCTCGGGTGTTATTATTACCACGTCCTCTGCCCTTGTTATTATTTCCTCTATAACTTCCTCTATTGGAGCCTTTATTAAAGGTGCCTTGTGTATTACTTTTATAGGATGAAGATGTTTGTGATGTGTTGCCTGAGCCTCAAAAGGAGGAGCGATGAAAAGATGTAAAAGACTGTTGAAATTGAAGTGCACCCATGGACTTAGCGGTGTCAGTGTCTTTTTTCATCTTTTCTAAGATGGTATATACCGCAGGTCCAAATAAGAAATCCTGGTTAATTGGTTGATTGAGTATGGTGGACTGCACTTCATTTTTAAAACCTGAAATGCGAAGCCAGGCATGCTGCGTAGCAATACACTAGTGTTGACAGACCTAGCGGCTGTATCAGCTACATCAAGGGCACATTTTATGGATGCGTTAGTAATGAATTTCCCTTCCTGTATTAGGTCATTAGCTTTTGCCTTATATGGTTCTGGTAGGTGTTGTAGTAATCCCTCCAGTTCGTCATAGTGTGCTCTGTCATAGCGTGCTAGGAGAGCTTGTGTATTGGCAATCCTCCAGGTATTTGCTGCCTGAGAGGCCACTCTCTTCCCTGATGCTTCTAGAATTTTTGACTCCTTGTAAGGAGGGGGAGCATCACCTGTTGTTTGTGAGTTAGCTCTCTTCCTAGCGTTAGACACAACTAGGGAGTCTAGTGGTAGTTGAGACTTGATATAAGAGGGGTCTGTAGGGGCTGGTTTATATTTCTTTTCAATCCTTGGATTGAGGACACGCGCCCTGGCTGGGTCTTGAAAGGTGTCTGGTGCGTGCTTTAGTACCGCTTTAAGCATAGGAAATATATGTACACTCTTCTCTGATGTTGGGAAGGTGTTAAATAGGAAATCCTCCTCTATAGGGTCAGTGTGCATGTGTACACCATGATACTGTGCTGCCCTGTCCACTAGTTGGTTAAAAGCGACAGTGTCGTCAGTAGGGGACGGCTTTGTGGGGTATGTAGTGGGATCGGGTATGGGCTGTGTGTAATCAGTGTCATCAGGGTCATTATGGTCACTCCATGCGTCATCTGGGTTCCCTGGATCGTCAGGTGGTATAAAATCACCCTGAGAATCATCCCCCATGTCTTCTTCCTGATCATAATCTACAAGTGAAGGAGAATATGGAACATAAGGCATGTTGGGAGTGAAAGGAGGAGGTGTGTAAGGTCTTGAAGGGGATGTGCCAAAGTCTTTTTTCTTTAGAGGAACAGGAGAAGGGGCTTCAGTGTCCAGTCTTCTTTTGTTTTTATTGTAGACTATATGTCCTGTTTCAGGGTCTATATACATTCTTTGTTGTGGATCTGGGTGAAAGAATTCTTCCTCCTCTGTCCATGGTGCCGAAGATTTAGCTTTTTTCGCGTCGAGTGTCTCTTTAGGCTGGACGTTTTTATCCTGTGAAGCCTTCTTAGGGTCGACGGGCTTTTTCGGCTCAACGCCTTTTACCGGTTCAAAGCCTTTTCTAGGGTTGACGACCTGCTTCGGCTCGATTACCTTTTTCGGCCCAACAGCTTTCTTTTGCTTGATGTCTTTCTTCGCACCGGCGGCCTTCGTCGGCTCGATGGCCTTCTTCAGCTCGGCGACCTTTTTTGGTTCGACAGCCTTTTTCGGGTCGGTGACCTTCTTGGGTTCGCCGACCTTCTTCGGTTCGACGACCTTCTTCGGTTCGACGCCTTTTCTAGGGTCGATGACCTGTTTCGGCTCGATTACCTTTTTCAGCCCAATAGCTTTCTTTTGCTCGACGACCTTCTTCGGTTCAACGCCTTTTCTAGGGTCGACGGGCTTTTTCGGTTCGACGCCTTTTCTAGGGTCGAATACCTGTTTTGGCTCGATTACCTTTTTCGGCCCGACAGCTTTCTTTTGCTCGACGTCTTTTTTCGGATCGGCGGCCTTCGTCGGCTCGACGGCCTTCTTCGGCTCGGCGACCTTTTTTGGTTCGACAGCCTTTTTCGGGTCGGCGACCTTCTTGGGTTTGACGGCCTTCTTCGGTTCGACGGCCTTCTTCGGTTCGACGACCTTCTTCGGTTCGACGCCTTTTCTAGGGTCGACGACCTGTTTCGGCTCGATTACCTTTTTCAGCCCGATAGCTTTCTTTTGCTCGACGACCTTCTTCGGTTCAACGCCTTTTCTAGGGTCTACGGGCTTTTTCGGCTCGGCGCCTTTTTTCGGTTCGACGCCGTTTCTAGGGTCGACGACCTGTTTCGGCTCGATTACCTTTTTCGGCCCGACAGCTTTCTTTTGCCCGACGGCTTATTTTGGCTCGGCGGCCTTCTTCTTCGGTTCGACGGCCTTCTTTGGTTCGACGACCTTCTTCAGTTCGACGACCTTCTTCGGTTCGACGACCATCTTCGGTTGGACGACCTTCTTCGGTTCGACGACCTTTTTCTGTTCAACGGCTTTTTTCGGCTCGTAGGCCTTTTTTGGCTCGACGGCCTTTTTCGGATCGACGACTCTAGTGGGGTCGACAACCTTTTTGGATGGAGTGTCTTTGCCCGGACCCGGGGTACCGGAAGGCTTGGGTGTGGTCTTCGGAGCCGAGCCGGAAGGCGGGGCTTCTGAAGCTGTGTTTCGGTTGCGGCTAAGGCTTTTGTGCGATGCTTTGACCTGAGCCTTATGTTGAGGTGGTCTCGGGGGAGGGGCTTTTGTATTCACGGTATGCCCCAGTGTGATCTGGTCATCGGAGTCCGACTGGTCCTCTACGGTGACTATTTCGAGATCGTCCGAGCCCTCTGCCTCTGGGAGTTCATGTTCGTTGTCGAAAATGTTTTCCGGTTCTGGTGCCTGCTGCTGCATTTCTAGTCGAGCAGCTCTTCGGTTCCGGATAGTCTTTTTAGACCGGAACAGAGCACAAGCTGGACAGTTTTCTTCGTTGTGCTTCGGAGATAGGCACCTCTTGCATACCCTATGCTTGTCGCTGTGTGGAAATTTGGCTCCACACTCTGGGCATTCTGTATACGGGGTCCTTTCCATCAGCAGAAGGTCCACGTGGCGTTGAAAAGGCCCAACAGCCCGCGTCAACGACCGTAGAGAAAAGACGTCTTGTCGAGTTAAAGGATACCGAGCGGAAACAATACCGTCGAAAGTTTACAGTTTTAGAGTTGAAAATTGGAAAACTTCGGTCCCAAAGTTGGAGTTGTCGAAGTGCATCCGAACCCAATGGCGGAGAAAAACAATCTGAGGATGGAGAAGATGCCCATGCGCACTGTAGTCCAGGGGAGGAGTCACCTATCTCGGGATACTTTGAAGACTCTTCCGAGACAACAAGGTGCAAACATCCGGACCCAACACTAGGCGGCGATCTATGCTAAGATATGAATTCAGCAGCCCACATGCCTCGAACAGGTAGCTCGGTGAATTCAGTGCTTGTAGTTGAAGTCTTTGTGATGCTAGAATGGTAGCCCGGTGATTGCAGCGCTTGTAGTCGAGGGCTGTGCGACGCTAGAAAGGTAGCCCGATGATTGCGGCTCTTGTATTCAAGGTTTTTGTGACTCCTGCTAGTTATAGCTGGGAACCCCGAGAGGGACGACAAGGCCTTCCATCCTACTTAAGCCAATAAAACGAATAGTATTAAGTTCTATCATAGTAACGCCTGTTATTTACAGCAATAAACTACTACAAGCAAGTAGCTGCACACACCACATTACAAACAAAGTATTACAACTCTGTACAACTGTTGGCTGGTTTAAAACCATGTGTAGATTGGAAATTGAGGGTCCACATATGATAAACAGAGCAGGCATTTAAAAAGCATGCATTATATCCTTGTATTTTTTAATTAATATTTTTAACAGGAATCGGGCAACAATAGCTCCCAAGTATCTCATAAACTTAAGTCCATATGGGCTTGTAATGCACACGTTTGCGATTGCTTTGCTGGTCATAAACCCTCTTACGATAAACAGGTCATGATGATAAGTAATGATGACAAAAAGTTTGCCACCTTGTGGCCGCAGGATGCAATGGAAGAAACATTTGAAGTTAAAGGGATTGGAATATACAACAAGCATTGGCCGCGAGGCCGGGCCGCAAAATGAAATAATTAAAAATAAAATAAATGCGAGTTGTGCACACGCACGCGCAACAAAAAAAGTGTTGTGCACGTCGCGCGCGTGCTTGGCTTGTGTGCGTGAGAGTAAGCTGGTCGCCGCTTTGGAAGCACTTCCAAAAGCCAGCTTCTAAATGTCTCGCTGACAGCGCATGCGCGCTGGAACAGCGAGACCTAAAAAGGGAGGGGAGATGGTGTATGCCAAATTCTGAAGTATGTATGAGAGTTATGGGAGAACAACCATTTTTACGAGAGCTATCCTGCCCATTACGAGAGAGAAGGAGTCTACAATTTATGAAGTTATTTAGTAATCTGGGTCATAATGGAGGGTAGGATGTTCACGTTCCATGTCAACTTGGAGGTGGGCGGGGGCAGCTACCTGCAGCCCCAGGTACTTAGAGTGGTGTTTTCTAATTTGCAGATGTGGTTGCCATGGCACCTCTGCAATTGCATCTGTGGAAGGCCCCAGAGCCGATTTATCCCAGTTCACCTTCAGGCCCGGTTAATTTTCATACAAAGACAATATCTTGGAGAGGCCTGGGCCTGTCAGCTGTGGATCTTGAATAAAAAAGAGAATATAATCAGCGTAGAACGAGACATGATCCACTGGGTGATTATCCTATTTGAATCTGCATATATCTGCACATATCTGTGCAGCCATTATGCCAGAGCTCATTGGCCAAAGCAAAAGGTAGAGGAGAAAGGGGGCAGCCCTGCCAGGTGCCCCTCTCAGATACTTTTTTGGGGCCCCTCACTTCTCTTTTCCAAGCGGAGGAGGTTCTACTGCATACATATGAGCCATCCCATGATGTGCATCGTGGTGGATCCTACAAATGCAAGGATGACAAATAAAAAGTGTGTATATGGGAAGTGCCTCGCATAAGCAGCCACCAGGGAGTGATTGGCCGGTTCTCGCCAACTTGACCTGAAACATGGAATGGTTTTTAATCATGAGCGGGGCACTATAAAGATGTATGCAGTGTGCCTTTTCGCAACTCATTTTTAACTTTTTCTGGGTTTGCTAGATAGAAGCTCTCCTCCCTTCACAGGGATGTACAAGTCGTTCCTTTAGATGTATACTATACGCAGAAAGTAATTTTTCGGTTATACACACATTTAATATTCTTCCACATATATTTTGGGTGTTGGTTCAGTTCCCTATACAGGAAAGTGCTTAAGATAAGAGAGTAGGCAAATAGGCGAGAACAGGTTAATCACTCACTGGTGGCTGCTTACGCGAGGCATTTCCTATACACACACTTTTGATTTGACATCTTTGCATTTGTAGGCTTCACCACGATGCACAGGACCTGCTACACTTTTTTGAAAATACACATAATGGGATGGTTCATTTGTATGTACTAATACCTTCTCAGCATTGGAAAAGAGAAGTGGGGAGCCCCCACAAAATATGTGAATTGATGAGTAAAGAATGGCAAGGCCTTTTGTATGTGTCCAAAAAGTGTGACTTACCGAAATGCAGGACTTTCAGATGGGCAAGGTAAAGCAGCATGTAGGTAAGTGAATTGCTTTAAGCTTCTGTTTGATTTTGAGAAGGGACCTGTGCTGCTGCTGGACCTTGACGGTACCATTTGAAAAGATGACCATGGGGTTTTTATCGAACGGCAGTATAGTAATCTTCTGTGCCACTTGGTGGACACCCTCGAGGTCACTATAATTTAGGAGGCGGTCTATGAATGGCTATGGTGGGGAGCCCAGAGGGAGCCTGGCCGACAACGAACAGTGGGCATTCAACACTACAAAACATTGAGAAAGATCTGCTAGAACCCATGATTGAAGCCAAGATTAATTGGGTAGGGTGAGATCCCTCTGTCCCTTCCAGTATAGCCATAACTCATATGGTATAGTGGCAGGACCTAAGTTCGGCATCTTCTGCCCGGTATTCCAATTCACTGGTAGTTCATAGGACTCATGTGAGCTGTCACTGAAGAGTTTGCAAAACTTCTTCTGCTTCGGAGATCTCACCCTTCACCTCGGTCAACAACCCTACGGAGGTCTACTGTGACCTCACTGATCCTAGTTTCTAGGGAGGAGTGAGTGTCATTTATGCCGTGCAATATCGTGGTGGTACCCTCACTCGCTGTCGGTACCTGGGCAGTACGATATCAGAGGTAGTCTGTTGGAGCTGTGGGTTTGGTGGGTTGGAGTTTGTCCTTACCCATGACATGGTGCAGCCAAACAAAGATGCCAGATTGCTGTTGTCATCAATGTGGGGGGTAGATGCAGCACAACCACTGTGATGCCTCCCGAGTCCCAGATGGGCATGACGAAGCAGCAAGTGTCTCTGTGCAGCAGGAGGGCAGCAGGAGGAAGGAGCCTGTACGGCACCTGTTACATTTACGGGGGACATATAGTTCAATGGGGATTGACGCAGAGTCGATAGAGGAGGGCCATAGTTAACAAGTATTTGGCTATGTAAATGTCCCTTAAATCGTTTGGTGCAGCACCACAGGTTGCTCACCAGAGTTCGTCCAGAGGGAGCTGCTCAGATAGCCCCCTGGCTCGCCACCACTTGAGCAGTTCCACTGCTTGCCTCACATGTTCATGGCGGGTCAGAGCCCAAAAGCAGATCTTCTTGTGCAACTACATCCAAAAGCCTCAGCGGGGCCCTTGCATGAGGCATGCCCCCCTATATCCGATGCTATGGAGCGTATGGTCTATGGGATTCACCGCGCCCATCTCTGGAGGCAGTAATAGTGTCAGCAAAGGCGTGGTGGAGTTCTGGTCCCAGACCGTCAGCACCACCACACCAGTGCAAGCCACATCCAGCCCGGAAGGGAGCTTCGCTGCCATCTTAAAACTTTCAGTCCGGGGCTGCCGTCCCCTTCATCTCTGCACCACTGCCGCGGCTGCCCAAAAAAGGTTCCACTGACATGGGCGCCCACTCTCTGGCAGCCTGGGTGTGTTGCTATCTGGCAGGAAGCAGGGTAGACACAGGATTATGTCTGATTACTAGTGAGGATGCTGGAGCTGGGGCTTAACTCGTGCTTTTGGCTATCTTGCCAGTTATCGTATGCAGACTTGAATCAATATCAGTTATTTGGTGCATGTTTGTCATTATTCTGGCGAGGTCTACAGAAATCCCATTGCTCCTCTAGTTCTCTATGAGATGTGCTCTGGTCTGTAATGAATTTCCTGTATTCTTGTCACATGTGGTACACAGTCAATTCTACACCTGGCCGACAGCCATTCCTTTGTTCTTATTTAATTACAAACTAAAGGAATATGCTACTTACCAGTATGCATCTGTTCTTGGCATGTAAAGCTGCAGAGTTGTACATTTAGCAATAGATCGCCACCTGGTGTTGGGCTCGGATGATTGCAGGTTGTTGTTGTCTTCTTGGAAGAAGTCTTTGTAGTCACGAGATAGGTGACTCCTCCCTTGGACAATACTGCGCATGGTCATCGACTCCATCCTCAGATTGTTTTTCGCCATGATGGGAAATGATGGAGTTAGTAGAAGAAAAGAGAAAAGGATGTCCATGCGTGTGCATCTAAGTAAGATGAGTACTGGAACGGATACAAGTCCCGGGGAGGCGGGAGAGCATGTACAACTCTGCAGCTCTACATGCCAAGAACAGATGCATACTGGTAAGTAGCATATTCCGTTCGAGGCATATGAGCTGCAGATTGTACATTTAGCAACGATTGTGCAGCAGTGTCTCCCCTAGCGGTGGTCGCTTGTATCCGTTGCAGCATACTGAAATAGTGTTTTAAGTACAGCTTGGCCTACTGCAGCTTGCTGCTTGGCTTGCACATCAACACAATAGTGTTTAGTGAAGGTGTGTATTGTAGACCATGTTGCTGCTTTGCATATGTCCTCTAATGGTATGTTTCCTAGGAAAGCCATAGAGGCTCCTAGTTTGCGAGTGGAGTGAGCTCTAGGAGGAACTGTCAGTGTACATTTCGCTTTTTGATAGTATATTTGAATACACTTTACAATCCATCTGGCAATTCCTCCTTTAGAGATGGGATTGCCTTTGTGTGGGGGAGAGAAAGATACAAATAGTTGTTTTGTTTTTCTGAAGGATTTTGTCCTGTCTGTGTAGTATAGTAGAGCTCTTCTCACATCTAAGGTGTGTAGAGCTCTTTCTGCAACAGAGTCAGTTTTTTGAAAAAACACTGGCAACTCTACTGATTGGTTGAGGTGACAAGGAGTAATGACTTTTGGCAGGAATTTTGGATTGGGTCTAAGAACCACTTTGTTAGGGTGTATTTGAAAAAATGGTTCTTCTATTGTGAATGCTTGTATTTCACTTACTCTTCTGAGAGAAGTGATGGCAACAAGGAATGCAGTTTTCCATGGTAGGAATTGCAGTTCACACTTGTGTAAAGGCTCAAAAGGGGGACCCATAAGTCTTGTAAGGACCACGTTTAGGTTCCATACTGGTGCAGGTGGTAACCTAGGTGGGATTATTCTTTTTAATCCTTCCATAAATGCTTTAATTGCAGGTACTCTAAAGAGAGATAGATGCTGTCTATTTATTTTGTAAATAGGCTGCAATTGCTGCTAAATGCAGGCATATGGAAGAATAAACCAATTTGGACCTTTGTAGGTGTAGAAGGTAGCAGATGATATTTTGGATGGAAACATCCAGTGGATCAATGTTATTGTTGTTACAGTATATTGCAAATCTTTTCCACTTAGCCGCATAACATGCTCTGGTAGTGGGTCTTCTAGCTTCTTTAATTATGTTCATACAGTCTTGTGGTAGGTTTAAGTAACCAAACTCTAAGACCTCAGGAGCCAGATCTCCAAATTCAGTTGGTTTGGGTCTGGGTGTCTTATTTCTCCATGGTTCTGTGTTAACAGGGATGGCGTGAGCCGTAATTTTTGATGTGGAACCAGTGAGAGATCCAGCAGTGTGGTGAACCACGGCTGACGTGCCCATGTGGGGGCCACTAGTATCAGTTTGAGAGACTGTTGTCTGAGCTTGCATACTACTAGTGGAATGAATGGGAGAGGCGGAAAGGCGTACGCAAATCTGCCTGACCAGTTAATCCATATCGCATTTCCTTCCGATTGTGGGTGTGGAAATCTGGCGGCGAAACTTGGGCATTTCGCATTCTCGTGGGTGGCAAACATCTATCTGTGGATGCCCCCACCTTTGGAAGAATGGTTGGAGAACTTGTGGGTGCAGCTCCCATTCGTGAATCTGTTGTGACTGACGACTCAACAGATCTGCTATCTGATTGTGAATTCCTGGAAGGTGTTCCACTGTCAGGTGTATGTTTTGAGGGATGGCCCATCTCCAAATGGTCTGTGCAAGTTGGGACAGTTGCAGAGAGTGCGTCCCCCCCTGTTTTTGTACATAATACATGGCTGTCATATTGTCCGTCCGGATTAGAACAGCCTTGTTTTGTACTTGTACTTGAAAGGTTTTGAGTGCTAAGAAAATTCCTAGCAGCTCTAAATGGTTGATGTGTAACTGTTTATGTTGATTGTTCCATTGGCCCTGTGTGGTATAATGCAAGAGATGGGCTCCCCATCCTGTGAGGTATGCATCTGTCGTGAGCACTATTTGTGGAATAGGGTCTAGGAACGGCCGTCCCTTTGTCAAGTTTTTGGTGTTCCACCATTGCAGAGAGAGATATGTACAGCTGTCTACCAACACCAGGTCTGTGAGCTGACCTTGAGCCTGATTCCACTGTTGTGCTAGACATTCTTGTAGTGGGCGCATTTGCAGTCTTGCGTGAGGGACTATGAAGATGCAAGACGCCATCATGCTTATTAGTTTCATGAACACTCTGGCTTGAAGAGAGTGTGTATTGAAAAAGGGAAACTAAATTCTGAATGCTTTGAATCCTGGCTTGACTGGGATATGCTAGAGCTACTGATGTGTTTATGGTAGCTCCTAGATATTGCTGAACGTGCGAAGGTTCTAGGTGCGACTTGGTGTAGTTTATTGTAAACCCTAAGTCGTGTAATGTTTGAATCGTTTGTTTTGTGTGTTGTACACACTGGTTGAACGATCTCGCCTTTATGAGCCAGTAGTCAAGGTAAGGGAAGACATGTATCTGTTGTCTTCTGAGATGTGCTGCTACTACTGCTAAGCACTTTGTAAGCACTCTTGGTGCTGTTGTGACCCCGAATGGAAGGACTTTGAACTGATAGTGTTGTCCTTGTATGACAAATCTTAGATATTTCCTGTGCGCAGGATGTATAGGCACATGAAAGTAAGCATCCTTTAGGTCTAGTGTTGACAGAAAATCTCCCTGTTCTAGCAATGGGAGTACTTGTTGTAACGTGATCATGTGAAAATGATCTGATTGTATATAATGGTTGAGGGGCCTGAGGTCGAGAATTGGTCTCAGTGTCCCGTCCTTTTTGGGGATTAAGAAGTACAGTGAGTAGACTCCTGTTCCTTGTTCTTGTAGAGGAACTACTTGAATAGCATCTTTTTCTAGGGGTGCTAGAACTTCCTGTTGAAGCAGAGTTATGTGTTCTGTGGACATTTGACGCTGCCTGGGTGGTATGTTTGGGGGGGTTGCTGTGAGTTCTAGGCAGTAGCCATGTTGGATAATTTGTCTTACCCACTTGTCTGTTGTGATGGAATTCCAAACAGGTAGGAACTGTGATAGTCTGCCCCCGACAAGAGTGGAATGCTGTAGCGGAGGCAGAGGGAAGTCACTGTTTGGGAGTGGAAGAGGAGCGGTTGTTGTTATTACCTCTACCTCTTCCCTTGTTGTTATTGCCTCTGTATCCTCCTCTAAAGTAGCCTTTATTAGAGGAGGTTTGTGTGTGTGTTTTAAAAGATGATGTGGTGTCTGAGCCGGTTCGCTTGGAGCCTCCTCTATAAGAGGAGCGGCGAAAAGAACCTCTAGTTTGGGTGGATTGTAATGCACCCATAGACTTAGCAGTGTCTATGTCCTTTTTCATCTTTTCCAGTGTATTATCTACTTCCGGCCTTGGTTTTGATTGAAGGGCTGGTTTAGGATGGTTTGAAACCTGAAATGCGTAACCATGCATGACGTCTGAGAATAACAATAGTGTTAACTGCTCTGGATGCTGTGTCAGCTACATCTAGTGTGCATTTAATTGAGGTATTAGATATTAATTTGCCTTCTTATAGGAGCTCTGCTGCCTGATCCTTGTATTGATCTGGTAGGTGTTCCATTAACTTTTCTAGTTGGTCGTAATGAGCCCTGTTGTATCGTGAGAGTAAGGCTTGTGTGTTTGCTATGCGCCACGTGTTTGTTGCTTGTGCAGCAATTGTTTTCCCTGACGCATCAATAATCTTAGATTCTTTGTCAGGCGGAGGTGTGTCACCAGAAGTTTGAGAATTGGCTCTCTTACGTGCATGTGACACTACCAAAGAGTCTAATGGCAGATGTCCCTTAATGTATACTGGATCAGCTGGTGCTGGTCTGTACTTTTTCTCTATTCTTGGATTTAACACTCTACACCTTACTGGATCTTTAAAAATGTCTGGAGCATGTTTAATGACTCCTTTGATCATGGGTAATATTTGAGTAGACCTTTGTGACTGTTCAAAAGTGTCTAATAAGAAGTCCTCCTCAATGGCATCAGAGTGCATAGAAACCCCATGGTAAATTGCAGCTCTGTTTAGTAAATGATTAAACCCAATACTATCCTCGGGAGGGGAGGGTTTTGTTGGGTAGTACTGAGGATCAGGGATGTCTGGTGCATTGTTTGGTGGAAAATTATATGCATCGTATTCCTTGGGATATTCTGGGTTGATATCCTCATCTAAAGGGTATGTATGTGGCTCTGGTTCATCATCCCCCCACCCAAATCATACTCCTCGTTAGTGTGGTGTGATGATGCAGGAGATTGGATAGGAGAAGTTATAGGTTCAGTATATGGATTAACAGGAGAGAAAGAAGGTGAAGGAGAGGAAGGGTGCATTGGAGAAGTTGCACAATCCTTTTTGGCAGGAACCACAGGTGTAAGTGGTGTGTCTGCTGGCCTTTTTTTGTAAGGAATTGCTTCCACATGTCCAGTTCGTGGGTTAATATGGACTTTTTTCGTTCTAGGATCTGGTGTAAACAGATTCTCCTCCTGTATAATCTTCTTCGGCGTCGATTTTTTCGGTGCCGATAGAGGTTGCTTAGTGTTCTTTGCCTTAGGAGGAGTGATTGAGTCCTGTGGCAATTTTTTCGGTGCCGAAGGTAGCTTAGGTTTATCTGGAGTCTTTGGTACCGATATTGGAGGTTTCGGCGTGGAGTCAGGTTTTGCTGGGCCTGCGGCTCCGGAATCTGGCTTCCCTTCTTTGTTTTTGGAACCGGAAGGTTTCGGAGTGGAAGCTTTCGGGTCCGGTACTGTCTTTGGCTTCGGCAGAGGGTCTTTGTCTCTGGGCACCAAAGGGCGTTTTGGCTTCGGTGTCGACGAGTCCTTCGGGGTCGAATGATGTTTCGGTGCCAATGGAGGAGGTGGAATTGGCACATGTGGTTTTTTCGGTACTGAGGCACCAGAAGGCATAGTCTGTTTCCTCGGAGCCGAGCCCGAAGGAGGGGCGTCGGAGGGTAAATTTCGGTCTCGACTGGGCCCCATGGGCGGAGTGCTGACCGTTGCCTTTGTTTTGGGTAGTGTGTGTCGTACAGGGGCAGAGGTACTCACGGGTTGTCGAGATGGAATCGAATCGTCCGAGTCCTCTGCCCCCGATATGATCTGGAGATCAGGCGAGTCTTCCTCGGCGACGAGTGGAGCCTCGTCCTCGCAGATATTTTCGATTGGATCTTGATCCGCGGAGAAGTCTTCTTCGACGATCTCCTCCTCAAAGATGGCCTCCGGTGCTGGCGCTGATCTCCTCATCTCGTGTCAACGGGCACTCCGATCCCGAATGGTCTTCTTCGATCGGAAGGAGGTACAGGCTGTGCAGGTGGACTCGTCGTCTTCTGGCGAGAGACAGAGGTTGCAAACCTCGTGATGGTCGCTATGAGGGAATTTTGCTCGACATACCGGGCATCTTTTGAATGGAGTTCTGTCCATGAGGCGTAGGCCGTACGGTGCCGATAGGCCCAACGGCCCGCGTCGACGCACCGGGTTGTAGCTGGTGATGTCGAAAGTCTGTTCGATGTCGAAGAGGTTTATTTAAAGTTTCACGCTTCGAAAATGCAGAAAAGTGTTTTCTAGCCGGAGCGGAAAAACTTTCATCCGAACCCAGTGGCAGAAAAAACCAATCTGAGGATGGAGTCGATGACCAAGGGAGGAGTCACCTATCTCGTGACTACAAAGACTTCTTCCAAGAAGACAACAACCTGCAATCATCCGAGCCCAACACCAGGTGGCGATCTATTGCTAAATGTACAATCTGCAGCTCATATGCCTCGAACATATTGTTCAGTTTTCTTATAATCTTGAAAATAACTTCTCAAGTAATGTATAATAGCTCTGTGTACATGCACTATAGATAGATTTCTACTGCTCTCGAGTGTGAATCCTCAAAGGAGGTCAATGTCTCATTGATTTCATTTCTATCGAAAGAAGAATATAACCTTGGTAGAACTCAAGGACGTCTATGCAGCACTTTCCTCTCTATGCATCTCAATGGAAGGCTCATCTATAGCCAAGGCAAATACTCTTCTGAGGTTTATTCCTACCAAGAATGCTATTCTCATTTTAAATGCATTAACATGTTTATATACTGTATTTTAAAAATGCGAATGGACCATAAAACCATATTTAGATGTCATATTTCATTATATTTTCTGAGTGGCAATCTTATTCTTTTGTCATCTTCTATGAACACCTTGCATCTTTCGCGTGGTGGTGCAGTTATAAAGTGTTTATAGAAGATTTGTTCAGATAAACGTCTGTTAAACAAGTACGGTATCTTTCACCGTAATATTCGCTGATGATATTGTATCTTCCTGTAAGAATAATTACAAATATTTCTTGAATAATAGTTCTTCGTGTCTTAGCTGTTTTATCTCAGAGACCTGCACTGGTTGCTGGTCTATAGAAGAATTAAATTCAAGACCTCTGCTCTACTTGTTGTGCCTTTGCCAGTATGTCCACACTACCTTCAGAATCTGGCTCAGCCTTATATTCCTTACAGGACTCTGCGGTCTTCCAATTTGTGGCTGGCCTCTGTTCCTCGAATATAGAGAGCCAGAGATTGCTCTTTTACCTATCGGCCCCAAACTTTTGGAACAGTCTACTAATTCATCTCTGCCGGAGGAAACAACTGGAAATCTGGCTGTTTTAGAAACCCTTTGTACATTTCTCCTATTTTCTGTACATTTGAATTCCGGTCTACAATACGAAGCATAAACATAGAAACGTACATCGTTCCTTACAGTACGGGCATGATTGTTTTTATGTTGGATAGTAAACAAAGGTAAACCATATAGGTCCTCATATTATATATCAAAATCACAGACATCCATACAGGTCTCTCAAGCATCGCTACCTCTTTCAATTGACTTATCTAAATGTCATCCAACAATGCAACCTTGCCTCCATTGACCTAGTACCACAATTCACTGCATATATAAAACACCAATATACAGTGAACAAAGTACATCAAAAGCTTAACTGCAGCTGTTGTTCAAACAGGGCCATGTTCAGTATTAGTTATCCGTTGCCTTGCATGGTACTTGCTTCTTGGACCTGAATTTAGATTGGTCAGTAACATACCTGATTCTTGTACAGGGTTGCTTAGTGGCTCCAATTCCTCAAGTGCTCTACTCTGCAAAGAAAAAAGAAAGACAGAGGAATTTCACTTTCTGAGACCCACAATAGCAAGCAGGTGAGATACAGAGTCATCCAGAATTCAAGAGGTCTATAATCACATCTCGATAGAAGTACTATTGTGATGGACAAGAGTGCCTTATGGAGGCACGCTCCACATTGATAACATCATGCAGGAGCACGATATGTAACAACCTTGATACGGGATGATATATACAACTCATTACCACGTCATCAATGCAGTTTCTGTCCTGGAGGGAAGATTGCTTTGCTGGCTCCTTTTCATGATACAATCGTTCACTGTTACTTCCCATACAGTAGTACAGTACAGTATAGTAGTAGAGCCAATAGACACGGTCTCCTGTACGATACCCTCCTAACAGTGGTTGGTGAAAAATCGAGTCCCACGTTTAGTTGAATGCTTTTTGGTGCTGCTGCGTAACAAGGCTTTACCGACTACCCAATTTCATCAGGGGCTGAAGATTTATTGATCGTTCACATGCAGCATCTTAAGGCACTTTTAGTCTAAGCACACGTACAAGGATCAGGGCAAGTAGCAGAATAAGACATTTAAACAAGGCTTGACAAATAAATAGGATCCTATTATATTAGGAAGAATAAGAACACAAACCAAGACCCTCACTATGAGTATGGTGGAGCGGTATACCTGGGTATCCTGTTCTGTTAAACAAGTGATCCAATAAGTTCTGATTCAAAAATACTGGGTCCGGTTTCCGGACCCACTTGTACCTAGTGTGGATTCACACCTGATAAAATTATGGGCAAAGAGAGGCAGGTGCTGTTGGTACAGGTGCAGTCTGGCCCCCTCACAGGGCTCCTCCAGAAAAGTGGACCAGCATACAGTACTCGCCTAGCTAGGTCAGAGCCTCTGCTTGGCCTAAAAATACTCCCCACCTCCATGCCCAAATGTATCCTCAGACAAGCACCAATCCCCAGTGATATGTACTACTTACTCAGAGCAATGATCTCTAGATTTGTGGAAAACGTAGATTTTCACTCCATAGTTCTGGATCCGCATAGATATTCCAGATTCCAGGAATAACTCATAACAGCCAGATTTGAGTGCAAACCTAATCCTGCACTGAAATTCAGCCAATTAGAGGGTCAAAAAAGTGTTTAAAATGTACAAAGAGGTAGGTTTCCAGTTTCTGACAGAAAGACAAAGGTTGGAGGGAGGCAAATATCAAGGAGAGTAAGCACCCCATACATAAAGACCAAGGAAAACCAAGATGAAAAGAGAGGAGACAGTAGGGTTTGAGATGTTAAATGTTGGTTTCAGAGAGGAAGAGAAGGAGAGGGGACACTGAGAGGATGATTAGCTGAAGGAAGACTATCAATGGATTTGTAGTTGAGTAAGGGAGTGCCAATATTTAGAAAGCGACCACCAACCTAACCCAATAGGGTCTCTTACCACTGAAGGTAACATTTAGAAATTTGATGATGATGTGAAGAAGTAAGAAATAATGAGAGAAACAAGGAGATGAAGGTTGAAGAAGACTTTTGAGGAACATTTAAAGACCTAAGAGAGCAGGTAGGGAGACCAATAAGAGTTCGTTGAGGCATGTGCGGATCAGAGCTGCTAGATGAGGAGGGTAGGTTCAGTATCTAGTAAAACACATTAAATGTAAATTCACCAGTTGAAATGTGCAGGAGCTAGCAAGTAGAGCAATATATAGAGAAAAGTAAAAAGAAAATCTCAAATATGATGACCACATTTTTCCTGGGCCAACAATTGAGGCACTGGAGAGGACAGATGGATGAGTGGAAAAGGGACCATGTGTCTCAACAAATTTAAAGAAAGATAGTTGGACTGCATTCAGAATTTGAGAAAAGGAACGCAAGCCAACAATTGGGAGTGGAGGAAGACATCAAAATAGCAGAATGGAAAATATACAGCTCAAGTTATCATCTATAAAAGGAGGTTATTGAAAGCCCAAAAAAAGAGATGTACTTGCTCAAAGTTGGAGAAAGAGATACCAGGACCCAGAACATGACCTACGGGGGAGTAGTGGGTCTGGGTGTAGACAAGGGTGGGGTGGAGCCAAGAAACTGAGAGATATGGACCAACAAATAGGAGTAACACTAGGAAACTGCTGCACCCGTGATCTTGGTAGAAAAGAGTTTTTACTGTAGTAGTAAAAACCAACAGTATGCTAAAAATAAGCAATGTAGCTACTAAATGAGGCAGAACACCCTTTTGTGTAATTATATATCACACAACCAATATGAAGCAGTGACACCAGGGTTGCCACTTGTTCAGACTGGCAGCATTTGTGTTGCTGAGTCTGGGTAGTTAGATTTCAGCTCTTCAGTCTCTAACTTTTCAGGTCCATTTCACAATGTGAAACAGGTTCCATAGGGAGTGGAGAAAACAAGAGGATGGCCCCAGTCTGATCTGCAATTGCTCCACTTGAAAGACCATTCACCTTTTGCGGACTGGCGTAGTAGACTGGAGCAATCGTCACAGAGCAGAGGCAGGGTACCTGGACCACTGTCGCACCATCCAGATTCAGCAGACTATCAGGGGAAACAAACATTTAATCTGCAATCTCACTTTCTAAGTTAGCCAAGAAACAAGCTAGGAAATGAATGCACACTGAATTCTCAAACTAGGTAAAATGAGGGATGGTGTTTCCAAAAATACTGATGAAAAAGTGATGTTAGTAGAAAAATAAGAAGAAATAGCAGTGATATGTACTATTCTGTCTTCAACGCAGGAAAGAGAAATGAATGGATACACCAAAATGTAGCATTAATACAGCAAGTAACACAAACAATTTGTTGCCTCTTATTTTATTGAGGTTTATTATTACTGAACTGATGTTGTTCATTTTGTCAACCAAAGACTAATGAAAGTTTAAGTTAAGAGTGCAAGGATTTAAAGTATGCCTTGGTTGTAACCTATAGGGTTTGGAGCCTCAACCCAATTAACTATTTTACCCAGACTAAAAATTATGTACTACAGGTCACAAAAAGAATCTCTTTGATTTAAACATGTGGCTCAAGGCTACACACAAAGCTCTAAAGAAGGATCATTAAGTGTCTCAGTAATTTTCTGAGTCAAACCTATGACCAGTATATTCACACAGGTCTCTGGGGCGGGCTCATTCACTACCTTCACTGTATTATTGTGCTCTACCACCTGCTAGTTACACATCAATTCCTTTTGTAGACACCTTATCCATGCAAGATATCTCATCAATAGATACTGTACTTTGGTAAACTGGCTGACCTAAAGATCATAGGTTTGATTTTTATTGCAGCCAAGTCTGCCTTTCAGTCTTTTACAGTGTACAAACTGGGTTTTATTGAGCCAAGTAACAATAACACCTATTAACACTGAAATCCAAAACAAGACTGTGGTAAATTGCGGTATGTAAACCAAGTACAAGATGTACGTGTTAAGTATATAAGTTATGTGTGTAGTTATACAGCTTTGTGTTGTATGTGAAAAATGTGTTATTTAGGGTGTGTTACTTTTAAAATGGTGAGGCTTAAAGCCCAATTATTGCTGTAAGCAAAAGTGACAAAGTGGGTTATTTTGGATTTTTATATTAAAGTTTTCTTAAACCCCATGAAATAGCTATAACATGGATGGCAGAGGCCCAGGTTTCCATCACACATCAACCATGACACAAGTGTGCTATTAAGGAGGAAATGCTACAATTTTTTAAAAGACATCCTAAAATGAAAAAAGAAAATAAACTGAACAAGAGAAGAGAAGGGAAGACAGAGACAAGGCGGGGAAGTGATAAAGAGCAAGAAAGGAAAAGCAGAGAAGGAAAAAATGTGCGAAGAAAGAGGCGAGAGTGAGTGGAAAGAATGAGAGGAAAGATAAGATGCAAGTGAGAGAGGAGAGACAGACAGAGGAGAAAGTGAGAGAGAAAGACACTTGAAGCTAAGCAAGTGACACATGGTAGTGTGCTTGTTCATTTGACTTTCTAAAAGGTAAAAGCAGAGGCAGGGGAGAAAGTGAGAGAGAAAGGCACTTGAAGCTAAGCAAGTGACACATTGTAGTGTACTTGACTACAATGCTTGACTTTCTAAAAGGTAAAAGCAGAGGCAGGGAATTTATTTACTAAAAAGTATTTAGGAACTTGGGTAAAACTTTGACTGTCATGGCACATCTGGCTCACCTGCTCACCTTCCTGCGCATCTGGGGCAGAGGAATTTCACACCCAAATTGCAAGCTAGCTCTTGTGTGCTGGGACAAGGGCACTTTGCGGTCTCCCTTTCATAATCAGCAGGGCCACTTGAGTTAGGCAACAGGGGAGGACCACATTACGTGGCCAGACTGCCTAAATTATGCAGCAAGAAAAGGAACATTAAATTATGCTGCGTAGTGCACCACATTTTCAGCAGTATTACTTTACTATCTGAAATTTTAAGGTCGAGACCAACATACAGCGCACGAATATCAAGAACTTACAAGAGCTTAGAGCCGGCTCATTGCTTACCACTGGTTGCCTTTTTTGTCACGCTCAGTTGTTCGCTTCTAGTTAGATGGCTTGCCATGTCCAACTTGTGTGTGTCCCTCTCCTGGAGCCTGGCCTCTTTACCATGCTCTTGACTGGCTGACTAATCCTTGCACTGCATACTTTTAGGGAGGTTGGAGGAGAGGAGAGGGGTGTTGTCCTTTTAGGAAGGTTAGGGGGGGTGCAAGGGTGTTGTCCTTCACACGAATATAAAGCCAGTGTGTGTTTGCACAAAGGAACAATCTTTAACACTTCCCCTTTGGCCTGTGATGCTCAGATAAATCCTGCTCTGTGTACTTTGAACCTCTGAGAGTATCTGTCTTCATTTGGGAAGCTGTGCTTGCTCTGCTATACAGAACCATGAGGCGCGGACTTACTGTCTAGTGGGGAATTTGTGACAGCTGAACCCATTCCTCACCAACATGCCAGATTTAGGTTTTGAGCACATCTAACATGGGGGATTGAGACTAAGGGCCTGATTTAAAGATGGCGTATGGGTTAATCTGTCACAAAAGTGAGGGATATCTGTCTGCCGTATTACAAGTGCCATAGGATATAATGAACTTGTAATACAGAGAATGGGATATCCGTCATGTTTGTGATGGAGTAACCCATCCACCAAGTTCTAAATTAGGCCCCACGTCTCACGAGCGATCAGGATTGATACCAATGGGTGACATGAGTAGGTTTATCTTCCCAGCATCCCACTGTTTTCGTCTGGTCTCAAACTGAAATGAGTACTTCAGGAAGGTATTAGGAGGTCCTGCTGGGCTTGAACCTTTTATACCAAATATGCAATTTTCGATTAATGCAGGGTTTAGAAGCAGCCTGCGTACATCTCTTTATATCCTTCCTCAGTCTTGATGTCCGTCCTGGGCTTAGACATTTGGGACTAACGTGGTTCAATTATTGCTTCCTCCGCTGGATGTGATGAGGGACTACATCCTCATTTCTTTTTTAACAAGGTGACTTTGAGGTACCATTGCAGTATATGGGATAATCACTTAGCTCTGTGTGGTGTTTGGGGGTTTGTGTATACTGGATATACCTCAAACTCGCATCCCCTGAAGGTTTGAGGAAGGAACGTTAGGAGCTTTCAAGTTTCCATTTTTGCAGCTTGGAAAGTGAAAAAGACATGAGAACCTTACTTAAAAAGAACACTGGAATAATAAGTAAACTTTTAATTTTGGAATCATTTATTGAAATGTTTTTGCTGTTATTGGAATCGCTTAATTTCTATGAGTGATGAGGAAGATTGATAGAAAGAGGAGACATGTCACCCTTCTCCTCCACGAGCCCTTCTATTTCGAGCTTTCCTTTGCCTCCTCCCAAGATAGGCAGATCAGCACCTACGGACTCAAAAGAGGCCAAACTAAAGAGGCTAATTAAGTAGACTATGTCTGAAATGTGGAAAAAGAAAGATCCTGGTGAGGAACAGGGTAAAGTGGCTTCTGTGAATTCCCATTCTGCTGAGTCTGATTCTGAAAATGTGGAGGTGGAAGTTACCCCTAGAAAACTAGAGAAGTTGTAAAAGAATGCAATAATTTCTCATGTAAAGGAGAATATGAGAAGTGGCGGTGAGAGGCGTTAGCCTCCTTGGCTTAACGTCTCTCATCGCCACTTCGGAAGAGCCAGGCTGCCCCATATTACCAAGGATATGGTGCTGCCTGACATTTCCCCTGCGATGGCGCTAAGTCTCATGACTTAACGCCAACACAGGCACCCTTGCATTAGAGTGCAAGAGTGTCTGCGAGCAGGGAGGTTTGTTTATGTACAGGAAGGTGTCCCTCCCTGTACATAAATAAACCTTTATTTAAAATGCCATTTTGTAACTTACATGTGTGCTGCTTCATGCATTTTGCTTTTTCGATGGGTGCTGCACAAGGCAGCACACATGGAAAAAGCAAAAACGAGGAGAAATGAAGCATTTCTCCTCGTTTAGCCACTTTAAGACCAGGATTTTCCTGGTCTTAAGTTCGGCACTGTCACCTATTATCGCCTCTCTTGATAATCGGTGGCAGCGTCAAAGTGAATGGGTGTTGCAGTGGAACGCCCACCGCAACACCCACTGCATGCCCCTTTCACGCTAATTTTAGTGTGAAAGGGGCCCTATTACCAAGGCAGCATTAAGCCACTTAACGTGGCTTATAGCCACGTTATGTGGTTTAACACTGCCTTGGTAATGGGGCGCTGTGAGAAAGTGGTTCTATATATCCTGGACCAAGATATGGTACAGGGTGTATAGAGTCCACAAACCCCAGAGGTATAACAGAGGTTAAAGCCAGGTGTGACCTTACTCTCTAAAGTGGTAGCTTGGTCGAGCAGTAAGGCAATACCAGAGGACAGTGTAAAGCATTTGTTGTACACACTCAGTCAGCAAAAGGTTTCACACACTCAAAGACTGAACTCCAGGCCAATTGTATTTATATCAAAGATATAGTTGTTTTATTTTTAGAACTTGCCACCTTTTGTTCTCAACCCTTTTGTCAATAAAGTTTCGGCTGGGTGTATTAACCAGGGAACATTTTGTTTTCTTCGTATCTCGACCTGATTAAACAGCGATGTTCCAGATACTTATTAACTTCTTGCATTCAAGCTGTCTTGGCTGTAGTGGTATAGAAAAGAAATGATCTCTCCCTATAAAGTCAATTGATTCATTTACAATCAGCATACAGCTCTTCATTTTGTTGCCAATAAAGCTGCTCGGCATAACTTCACCATTCAAATTGAGTGAGTTATGTGCCGATTCTTTTGAACATGTGTGTTTTTTTGCAACTGGGTCCCAGATCGTAAATTCAATGTGTGATTGCAACTAATATTGCGATTAATTTTAACTTCCATTGTTTCGGTGTATTTTATGGGCACGTTTTGTGAAACCTCTGTAGTTATACACCATTAAGGGTGATGACCTTTTTACAGAAGGTAACTATGATGCAGAAGGATATTAATCCTTGCTTTTTCATGTGACGCACAGACACCACAGCAGTGTGTAATTTACTCACTGCAGGTTGTGTCTGTTTTCTCTCCTTTTTCTCACTAATTTGCTCAATTGCACATAATGAAAGGGCTCTTTCTGACTCGGTGTGAGTTAGTTTCACTGTTTCACTTTACCTCTACTCATAATTACAAATTATGATGTCGGCATCCAAGTTTGTTGGTGAGTTGATGCTGATGAGGCTGTTTTTAAGAGGTTAAGTCATGCCATCTTTTTTCTTTTCAGATTGTAATTTTCCTCTTTTTGTGGGTTCCACCACAGAAATTCTGTGAGTTGGTTCTTCTCCCCTTCATGGAGTTTGCGCCTTAGCGTGCGCCGAACACCGGCTGGGGTATGTATGGTCCTGACGAATGCTAAGCTACTATAGCTCGAAATAGCAGAAACATGTTGACCAATTCTTAATATGAAGGACAGGTTTGGTTCAAACTAACTCAACCACTTTTTGTCCGCTTTGCACTTTATTTTAATGAAGGTATTTTGTCCCTCTATTAAAAGAAATTCTTGGTATTAGGGAACATGTATACCTTCTTTTAACTTCACAATTTTTCATTTATGGTACCAATGCTTCTACCTACGACAAGAACCCAATGATGACAACTGGGCACTAATTCTGTTGGTGCCTGAGGGTTCTTTTTTCACAGTGTATACTAACTCATCCCTCCAGTCTCTGTAGTAGTGATGGTAATGTATATTCCTTCTACCACTTGCCTGTCTTTATATTTATTTTTATTTTTAACCAGTTACTCTTTTTTTGTTTAATAGTATATCTTTAAGGGGTATAAGAGTGGCTGTCTGACCCTGGTCTCTCCTGTTGTTTATATATGTTTGGCAGCGTGCAGCTTCGAGAGTTTAATTTTTAAATTTTACCTTAGTGCACCCTTTTTAACACCTTTACGATGGAAGATTCGGGCCTCTCATACTCCAAAGAGGAGGCCGATGCCATACTTAATGATCCCTCTCTTTTTGCGGACCCACTTGTTTCCCAAGCCATCTCGCAAACCACGGAATGGGACAAATTGGGTGAATAGAAAAGGAGTCGAATCCGAGCCATTTTACATGGCACTATGATGAAAGAATACCTGTCAAATAATATAGCTCCCAGAGGATTGATAGTGTCAAATGCCCCACGAATCTTCTTAGAAGATAGCATATTCCGTAAAGAATGGGCTCAGATCGCCTGGCATTGTACACATGACTGGGAATCTTGATAATTAAAACAGCACTCCGCCTCTCGGAGGCCCTATTGATAGAGATACAGGCGACAGAAAACCATATAAAGACCACGATAACTGGTTATAAAAAGAAATTGGATGAGTTCAATAAGGAGCTTAATGAATATAAAGATAGCTCAGCTCAGTCAAAAGTCCAGAAATTTCAAAAAGATTTGAAAAGGTGGTCCTACACGAAGACCTATCCCTATGCCAGTACAGACTATACTGCACCTGACCGTACAAACTATAATTCTGATAATTCTGATGATTCAAACTCCACTGGTTCCAGCTCTGGTAGTATGAGTAACAAACAACGAGGAAGGGGCAGAGGTATGAATTATCATAATACCCAACAGTGGTACCCCTATCAACAACAGGGAGGAGGGGGTTACCAACCCAATGCTTACCAACAACTCCAATTCCCACCCGTAATGAGCTGGAATCCACATTTTGCACCACCTCAGTTCTTTAATCCGAATATGTACCCCCAGCCTTTTTTAGGCCTGAGTCGGAGCGGCAGGGGTAAAAGGAGAGGTACCAACCAGGTACATTGGGACCCAACAGAATTTGTGGGGGACAACACGAGGAGCAAGACCTTGGAGCAGAGGGCGGGTCCCAGCAATGCGAGAGTCTGATCACAAATCTGTCCTCTGTGACCCTAAACCCTGCAGAACTGACGGTGCTAGAAAAGGGCCTTGCCTTCATACCGACACCACGTCTTGATCGGTTTTAACTACATTGGGAACTTAGTGAATTTTTTAGAAAACAGACTACAACATTTTTGGGGAAAACCAGCCTCCCAATGACGGACCGAGACTGAGTAGTGATACCACTTTTAGGCTTAAATCATCGTTCACACCTCCCATACATCAAGTACCGGCAGAGATAATTGCATTTGAGCAAGCAGTTTACCATGAGGTGGAGGCTCTAGTTGAACCGACCCCTTACAAAAATCTTACAGCGGCAGAATTCCGAGCGATCCAAACACTCCAAAATAATTCGGATATAGTCATCAAGAGTGCGGATAAGGGGGGAGGCATCGTTATTCAAGATGCCGCCGCCTATGATCAAGAATGCAGACGCCTCGTAGATGACACTAATAATTATGTGGTCCTGAGCCAGGATCCTTCTTCATTGAAAGACGAAACTTTTGAACTAGTGATGACAGCGGAACGGGACGGTTTAATAAGTAAACAAGAAGAAGATTTTCTAACCAGCTCAGAAGGAAAGATTCTGTATTTCTATACATTACCAAAAACTCACAAGAATCGCCTTCCTCCACCAGGACGACCCATTGTCTTGGGTATAGTCGATAAAGGTTCCAAAAGGTAACCTTTTGGAACCTTTATCAAAGTACTGTGATTTCTTTTTAAAACCTTTGGTCCAGGCCACAAGTACGTATATAAAAGACACCAAGAGCCTTTTAGCCATGCTGCTGACAGTAAAGCTGCCAGAGGAACCTTGCTTTTTAGTCTCTTTAGATATAGAGAGCTTATCTACTTGTATTCCGCAAGATGAGACCATAAAGGTTCTTGCTGATGTTCTCGACCAGGCTAGTTGGAACTATACCACCTCTCGCACATTTATAATTGAAAGTGCCACTTTGGCCCTCAAGCGCAATTTCTTTCAATATCATGCCAAATCTACCTGCAAAAGACGGGGACCTCAATGGGCAGTACTTTTGCCCCTAGTATAGCAGGGCTATACGTGTACAATTTTGAACGTACTCACATCCTGTCTGCCACTAACCCCTACACATCTAATGTCATCCTGTGGCAGAGGTACATTGATGATGTGCTTTTAATTTGGCAGGGCACTAAAAACAGTCTGCTGGCATTCTTTGACTGGGTAAATACATGTGGCCCACATCTCAAATTCACACATCAATATCATGCAGATTCAATCGTATTTCTGGATGTGACAATTACTAGGGACGCGGATCATTTATCCACATAAACCTATTATAAGCCCACATGCAAAAATAATCTGCTTCACTTCTCGAGCTTCCACCCACGCGCCCTTAGGGAAAATCTTCCCTTTGGACAATATCTGCGGATCCGCAGAAATTGTAGTGATTTGTCCGATTTCAAGACCCAATCTAAAGACTTGACATCCAAACTACAGAAAAGAGGCTACCCGAACAAGATCCTTAATAGAAGTTGTAAAAGGGCAAGAAATCAGAATAGAGAAGCACTCCTGGAGAATTACATCAAAGAGCCGGAAGTAAGTGCCCCATTGACATGTGTAACAACGTATAGTAATGTTTCCAATGCAGTCAGTCGCTGTATTGGGAAACATTGGAAAATCTTAACAAGCAACACGCACAACTGGCCAAAACCCCTATTCTCATACAAACGAGAAAGGAGTCTACAAGACTCTTTGGTACATACCCGACCAAGAATTAATGATACAGGTGGCCAACGGCATGGGCGGTTAGGACGTGCCACAGCGGAGCTCCTGCCGAGCTGCCTTAAGATCCGACATAAGTTCGAAACTGTACCATCCCCGAAACGACGGCGGGGAACCTGATGGTGTCCTGCACCAGCGGAGGGCGAGAAACGAGTGGTAAATTGGCGCTCTGAACGGAGAAATCACTCCGAAATTGTCCGCTCGTGCGCCCGACTACACCAATATGGCGGCCGCCGGCGACAGAGCGAGCCGAGCGGAGTACGGGCTGGATCTTGGCCCCACTGCTCGGACCTGCGGAGGGTGGGTGGCACTGCTGTGAGGCTGCACACCCCGGATCGGCGCTTGCATCTGCCTCCCATCCCCGGCGGAGAGCAGCCAACACGGAGAGACCTACACCAAGATGGCGCCCGGAGTAGTGAGGGATCGCCGGCGGCGCTGAGGGACGCGATTCGGTCCCCCGACTTCCTGGCATAAGGAGATTGACTCCGGCGGTGGACCCAATGGGGCGCTGCAGCAGTCTGGGGGCCGCGTTGTGAACCACCCTTCCACCGACGGCGGGAACACCCGGGGAACGGAGGACTGGCCCCGCCCACTACATTGAGACACGGCCTGCATGACGGTGGGGAGCAGCCGAGTCGCACCGTGGTTTTGACCCCTGTGGAGCAGCAAGGTACGTGCAGAGGCACGGCAGGCGCCGATTCGCCTGTGGTGACACTCCAGCCACTGTGAGGGAGACCGGCGGGGCCCCGGGACCCTCACAAACCAGCGGAGAGACCCGGGGCCTGGGGGACTATTGGACGGGGGGAGACGTGGAGGCAGTTACCCACGCTCTCG
The DNA here is from genome assembly GCF_964261635.1 of Lissotriton helveticus. Taxonomy (NCBI): domain Eukaryota; kingdom Metazoa; phylum Chordata; class Amphibia; order Caudata; family Salamandridae; genus Lissotriton; species Lissotriton helveticus. The sequence goes on along the minus strand of NC_136068.1, from coordinate 1,613,154,472 downwards.
TCATCCGGCGGCTCACACACTGACCGGCGCTCCCATACAGAAGCAGGGATCCCGGCATATTCTCCTGGGCGGCTGTGCGGTGAGGAGATGGGGAAGAATAACCCGGCACCCAAACCCCCGCGCCAGGGACCTATGGACAATTTCGCGGCGCCACGGTCCATGGCAGACCATCCAGGCCCCCACACCGACACGGCCATGCTACTGGAGGCCATCCAAGCGTCCAGAACGGACATCCAGGCATCGCGATCTGCCCTAGAGACCAAGATTGGCGAGGTTGGGGCCGAGGTGACGCTTCTGCGCCAGGACTTCCGGAACCTGACCGAAAGAGTAACGGCAGTGGAAGACAAAGTGAAGGAAGACGGGGAGGCGATCACTACGCTCAAGAAAGACATGGCAGAGCTACAGGTTGCGCACCGTCACCTCCAATGGAAGGTGGACGATGCTGAGAACAGGTCCAGGCGCAATAACCTCCGCTTTGTGGGTTTTAGGGAGGGGATTGAGAAAAAGGACATGGCCGCCTTCCTCCTGACCTGGCTGAAAGCTACTTTCCCCGAGGCGCCATTTTCTACATGCTTTATTATTGAAAGAGCACATAGGGCGCTTCTGGCCAAGCCACCGGAGGGCGCGAGACCCAGGCCAGTTATAGCGCGCTTCTTGAACTTTGCAGACCGGGACCTCATTCTGAGGGAGGCCAGGGCCCTGGGAGAGATCCGCCTTGAGAACACTACAATAATGATCTTCCCGGACTACAGCCAGGAGGTCTCGAAACAACGCCGCTCCTTCGACGCGGTGAAGGCGAAACTGAGATCCCTGAATCTTAAATACATGCTCCTCTTCCCCGCCAAGCTGAAGGTGATATATAAGGACAAGTCTATCTTTTTTGCCCACCCGGAAGACGCTTGGCAGTGGTTGGAGGAGCGCCCTATCTTGAACAGTAGGGAGGCGGCCAGTCGGGAAGCAATGGACAGAGAGGTGAGGGACAGATCGAGCTGGGAACGGCCGAAGCAACAACGACGGAGGTTACGGAGGACCCAACACACGAGCGCGGCGACGCCATATAGGACCCGAGGATCGGCCAACAACAGGGGAGGCAGATCGGAATCCCCAGGCAAGGACCCAGTGGCGGGATCGAGGTTCAGCAGTCTGAGGCGAGGGGTACGCTCCGAGGGGGATGACGTGGAGGGATCGGAAGGCCCCTCATCCGGCGAGGAAGATATGGACCTCTTGGGCGAATCGCTACACCCCTTGGCTAAGGAGATCCGCCAGTTAGAGCAAGGCTCCTCGGGTCAAGACCCGATCGTAGATACTCAGGACTCTCATTCTTGAAGGCAGGAACATGCAGCTCGGATGTGATAGCAGCTCGGCATCAAGGAGCACGCAAGTTGGCACACCCCCTACAGTTTCTTTTTGGGTGTCTGAACTGAACACAGTTTAATCTGGGGAGGGATGTGCGGGAGGGCGAATGACCTACTCCCAAGGATGGTTTGGTCCCATGTTGGGGCGCAGCTAGAAGGGGAGGGTGGGGCATGTTGGTACTGTTGTTTCCTCACGTTGGGGAGTTGGGGAGTTGGGGGGGGGAGGGGGGTGGTGTCAGTGAAGCAGCAGAGCTTACCCTTGCTACTGCCCTGGACCCGGGATCGGGCACTCGGTGGTCAGTGTGAAGTGCAATGGCAGGTACACTAGCTGAACCTAGCCGGGAGGGCGCTGGGGTAAAGGCGCTAACCTGGAATGTAAACGGCCTGGGTTCCAAAATCAAGAGGGGCTTGGTCAATGCCTATATTAAACGCATAGCACCAGACATCGTCTTCCTCCAGGAAACACATTTGAGGGGGAACCATTGTGCTTTTCTGGCACGTGGGCAGTACACAGTCTTAGCACACGCGGGATACACGACGGGCTCACGGGGCACAGCAATACTCATAAGGAAAACGACGCCATTCACGGTGACACACACATGGCTGGACCCGCAGGGCACGTTTGCAGGGGTACAGGGGACATGGAGGAGGCGCAGGTACACGCTGCTGTCAGTATATGCTCCACCCAAACTACAAAACCGGACGATGCAGGAGATCACGAACATACTGCTAGCCACTGCTGACACGACACAGATTATGGGAGGGGACTTCAACGATGTGATGTGCACGACCAGTGATAGATCGGGGGACTCTCACGCAGTGACGGCAGTGACTGCTTTGGCCCGAAGAATGGACGCGATTGGTCTCACTGATGTGTGGCGGTGGCTCCATCCTGTGCAGGCAGCCTACTCTTTTTACTCAGGGGCCCACAAGGTTTTTTCTAGATTGGACTATATATTCACTACGAGGCAGGAACTCTCGGCGGGGGACTTGGCAGAATATAGGGCGAGGGGTGTCTCGGACCATTCCCCGCTGTTTGTCCATATAGGACGTGATAGGGGGAGTGGAAAGGCACAGTGGCGTATGTCGCCGTGGGATCTCCAGACTCCTGGAATTCTAGGCGGGCTTAGAGCGGATATCAAAGTCTTTGTAGCCGAAAACGAGGGGTCGGTGCAATCGGGAGTTACGCTATGGGAAGCCATGAAAACCGTGTTGAGAGACCGCTTCAGCTCCAGGGTGGGGGAGGCCAGACGGAAACGCACTGAGGAAATAGCGCAGGAGGAGGCCAACATCTTGACTCAAGAAGCTGAATACCACAGGACGAAGGGGGAGGGACATCTAAGGATTCTGCTAGACACTCAACGGCTCTACAGGGAACTGCTCACGGACGAAGCGCGCACGCAGGCGCTGGCCACCCTTCATCGCCTGTATGATGTAGGCGACAAATCCGGGAAACTCATGGCATGGCTGAGCAGGCGGGAGCAAGCGGCCAGATGGGTTGATTGGATTGGGCTCCCGGGTTCGGCTCGAGCATCAACAGATGTCGCGATAGCAGAGGCCTTTGCGAACTATTTTGAAGAATTCTACAAGGCTAGGGACCTCGGTGATTGCGAGGTGGTAAAGTCGTTCCTGGGTAGTATGGAAGTGCCGCAGTTGACCCCCGAAAATAGCGAGGCTCTGGACGCCGACCTGTCCCTGGAAGAAATTACGGAGGCAGTGGCAGTCCTGAAACCTGGGAAAACCCCGGGACCTAACGGCTTCCCGGCGGAGTTTTTCAAACGGACGGGGGACCTCCTGGCACGTCATTTGAAATCACTTTATGTGGGGGCGTTTGACTCCGGAGGTCTCCCGCCGGACCTGGCCCTGGCCACCATAATCCCGATCCATAAGGAGGGCAAGCCCAGGGAGGACTGTTCTTCATACCGCCCTATTTCCCTTCTGAACAGTGAGAATAAAATCCTCGCCACCATCTTGGCACGACGACTCCGACAGGTCATAGCGGACCTAGTGCACCCGGACCAGTCCGGGTTCCTGCCGGACAGGGCCACTAAACTTAACCTGCGGCGCACCCATAACTGGCTCCAGGAAGTATGTGACAAAAGGGAGCCACACTGGTTTCTCTCATTGGACGCGGAGAAGGCATTCGATGCGGTCCACTGGCCCTTCCTGATGGGAACGCTTGAGCGTTTTGGGTTTGGACCCAAGTTCCGACAGTGGGTCAGTCTTCTTTACTCGAACCCGAGGGCGAGAGTGCGGATTAATGGGCGACTGTCGAGAGAATTCGCGATAGAGCGGGGGACACGTCAGGGGTGCCCGCTGTCCCCACTCCTCTTTACCCTTACGATTGAGATCCTGGCGATCCGTATCCGGCTCAATCAGGAGGTGACTGGTTTTCACTGGGGGGCCTCGGCGGCAGACCAGGAGAAGATCTCCCTGTACGCCGATGACGTGCTGCTATATGTGACGGACCCGGCTAGGACGATCCCGGCCCTCTTCAAGGAACTGGGCGAATTTGGGGCAGTGGCTGGACACACTATAAATTGGCATAAGTCGATTCTCTACGACCCGCAAGGTGAGCCGCGGGGGAAGTGCCTGCCTGAGTTGCTCATTCACACGACGGAAGGCTTCCGGTATTTGGGGGTGTTTATCACCAGGGATAGGCGGCGCTCGTACGCAGACAACGTAAATAGGGTAGTGGTGGCAGCGAAGGCGGAGATGGATAGATGGAGACCGCTACCGCTCACCATGTTAGGCAGAGCCGCCCTGTATAAAATGATCCTGTTACCAAAGTTTTTATATGCCCTGCAAAATGAGTACTATCCCTTACCAGAAGCGACACTGCGGACAATCCATGCTGACCTTCGCTCTTTCTTGTGGCTGGGGAAGCAGTCCCGGGTGGCACTCACGACCCTGCAGCGCCACCAGTACAATGGGGGTATCTCGCTGCCTAATCTGGAGGCCTATTACTGGGCAGAACACCTTGCCCCGATCAATGCTTGGTTACACGCCCCGGCTGACCATCCCACTTATGCTTTAGAGAGATCCAAATGGGGCAACAAGACGGTATTACACTTCTTGTATGGTGGGAAAGGGGGCCGCCAGCTCCTACCAGCGACGAAGATCACCCTGACGGCGTGGCGCAGAGCGACAATTAGAATGGGCTGGCATGAAAGGCTCACCCGACAGACACCCCTATGGTCGTGTACATGGCTGACAGAGCTACATAAACTGAAGGGATTCCACAGGTGGGATGACATTGGCATCTCCACGGTGGGGGATGTCATAGCACAGGGGGAACTTAAAACTTTCCGGGCGCTACAGCAGGACTTTGGCCTCCAGAACACCCAATACTATAAATACTTGCAGTTGAGACATGCATGGGGAGCTCAGCACATATCGCTCACAGACATACCCCAGTTTGCACCACTTGAGGGCCGATTACTACAGGAGCAGATACAGAGGGGGGCAATCTCTATGACATACAAAACACTGACAAATAATATGTTGGGAGACTTGCGGACACTCAGGGAGAGGTGGGAGGCAGATGTGGGCACGATGGAGGACCTGGATTGGGAACTAGCACTCATGCACCCGAGGGAAGTGGCCATAAAATCGAGGCTTCGCCTCATACAGTTTAAGATCCTTCACAGGGCCTACTTCGATAGAGTGAGGCTTGCCCGGATGGGGAGGGTGACCGACACCTCTTGCATACGATGCCAGCGTCAGACAGGCGATTTCTTCCACATCATCTGGGGCTGCACAGTGATACAGGAATACTGGGGTGAGGTATTCAGGGAACTGAGTATGATATTGGAGGTGGAGATTCCTAGGGATCCCAAACTGGCGCTTTTGGGCATGTCAACGGAAGTAGACATCACACGATACCTGCTCATTTTCCTGCTGCTGGCTTTGGTAGTAGCGAAAAGAGACATAGCACGAATGTGGGGGGCGCCTGGGAAACCCAACCTGGATGAATGGAGGAGGGGCTTAGATATGTATATGGCGGCGGAAAGAGTGACCTACAAAGCTAGAGGGTGCCCGCGGAAATTTCGAAAAATATGGACCAAGTGGAGGCGCTACCATGGACTGGAGTAGGACTGTCCGGGGAGAATGGGCGGGTGGCAGGGGAGACAGCCGGGGAGGCACGTTTGTCACTGAATCCAACATAGTTGTTTTTGGAGGGTTTGGGTCGTTGAATTACCTATGTACTGTGTCAAGACTTAGAGGATGCGAGAGACTCGGGGGTCGAGGGGGGTGGCGGAAAAGGGGGGTATGCTGCAGAACAGGGAGGGGAATGGGAGGACGGGAAGAGGGGCTTTTGATAGAGGCTTCTCAATTGCTGACTTTAACAGGAGTTAAGGGGGGGGGGGAGGGAGTTTGGGGTGAAAATGAAAAACAAGTTCGTCACGATGGAAGCTATGTACCTGACATTGAAAAGTTGCAGAATATCGGGAAGAGCGGAATGTTGACGCTCCCCCGAATTGTTTTTATCTCCTGCACCCATGTTCCGCCTGATGCAACAATAAAAATAATTTAAAAAAAAAAAAAAAAAGAATTAATGATACAAATAACGAACATGATGTATTGAGAGCTTGGGGTCTCCCACCAGTGACCTGGCATTTTCCGTGTGGGGGATGCAGTGTTTGCCATCTGACTGCAACCACAAAAACATTAATTTTGGAGACTGGGAAAATATGGCACCAGAGAAGCCATACGAATTGCAACTCCACTAATGTAATTTATTTAATCATCTGCCCATGCAATCTGAAATATGTAGGCATGACCACTAGAAAGATTAAGCAACGAATTTGCGAACATCGCAGCAATGTGAGATGTCGCAAGAGTACAACTAAATTGACTGCACATTTTCTACAAATGAATCATAGCCCCAATGACATCAAGTGGACTATAATCGAGCAGCTCAGGCAAAGTACTGAAGGCAGTATCTTTGAGAAAGAACAGAGGTGGATTTACTGCCTCACGACACATGAGCTAGGCCTAAATGATGCAATTCCTTGGGGATCAGTCATGAGACGCTGACTTTCATGTAGGTTGTCTGATTAGAAAATAAATTTTCCCTACATGCCGGGTACCCATGTATTTGTTTCACTATTAGCTTACCGGTTGTAGGCTTGAAGACACCAAATGGTCTCTAAATGAGACTTATACCCTTTGGACTGACCTAATAGCAATGTACTGATAAACTTGCCACCTTTTGTTCTCAACCCTTTTGTCAATAAAGTTTCGGCTGGGTGTATTAACCAGGGAACATTTTGTTTTCTTCGTATCTCGACCTGATTAAACAGCGATGTTCCAGATACTCGTTAACTTTTTGCATTCGAGCTGTCTTGGCTGTAGTGGTATAGAAAAGAAATGATCTCTCCCTATAAAGTCAATTGATTCATTTACAATCAGCGTACAGCTCTTCATTTTGTTGCCAATAAAGCTGCTCGGCATAACTTGTTAATACTGTCTTTAGTGCAAAAAACATTACCCGATTACTGACAATTTTTGATTCGGTATCTAATAAAAATTGAAATAACCGCAAGGCCTGCAAGACCGGGGCTCGAACACCAGTTTCTTGAGGCTTATCGCGGGAATATTGAAGCATGTCTCTTTAAGAAAAACTAGTTCGGCGTAATCATGTGACCTCCGCGCACGTCGCGGACGCTATTCTGAATATACAAAATAAACTGCGAGGAGAGCACTCATCTCTTCCGGGCCGTGGATGTGACCAGAGTAGGTTGAGCAGTGGGCGGTCGCTCGGAACAACATGAGTACCCGCTTTTGTCTGCAATTAGAGTAAGAAAAACCCGTGTCTGTTGTAATGCTTACATTAAGCACGCACGGAGGGTGCTCGCTTTCAGCCTGTTACCTGGGTCTTTCTCTTACAGTAATTCTGAGCGTGAAGATTCCCCTGCCACGAGCCCATGTGGAAACTTCACCATTCAAATTCAGTGAGTTATGTGCCGCTTCTTTTGAACATGTGTGTTTTTTTGCAACTGGGTCCCAGATCGTAAATTCAATGTGTGATTGCAACTAATATTGCGATTAATTTTAACTTCCATTGTTTAGGTGTATTTTATGGGCACGATTTGTGAAACCTCTGTAGTTATACACCATTAAGGGTGATTGTAGGAAGGTAGATCCCCGACTATGGTTGCCCCCAACTTTTTGCCTGGTGTTTTGCTGGTTTTCTGACTTAGTTGACCTGGGGCCCGGCTATTCAGGACCCCAGGCCTACTGCTCTCTCTGTAAAATGGATTCCATGTACCCTAGGTACATATCTAATTGGATACTGAGTCACCTTATCAGTCCCTGTACAGTGTACCTTAGGTACCCAGGGCATAGGTGTACCCAGGGCCTACCAGGGGCTGCAGCATGTATTATGCCACCCCTGGCTGGCCATCCAAATCTGACACAACTGGCTGCACGACAGCTGGGGCAAGGTGGTGTAATCACCCTTTGCTTTAGATATAGTATACCTATATCTAACCCTAAAATGGACACATGTATTCCTATCAGTCACTCCTATGGCAGGCCTTGACAATCCTGAAGGCAGAGTGCTTGGAATCGTGTGAGATAGTGCTCTGGCATGAGCTGAGCCTGTCTGCGGCTTTCGGGATCCATCCCTTGGCCGTTTCCATGATATCGCATACCATATACCCTTAAGTGCATTATAGTCCTCGCGGTTATATGCCAACTCTGGTATCGCTTTATCAAAACATGTCGAGTAAGGTGTCATACGAATTGGAATACTAACCCCTCGCCAATTCTGGCGACGGGGTTAGCATTCCACCCTTCTAGAGGGACACGACATGTATGTAACCTGTAACCCCGGTTAAAGTTAGACAGAGCCTTAGCTCCACAAAATGGATGCTGCCACCGAGACACAAGTCTGCCCTCCTGCTGCTGGGAGTCCTCCCAGCCCAGGAGGCAAGGACAAAGGGTTTCCTGCCAGGGGCGGTGCCAGCACCGTCCCAGACAGGATTTTGTGTATCCTAGGTAGGCAGGGCTTTAGAGGAAGGTGACTGCAAGTGGCACCCCGGTGCTCACTGTGCATAGGACGGCTGGAACCAGTTCCAGGGGCACTCCAGCCCCTGATCTGGGGAAAGCCCGCCAAAGGAGAGGGGTGTAACCACCCCCCTCCCAGTCTCACCCATAGGGCAGGACTTAGTCGCGTGCCAGCCCCTTTTTGCAGGATAAAGGTAGGAACTGGCCCCCTTCCAAATCAGATCATCTTTGAATCCTGAAACTACTTTCCACGAAAGGAACTCAAGACTTCTTCCCAAGATTCTCCCTTGTGACTAAGGAGTAGTCACCCTGCAGCAGCAGGCACCAACCAAGCATCGCGGTTTGTTGCCAGTCTCTCCTCCGGATCAAGACTGCTCCAGCACGACGAGAACCGGCTTCCCTGGCACCTCTGACCTCAACCTACATCATCAGCCCAGCTGTGATCCGTGGGTGCGACGAGACCTCGAGGGACCGGCCATCTTCAGAACTGCACGACGCTTGTCCAGCACGACCACCGAGTGACCCTCGACCGAGTGCTTTGGGGTAAGAGAAGCCCCGACCCTGAGCAGCTCCAGCACCGAAGTTCAGCCACCCTGCATCCACAAGATCTGCGTGGGGCCCTTCTGCTCTTTGCTGCTCACCGCTTTGTCCAGGTCGCTTGCCCGTTGGCTAGTGGCCCTCTCACGACGCTCCACGACGACAACCACTGCTGGTCTGGTTGCTCCAGACTAGCCCTTGCTCCCCTCCAAAAGAGGAGCACCCTGGACCCTCCTGGTCCACTCAAGACGCCATTTTAGGTCCACCGCGTGGGCCTTGCATTTGCCAAGACTTGTTGCCCAATCCTGGGTCCAGCGACGTCAACAGCAAGTACCTTCGTGGGACAGCTCGCACCTCCATCCTGGTCGCCGACAACGCCTCCTGGTCCGAGAGACTGCAGAGCCCAGCAGCACCCACCATCCAGGCTGAGGTGACTTCATCCGGTGCCATCCTGGTGCCCACTCAAATCACTGGCTAGTGATTCAGAACTTGGTCCCCTCTGCTTACAGGTTTCTTCTTCCCTGATCCAGGCTTGGATCACCACGAACTCCTTCACTGGCCGCCTGCCAGCAACTTCTCTCTTCAGGCTCCTGGATCTTCAACGAGGGTTTCCGACGCAACTTGAACCCTATGCAGCCGCAGCCCCTGGGCTAGGTAAACTGAGTACTCCGGTGCTCCAGCATAGTCCAACACCCTAAGTGTTCGGATCCACCCTTGTTTTCGACCCACCTAGTCGGGTTCGCCCGAGAACAGTAACTTTGCAAAGTGCTAGTATCCATAGACTTGTTCCCGCATTACGCGTGAGAGTTCCCACTCTGCACACGGCGTCCCTAGGCCTCCTGCTTCTAATCTAAGGGTTCAGCATTGTAGGCCTAGCGTTTCTACAGTCTAGAAAAGTATTACTTACCTGCTAGTAACTTCGCATTCCACTTCTTGTGTATATGGTTTTTCGTGCCCCTCGGGCATTTGTGTAAATTGTGCGACTTTCAGTAATTTTCTTAAGAGTTTTGTTGTGTGCTTAGCTCCCTGACTCATAAAGAGTTCAGGGTAGTCTTGTTATAAATAAATATCTGTTTATTTTCATAACAACTTGTGTGGTGTCCTTTCACTTGGTGTTCAAGGGGTAATGTGATGGTAAAACAGCTGGCTTAACACGCCCTCTAGAGTCTTAGCCTTAGACTGCTCATATCCATGCTACTAGGATAGCTGGTCTATAAGGTTGACTTACAACCAATCATCAATAAGGGTTGTTTGGACTGATACAAAGTGCTCACTAGAATAGTGAACATTATATATCAGGCCAACTTCTCACATTGGTGAGCAGCGGTTGGGATTTGAGCTTGCTGTTGTTTTACCACGCATATCCTAAGAATATCATTTGAAAGATCACATAAGTACTAAGGTACATATAACTTAGCTTAGAATACTCTGAGTTCTACTAAACCAGCTGTTGTAGCTCCTAGGGCCTAGCACACCCTAAACTACAACTCTAGCAAGGGATCAGTAGGTAAACAAATAGTGTAGGTAAGTGCACCACTTACACCTCACTAGAAAAGCATGTCTAACCATGGAGAGTCCACTGAGACTCCCCTGGTAAGCATTGACCCTCCACAGGTCACTTCAAGATATGCAGCTCTCAGTTTCCAGGAGATGAGACAAGTGTGTACCTCCAGGAAACTGAAACAGGGGTCTAACCCCACCATTCCCTATCTGATAGGTCTCTTAGAGACATATGATGCGAGAAAGATTTCTCAGCTAGATGGGAATATGCCAGCCTTAGAGGGTACCACTGGGGATCCAGACCTCCACAACACTGTAAATGCAGTTGAGAATGAGGATCTTGAGGAACTCTGAGGGTGAGGCCAACAAGGGTCCTGAGTTAGTCAGCAGACTCACTAGGGCCAACTTAGACCTACTTGGGCAAGGATCTGGGGGACCCCCAGTACTGACCCTGATGAGGCCTAACCTTGGAGTTAGGAGAGATAGATCTCTTTCTAGGGACTCCTTAGATCTCTGCACTCTAATGCCTCTTCTCAGAGGAGAAGGAACTCTCCACAGAGGAGATTGACTGCCCCTCAGAGAAGAGAGCATGAAGCAAGGATGAGACAAGCTAAACTGAGGATTGAAAGGGAAGAACTTGCCCTGGCCAAAGAGAAGCTTGCCTTTGCTAGAGAGCAGCAGATGAGTGGGACAGTTCCCACTGGTGGCAGCAATCTCCCAAGAGAAAAAGAGAAGGGTTTAGATACTAAACACCTGACCAAGATAGTGCCCCCCTTTAAGCAAGGGGATGACATCCAGAAATGGATGGCTGCTTTGGAGAGGGCCTGCACTGTGCAGGGCATTCCCCAGAGTCAGTGGGCAGCTATACTGTGGCTCTCCTTTGATGGCAAAGGTAGAGATAAGCTCCTCACTACAAGAGTGGAGGATGCTAACAATTACCAGGTCCTGAAGAATACACTGGTTGATGGGTTTGGTTTAACCACTGAGCAGTACAGGTTGCTGTTCAGAGACACCCAGAAAACTCAGTCTCAGGACTGGTCTGACTTTGTTGATTGTGCCACTAAGGCTTTGGAAGGCTGGCTACTGGGTAGCAAGGTTACTGACTTCACAGGATTGTATAATCTTATTATGAGAGAGCAAGTCTTAAATAATTGTCAGAACCAGTTATTACACCAGCACCTGGTAGACTCTGATCTGACCTCTCCACAAGAATTGGGTAAGAGGGCAGACAAATGGGTCAGAACCAGGATTAGGCCCAAGAACCAAGGTGGTGACCAGAAAAAGGAATCAACCAAGCCTCAAGAGAAGGGTGGGAATAAATCTCCAGATCAAACCACATCAGGGCCCCAAAAATCCTCTGAGGGGGGTGGGTCCCAGAATCCTTCTAATAACCAGAAGAAACCTTATTGTTATCCCTGTAAACAGGTGGGTCATTTGAAAACTGACAGCAGTTGCCCAAAGAACAACAATAAGGAGAACATACCCCCAAGTAACATTCCCAAACCTCCTGTTACTACTAGTAGTAATCCCCCAGGTGGTGGGAGTGCCCCCAAGAATTTGGGTGCATTTACTTTGGGAGTTCCTGGGGACTCCTGCCTAACCAGGTCCCCAAACTTAGATACTCTTGTCTGTGAGACTGGCATGGGGTTTGCCAACTTCACAACTTGTCCCAACACTTTGGGCAAGTACAGACAGGAGCCCCTCATCAATGGTATAAAAGTTGAGGCCTATAGAGATACAGGGGCTAGCATCACTATGGTGACTGAGAGTCTAGTCCCCTCAAGGCAACTTTTACCTGGTGCCACATACCAGGTGACCAATATTGATGGAGTACAGAGAGATCATCCCATGGCGGTGGTCAATCTCAGCTGGGGAGGTGTCACTGGCCACAAGAGAGTGGCAGTGTCACCAAACTTGCCTGTAGATTGCCTACTGGGGAATGATTTAGAGCTCTCAGCCTGGGCTGAAGTAGAGCAAGAAACCCATTCTAAAATGGTAAACTTCCATGGTAAGGTTAGTGGGGCAGTAATAGCCACAGCCCCAGTCCAAGATGTCCTCCCTGAACAGGTCAGGAGGGCTGTGCCAGTCACAGCCCAATCTCAGACAACTTCCTTCCCAGAACAGGTTGTAAAGGCTGTGATGGTCACAGCCCACACCCAAACTGAGCCCCCTCCTGAAAAGGTTGGGAGAGTTGTGATGGCCACAGCTCAAACTCAGACAGATGATAGTGTTGTGAAGCCTGAAACTATGGATCACTCCACTCAGACAGAGAGCATTGAGGAGGAAGAGAAATCTCCCTCCCACCAGACTTTAGGAAAGGGTCAGCCTCCTCAGGGAACTGATCTGACCCCTTGTGAAGAAACTGCCACAGAGGTAGTCAGGCCTAGCCTGGCAGAACCCCTGATGTCAGTGGACCCTTCCAAGGTGGGACCCAGTCTGGAGCAGGTAACCTGCCCCTCTCTACCCTGCCTCAGTCAGCCCAGGGCTGTAGAGGTCAGGGAGGCCAGTGGTGGACCCCAAAGGGCCCCCTGTCCAAAATAACTTCCCAATCAGCAGATTAAGGGCACTGAAGCTAGTAATCCTAGCCAGGTGAAAATAAAACAAACTCCTGAGGGATCCCCCTTAAACCTAGTTAGGGAACTCCCACAGATGGACACTGTTGGGCACAGCCAAACCTGGGACCTTAGGGCCCCAAACCTGACCTGTCCCCCCCCAGTAAGCCAAACCGAGGGACTCAGCCTCCAGCTTTAGGTAGCCAGAGGTTGACCCTGAGAGCTCAACACAACTCAGTCTTGGAAAGAAAGGCCTCTATGGTGGATAATGATTGGAGGAAGCTGAGCCCAAAATTAGTGGAGCCTCACTTCAGTACTCCATCTCAGCACCAGCCTTTTACTTTGCCAAAACACACCACAGGTAGAGATTCCCTATGGTGGAGACCCTCAGACACCCTTAGGGTGAGGGATTGCTTAGTGGACCATGAGATAGGGGGTAACCATGCCAGTGCTGGTACTTCCTTATATGGCCACTTAGGCAATATAGGCTTACCTGTCAAGGATAGCCTTATCTCCTTTCGTTTGGGGGGGGGTTATGTAGGAAGGTAGATCCCTGACTATGGTTGCCCCCAACTTTTTGCCTGGTGTTTTGCTGGTTTTCTGACTTAGTTGACCTGGGGCCCGGCTATTCAGGACCCCAGGCCTACTGCTCTCTCTGTAAAATGGATTCCATGTACCCTAGGTACATATCTAATTGGATACTGAGTCACCTTATCAGTCCCTGTACAGTGTACCTTAGGTACCCAGGGCATAGGTGTACCCAGGGCCTACCAGGGGCTGCAGCATGTATTATGCCACCCCTGGCTGGCCATCCAAATCTGACACAACTGGCTGCACGACAGCTGGGGCAAGGTGGTGTAATCACCCTTTGCTTTAGATATAGTATACCTATATCTAACCCTAAAATGGACACATGTATTCCTATCAGTCACTCCTATGGCAGGCCTTGACAATCCTGAAGGCAGAGTGCTTGGAATCGTGTGAGATAGTGCTCTGGCATGAGCTGAGCCTGTCTGCGGCTTTCGGGATCCATCCCTTGGCCGTTTCCATGATATCGCATACCATATACCCTTAAGTGCATTATAATCCTCGCGGTTATATGCCAGCTCTGGTATCGCTTTATCAAAACATGTCGAGTAAGGTGTCATACGAATTGGAATACTAACCCCTCGCCAATTCTGGCGACGGGGTTAGCATTCCACCCTTCTAGAGGGACACGACATGTATGTAACCTGTAACCCCGGTTAAAGTTAGACAGAGCCTTAGCTCCACAAAATGGATGCTGCCACCGAGACACAAGTCTGCCCTCCTGCTGCTGGGAGTCCTCCCAGCCCAGGAGGCAAGGACAAAGGGTTTCCTGCCAGGGGCGGTGCCAGCACCGTCCCAGACAGGATTTTGTGTATCCTAGGTAGGCAGGGCTTTAGAGGAAGGTGACTGCAAGTGGCACCCCGGTGCTCACTGTGCATAGGACGGCTGGAACCAGTTCCAGGGGCACTCCAGCCCCTGATCTGGGGAGAGCCCGCCAAAGGAGAGGGGTGTAACCACCCCCCTCCCAGTCCCACCCATAGGGCAGGACTTAGTCGCGTGCCAGCCCCTTTTTGCAGGATAAAGGTAGGAACTGGCCCCCTTCCAAATCAGATCATCTTTGAATCCTGAAACTACTTTCAACGAAAGGAACTCAAGACTTCTTCCCAAGATTCTCCCTTGTGACTAAGGAGTAGTCACCCTGCAGCAGCAGGCACCAACCAAGCATCGCGGTTTGTTGCCAGTCTCTCCTTCGGATCAAGACTGCTCCAGCACGACGAGAACCGGCTTCCCTGGCACCTCTGACCTCAACCTACATCATCAGCCCAGCTGTGATCCGTGGGTGCGACGAGACCTCGAGGGACCGGCCATCTTCAGAACTGCACGACGCTTGTCCAGCACGACCACCGAGTGACCCTCGACCGAGTGCTTTGGGGTAAGAGAAGCCCCGACCCTGAGCAGCTCCAGCACCGAAGTTCAGCCCCCCTGCATCCACGAGATCTGCGTGGGGCCCTTCTGCTCTTTGCTGCTCACCGCGTTGTCCAGGTCGCTTGCCCGTTGGCTAGTGGCCCTCTCACGACGCTCCACGACGACAACCACTGCTGGTCTGGTTGCTCCAGACTAGCCCTTGCTCCCCTCCAAAAGAGGAGCACCCTGGACCCTCCTGGTCCACTCAAGACGCCATTTTAGGTCCACCGCGTGGGCCTTGCATTTGCCAAGACTTGTTGCCCAATCCTGGGTCCAGCGACGTCGACAGCAAGTACCTTCGTGGGACAGCTCGCACCTCCATCCTGGTCGCCGACAACGCCTCCTGGTCCGAGAGACTGCAGAGCCCAGCAGCGCCCACCATCCTGGCTGAGGTGACTTCGTCCGGTGCCATCCTGGTGCCCACTCAAATCACTGGCTAGTGATTCAGAACTTGGTCCCCTCTGCTTACAGGTTTCTTCTTCCCTGATCCAGGCTTGGATCACCACGAACTCCTTCACTGGCCGCCTGCCAGCAACTTCTCTCTTCAGGCTCCTGGATCTTCAACGAGGGTTTCCGACGCAACTTGAACCCTATGCAGCCGCAGCCCCTGGGCTAGGTAAACTGAGTACTCCGGTGCTCCAGCATAGTCCAACACCCTAAGTGTTCGGATCCACCCTTGTTTTCGACCCACCTAGTCGGGTTCGCCCAAGAACAGTAACTTTGCAAAGTGCTAGTATCCATAGACTTGTTCCCGCATTACGCGTGAGAGTTCCCACTCTGCACACGGCGTCCCTAGGCCTCCTGCTTCTAATCTAAGGGTTCAGCATTGTAGGCCTAGAGTTTCTACAGTCTAGAAAAGTATTACTTACCTGCTAGTAACTTCGCATTCCACTTCTTGTGTATATGGTTTTTCGTGCCCCTCGGGCATTTGTGTAAATTGTGCGACTTTCAGTAATTTTCTTAAGAGTTTTGTTGTGTGCTTAGCTCCCTGACTCATAAAGAGTTCAGGGTAGTCTTGTTATAAATAAATATCTGTTTATTTTCATAACAACTTGTGTGGTGTCCTTTCACTTGGTGTTCAAGGGGTAATGTGATGGTAAAACAGCTGGCTTAACACGCCCTCTAGAGTCTTAGCCTTAGACTGCTCGTATCCATGCTACTAGGATAGCTGGTCTATAAGGTTGACTTACAACCAATCATCAATAAGGGTTGTTTGGACTGATACAAAGTGCTCACTAGAATAGTGAACATTATATATCAGGCCAACTTCTCACAGTGATGACCTTTTTACAGAAGGTAACTATGATGCAGCAGGATATTAATCCTTGCTTTTTCATGTGACGCACAGACACCACAGCACAGTGTAATTTACTCACTGCAGGTTGTGTCTGTTTTCTCTCCTTTTTCTCACTAATTTGCTCAATTGCACATAATGAAAGGGCTCTTTCTGACTGGGTGTGAGTTAGTTTCACTGTTTCACTTTAGCCTCTACTCGGGATTACAAATTATGATGTCGGCATCCAAGTTTGTTGGTGAGTTGATGCTGATGAGGCTGTTTTTAAGAGGTTAAGTCATGCCATGTTTTTTCTTTTTAGATTGTAATGTTCCTCTTTTTGTGGGTTCCAACACAGAAATTCTGTGAGTTGGTTCTTCTCCCCTTCATGGAGTTTGCGCCTTAGCGTGCGCCGAACACCGGCTGGGGTATGTATGGTCCTGGCGAATGCTAAGCTACTATAGCTCGAGATAGCAGAAACATGTTGACCAATTCTTAATAAAAAGGACAGGTTTGGTTCAAACTAACTCAACCACTTTTTGTCCGCTTTGCACTTTATTTTAATGAAGGTATTTTGTCCCTCTATTAAAAGAAATTCTTGGTATTAGGGAACATGTATACCTTCTTTTAACTTCACAATTTTTCATTTATGGTACCAATGCTTCTACCTACGACAAAAACCCAATGATGACAACTGGGCACTAATTCTGTTGGTGCCTGAGGGTTCTTTTTTCACAGTGTATACTAACTCATCCCTCCAGTCTCTGTAGTGGTGATGGTAATTTATATTCCTTCTACCACTTGCCTGTCTTTATATTTATTTTTATTTTTAACCAGTTACTCTTTTGTTGTTTAATAGTAAATTATTTTTAGAACCAACAGGTATCAAAAATATACGGTTCTCAATATGAGAGGTCTCGAGGAGTACTTTGCAGAAAGGCAAGACATTTTGTAAACACAATAGGTACAGGGGTTGCAGTAGGCAACACAATTCTAAACACAATTTAGCATTGAGCTCAATGGGGTTTCCCTATATAAATACAGCTGATTACTTTGTAGATTACTCTGGTAGTTCCAGGACTGGACTCTAGATTCAGTCCTGGGACCTAAGCTGAAAACAGTTTAGTGAAAACGTTTTTGTTATTGCAGTGATTTTTAAGGAATATAAAGCTATTTAAAAGTTCACAATTAGAAATTTTCAATGAAAAAATGGCAATGTTATCCAATGTGAGAAAATTCAGGTTGCAGTTAAAGTACGATCTCGTTACTTTTGTAATCCAGTACTGGGCTCCTAGGTCCAGCACTGGGGTCTCAACTTTAAACAGGTAAGTAATTATGTTTCAGTATTTGGTACGATTTTTAAAGAATATTTCAAGTTTTCAAAAGTAGACAGAAGAAATTTCACAGAAAAGCACGCAATGGATTCTTATGGAGAAAATTCAAGTTACTAGTAAACCCGACTAGGATTACTTTTGCGGTTCAGTACTGGGCTACAAGATGCAGTACTGGCTTCTCTCCTGATCACAGGTGAGTACTTCGGAATTCGGCTGATTTTTTGGGAATATTTTAAGTTTTCAAAACTTCACGCAGAGTAGATTTTTCGAGTCAAGCCAGTCAATGTTATCCAATGCCAGGTAAGTGAGTTACCGGTTTCCAGATGAGTACTCGGCTGTGGAAGTTAGGGTTCTGGGCATAGACTCAGAGGGCCCCCAAGGTCAGGTAGGTACAGTTGGTTCACCCTCAGTGGCACAGGGGTGGCCGGGTGCAGAGGTAGTTAGGCCCAATGTTATCCAATGAGGGGTAGGGGGCATCCGGTTGGTGGCTGCTGGCTAGCAGGCCATGCGGCTGTGGGAGCTGGGCTCCTGGTCACTTGCTCAGGGCAAATGGGGAAGTATGATAGGGCACAGGTTGCGCTGCCAGGGGCACTCAGGTGGCTGGGTGCAGGGTGCCTTTGAGCCGTCGGGCGCTCAATGTTATTCAATGGGAAAGGTAAAAAGGGAACAAAGGCTGCAGACTCGGGGACGGTGATTTTTCAGGTGCGACCACCACTTCGAGAGGTAAGTTGGGATCCTGGAGGAGAGGTAGGTACCCCAAAGGAAGGCACAGAGGGTCGCAGGGCGCCGGGTCCAGAGGTGTCTTTGGGTGTTGGGAAATCTTACCCTCAGCTGGTCGCGGTTGGAGGGGTCCTTGGTTCTGAGGCTGCAGGCGTCGTCTGGTTCGTTGAGGAGGGTCTTTGGGCACTGGACTTTGGGACCCAGTCACCGGGGGGGACGTCCTCGTGGTCTTGGATCACTCCGGCACGGGCCGGGCTCGGCGGGTGCAGAGTGGGCAGGTCTTGAGCTTCCTGGCTGGCACCAGGGGTTGGTTGTTGAAGCAGAGCCTCTGCTTATGGGAGTCCTAGTCTTTAAGAGGGTCAAGGCAGGCAGGTCCTCCAGGTGTCCCAAGGTTGCTGTCCCCAAGAGTCGCCGGGATTAAGCAGGAGCAGGTTCCAGGGTCGACAGGCCGGTAGGGCTGGGGCCAAGTCAGTGGGTGTCGTCCTGTTAGCAGTTGCATGGCGGGTCTTCTCCTTGATCTTCTTTCTTCTTTTCTTATCGGGATCTGAGGAAGGAAGGTTCAGGGTGCCCCTAAATACTAAATTTAGGGGCGTTACAGGTAGGGCAAGGGCAGGGACCAATAGGTCCCTGTCTTGGGGTGGGTACACCCCCTAGCCTGCTCCTCTCCTGTGGGAGGGGGGCAGGAGCCTAGCTGTGATTGGGCAAGGCTCCCCATCTTCAAGATGGCCGGAGCCCGGGGTCGTGCTTCACCTCGCCTCGCCCACCTGAGGAGTGGGGTTGGCTCAGGCTGGTACACCCCCCTTCCTGACGTGGGGTTTCCCCGCCAGTCTTCCCGCCAGAGTGGGGTTTGGAACTGGTGGGGGCCAGTTGCTGAGTACAGCAAATGGTCTGGAGAAGCTCACAGAGACGGCATGCCTTTGAAGCTCCCCCCTGCCCATCCTGGGGGAGGAGACCTAGCACCTCGCCCAGGATGTGCATTGTTGCAGGCCCAGGAGAGCGGGGGCTCTCCACCCGGGGGTCCAGCAACATGTCTGCTGTGTGGCAGCCTCTGCAGCCACTCAGACCAGACGTGGATTCTAGGTTAGGTTTTCATGGGGCATCTCTAAGATGCCCTCTGGTGCATTTTACATCAAATCCCACACTGGCATCAGTGCGGGTTTAATGTGCTGGTACCAAACTTGTCAGTCTTCAGTGTAGCCATTATGGTGCTGTGGAGTTCGTAATGACAACCTCCCAGCACCATATACTCTTAATGGCATCACTGAACTTACAGTGCCCAGGAATGACTCTGGGTACTGTAGGGGCACAGGGCTCATGCACCTGTGCCCACACCACTGGCATAGGGCACCCAGCTAGAGGGTTGACTGAAGTATGCCAGGGCAGTGGGTTCTGTGGGCATGGCACACAGGGATGTGTGCCATGTCGACTCTGTTTAGTTCTGTACCTAGATACTTGGCCTGCAAAGACAGTGTGTCGGTATCAGGGTACAGGGCCCCTAAGGGTGGCACAATACGTGCTGCAGCACTTAGGGGTCTTCTCTGGTCACCAGGCCCTGGGCACCTAGGTTACCATTTACTAGGGAATAGGTGGCCAGAGATGCCAATTGGGTTTTGTTTCAATACAGCTTTAGGGAAGCAACACAGGCCCTGGGTACCTGGTTGGACGGAGCCCAGGGCACACTCAATCAAAGCACATCAGCAGTTCAGCAAAAAGTGGGGGCATACCAATGCAAGAAAGATGGTACTTTCTCACAGGCGCTGAACCTATCGCCACAATAACGTCACAAAAAGTGACGTTGTGGTGTCAATAGTGGCTTGGTAATATGCCCCAAGGTCTTTCTACAGAGCCTGTTATCAGGCAATTTCAATACCCTCCACAGCTGGGACTTACGATACATCTATATGTCATGGACATGTAAGGGTATGGGAAAACCCAGACTATACTTCCCAAATTCATTCAACATTTGTATCCACTGAATAAAATGGATACTAAACTTTCAAATACTGTGTCAGCAGACTTTATGGTTGGACGTTTGGGAGAGGCCACCTCAATGATGGAGAACTCGATCATCAAAGATGCAACAGACAAGAAAATAGATTGTTTTCTTAAGAGCTTTTACTTTAGTTCTCATTTGGCTTAAAGAACTGACATTTATGGAGCCAACATGTCACAAACCGTTACATCTGATTTCAAATATATTTGTTTTACATCCATGAAGTAGGGAACATAATGCTTTACTCTTGTGGCTGGGATGAAGAGGTAGATGGAGTAAATTCCATCTCTTTTTTCATTGCTAGAGTTTTGGCTTTAACTAGAGGTGCGTAAAGGCAGTTAAAGTAATCTATATATTGGAGACTGGCACACAGATACTTCTCAAAAGTCATTTGCTTTCCAAATGGCATTTAGGCGTACATGTTTATTTAGTAAAGAACTTGAAGACAAACGGCCTGATTACGATGGCGGTCGGACGAGTGTCCGACCGTCATCGTTTTGGGCAGGTGTCCGACTGACTATATGTCGGCAGTTCCACCTGCCCCATTACAATGCGACCGCCATGCAGGCGGTCGTAAAAGTTCCTTTTACCATTGCAGCATGTGCTGCTGTCCTACGAAAGGGCCGCAGCACAAGGTGCAATGTTAAAAGGCATTTTGGAAACATCCATGCCTCTTGTGCCAGGCACTATTTGATTCCTGGCGCACAGTACATGGATGTTTGGGGGGGGGGGGGGCACATGTGCCCCGCTCCCTGGGCCGTTGGACCGCCATGAAAAGGCAGTCAGAGAGGGCCATTGTAATCCCTATGGTAGTGACTTCAGCAGGCGCCGCCCCCATTGTAGGGATTACAGTCGGACCAATGCTCCGACAGGCACCTTGAGCCTGTCAGAGGCGTCGGTTGGTCACTTAGCCCGCTGAGGTTCAACTGACTGCATTGTAATACGGAGGCCAGACCACTATGCTGGATGTTGGTGGGACCGCACCCAACGGTTTTCTGGTGGCGGTCCCAAAGACATCATAATCAGGTGATTGCAGGTTGTTGTCTTCTTGGAAGAAGTCTTTGTAGTCACGAGATATGCGACTCCTCCCTTGGACAATACTGCGCGTGGTCATCGACTCCATACTCAGATTGTTTTTCGCCATGATGGGAAATGATGGAGTTAGTAGAAGTAAAGAGAAAAGGATGTCCATGCTTGTGCATCTAAGTAAGATGAGTACTGGAACGGATACAAGTCCCGGGAAGGCGGGAGGGCGTGTACAACTCTGCAGCTCTACATGCCAAGTACAGATGCATACTGGTAAGTAGCATATTCCACTCGAGGCATATGAGCTGCAGATTGTACACTTAGCAACGATTGTGCAGCAGTGCCTCCCCTAGCGGTGGTCGCTTGTATCTGTTGCTGCATACTGAAATAGTGTTTTAAGGACAGCTTGTCCTACTGCAGCTTGCTGCTTGGCTTGCACATCAACACAATAGTGTTTAGTGAAGGTGTGTATTGTAGACCATGTTGCTGCCTTGTATATGTCCTCTAATGGTATGTTTCCTAAGAAAGCCATAGAGGCTCCTAGCTTGCGAGTGGAGTGGGCTCTAGGAGGAACCGTTAGTGTACGTTTAGCTTTTTGATAGCATATTTGAATACACTTTACAATCCATCTGGCAATTCCTCCTTTAGAGATGGGATTGCCTTTGTGTGGGGGAGAGAAAGATACAAATAGTTGTTTTGTCTTTCTGAAGGATTTAGTCCTGTCTGTGTAGTATAGTAGAGCTCTTCTAACATCTAAGGTGTGTAAAGCCCTTTCTGCAACCGAGTCCGGTTTTTGAAAAAACACTGGTAACTCTACTGATTGGTTAAGGTGAAAAGGAGTAATAACTTTTGGCAGGAATTTTGGATTGGGTCTAAGAACCACTTTGTTAGGGTGTATTTGAAAAAATGGTTCTTCTATTGTGAATGCTTGTATTTCACTAACTCTTCTGAGAGAGGTGATGGCAACAAGGAAGGCAGGTTTCCATGTTAGGAATTGCAGTTCACACTTGTGTAAAGGCTCAAACGGGGGACCCATAAGTCTTGTAAGGACTACGTTTAGGTTCCATACTGGTGCAGGTGGTAACCTAGGTGGGATTATTCATTTTAATCCTTCCATAAATGCTTTTATTGCAGGTACTCTAAAGAGAGATAGATGCTGTCTATTTTGTAAATAGGCTGCAATTGCTGCTAGATGCAGGCGTATGGAAGAATAAGCCAAATTGGACCTTTGTAGGTGTAGAAGGTAGCAAATATAATATTTTGGATGGAAACATCCAGTGGATCAATGTGATTGTTGTTACAGTATATTGCAAATCTTTTCCACTTAGCAGCATAACATGCTCTTCTAGCTTCTTTAATTATGTTCATACAGTCTGGTGGTAAGTTTAAGTAGCCAAACTCCAAGACCTCAGGAGCCAGATCGCCAAATTCAGTTGGTTTGGTTCTGGGTGCCTTATTTCTCCATGGTTCTGTGTAAACAGGGATGGCGTGAGCCATAATTTCTGATGTGGAACCAGTGAGAGATCTAGTAGGGTGGTGAACCACGGCTGACGTGCCCATGTGGGGGCCACTAGTATTAGTTTGAGAGACTGTTGTCTGAGCTTGTGTACTACTAGTGGAATGAGTGGGAGAGGCGGAAAAGCGTACGCAAATCTGCCTGACCGGTTCATCCACATCGCATTTCCCTCCGATCGTGGGTGTGGAAATCTGGCGTCGTAGGTTGGGCATTTTGCATTTTCATGGGTGGCAAACAGATCTATCTGTGGATGCCCCCACTTTTGGAAGAATGGTTGGAGAACTTGTGGGTGCAGCTCCCATTCGTGAATCTGTTGTGACTGACGACTCAACAGATCTGCTATCTGATTGTGAATTCCTGGAAGTTGTTCTACTGTCAGATGTATGTTTTGAGGGATGGCCCATCTCCAAATGTTCTGTGCAAGCTGGGACAGTTGCAGAGAGTGTGTCCCCCCCTGTTTTTGTACATAATACATGGCTGTCATATTGTCCGTCTGGATTAGAACAGCTTTGTTTTGTACTTGTACTTGAAATGTTTTGAGTGCTAGGAAAATTGCTAGCAACTCTAAATGGTTGATGTGGAACTTTTTCTGTTGGTTGTTCCATTGGCCTTGTGTGGTATAATGCAAGAGATGGGCTCCCCATCCTGTGAGGGATCCATCTGTCATGAGCACTATTTGTGGAACAGGGTCCAGGAACGGCCGTCCCTTTGTCAGGTTTTTGGTGTTCCACCATTGCAGAGAGCGATATGTACGGCTGTCCACCAACACCAGGTCTGTGAGCTGACCTTGAGCCTGATTCCACTGTTGTGCTAGACATTCTTGTAGTGGGCGCATTTGCAGTCTTGCGTGAGGAACTATGAAGATGCAAGACGCCATCATGCCTATTAGTTTCATGAACACTCTGGCTTGAAGAGAATGTTGGCATTGAAAAAGGGAGACTAAGTTCTGAATGCTTTGAATCCTGGCTTGACTGGGATACGCTAGAGCTGCCGATGTGTCTATGGTAGCTCCTAGATATTGATGAACGTGCGAAGGCTCTAGGTGCGACTTGGTGTAGTTTATTGTAAACCCTAAGTCGTGTAATGTTTGAATCGTTTGTTTTGTGTGTTGTACACACTGGTTGAACGATCTTGCTTTTATAAGTCAGTCGTCGAGGTAAGGGAAGACATGTATCTGTTGTCTTCTGAGATGTGCTGCTACTACTGCTAAGCACTTTGTAAACACTCTTGGTGCTGTTGTGACCCCCGAATGGAAGGACTTTGAACTGATAGTGTTGTCCTTGTATGACAAATCTTAGATATTTCCTGTGCGCAGGATGTATAGGCACATGAAAATAGGCGTCCTTTAGGTCTAGTGTTGAAAGAAAATCTCCCTGTTGCAGTAATGGGAGTACTTGTTGTAAAGTGATCATGTGAAAATGATCTGATTGTATGTAGTGGTTGAGGGGCCTGAGGTCGAGAATTGGTCTTAATGTCCCGTCCTTCTTGGGGATTAGGAAGTACAGGGAGTAGACTCCTGTTCCTTGTTCCTGTAGAGTTATGTGTTCTGCGGACATTGGACGCTGCCTGAGTGGTATGTTTGGGGGGGTTGCTGTGAGTTCTAGGCAGTAGCCATGTTGGATAATCTGTCTTACCCACTTGTCTGTTGTGATGGAATTCCAGACAGGTAGGAACTGTGATAGTCTGCCCCCCACAGGAGTGGAATGCTGTAGGGGAGGCAGAGGGAAGTCACTGTTTGGGAGTGGAAGAGGAGCGGTTGTTGTTATTACCTCTACCTCTTCCTTTATTGTTGTTGCCTCTGTATCCTCCTCTAAAGTAGCCTTTATTAGAGGGGGTTTGTGTGTGTGTCTTAAAAGATGATGTGGTATCTGTGCCGGTCTGCTTGGAGCCTCCTCTATAAGAGGAGCGGCGAAAAGAACTTCTAGTCTGGGTGGATTGTAATGCACCCATAGACTTAGCAGTGTCCGTGTCTTTCTTCATCTTTTCTAGTGTGTTGTCTACTGCCGGCCCGAACAACTGGTTCTGATTGAAGGGCTGGTTCAGGATGGTAGTTTGTACTTCTGGTTTGAAACCTGAAATGCGTAACCATGCATGACGTCTGAGAATAACACTAGCATTAACTGCTCTGGATGCTGTGTCAGCTACATCTAGTGCGCATTTAATTGAGGCATTAGATATTAATTTGCCTTCTTGTAAGAGCTCTGCTGCCTGATCTTTGTATTGATCTGGTAGGTCTTCCATTAATTTTTCTAGTTGGTTGTAGTGAGCCCTGTTGTAGCGTGAGAGTAAGGCTTGTGTGTTTGCTATGCCCCATATGTTTGTTGCTAGCGCGGCAATTCGTTTCCCTGACGCATCAATAATTTTAGATTCTTTGTCAGGCAGGGGGGGTGTCACCAGAAGTTTGGGAATTGGCTCTTTTATGTGCATTTGACACAAACAAATAGTCTAGTGGCAGATGTCCCTTAATGTAGACTGGATCAGCTGGTGCTGGTCTATACTTTTTTTCTATTCTGAGATTTAGCACCCTACACCGTACTGGATCTTTAAAAATGTCTGGAGCATGTTTATTGACTCCTTTAATCATGGGTAATATATATATTTTTTTTTAAACCTTTATTGATGGCAAAAGAAGGGCAGTACACAGCTTCACGCCTACAACCTGCGGCAGCAGGCCGGCAGCTACCAATGGGAGGATCCCGGTAACGATTAGACGGGTAGGCAGTAAAACATTTTTTGACACAGCATGCCGCCTACAACCCAGCAGGGCCGGCCGTGATGGAAAGTTGAAATAACCTGTTGAAGTGTGTATTATAATGCCAGTACGGAAGCAGCGTGTAAGCAAGCAGTATACATCTGAGGTTTCTTTTATCATTTTTTGTGAAACAAACATGATGACACTACTACGCTACCTCTTACTCTTACTACCGACCAACATATGATACACTTTGGTCCACTGAACCACCCTCCCGATGCCCCACTCAGTGTTCTCTCTAGCCTAAGAACTTGGTATAAGCCATTCACACATCCTAGGTTTACCTGAAAACATCTGCAGTGAGATTAATGACTTGTGCCGTCTTATATTACTTGTCTACTTGATTGTATATTGATATGTTTTCTGTACGTTATTATTATCCTACTATGTTGGTGACTATTGTACTGCTCCCATTATCCCTCTTCTTTCCTGCTGCCCCTACCCATGTCTCTGTGAAGCGCTCTGATATCTGTAAGGATCTTGTTCGCGCTATACAAAACTTTGAATAAATAAATAAATAAATAAACTGCAAACAACCAACAGAGACTATTCCCTCCCATGAAATACCACCATACGCAGTATGTGGAACAAAGGGCCCCTGAGGTGAGGAGCCATAGAGTGTTAACAAGTGGATAGAGGATCAACCTTAGTCGGGTTGAGTGTAGCTCCGCATCCGCTGAATACTTCTGGCTGACATGGGAGGGGGGGACAGGGGTGGCGAGAGGGGGCATTCCACAATCAAATCATAGAGGGTAATATCGTGCAGAGGCCATGGAAGTAGGGATACTTATAACATACATGTAAGTTGAATAAGCAGTCAGATTTTGGGTGCACGTCACACAACAGCCAAACTCTGGGCATCGTAAGCTGGCGAGATATAGGGTCAAGTCTCCATCTGGTGCAGAGGGTAGGGCAATGACTTGGGTGGACCACCATAGGACACCGAATGTAGTCGAGCCTAAAAATAGGATGACACCAGGGATGGGGGGGGGGGGGAGGAGGAGAGGGCAGAGACGCAACTGGTAGGGCATCAGGGCATGGTGTGAGTAGGGGGGGGAGGGGTTGGTATAGGTCAGTTCAACTTAATTTCACGTTTCCAAAGGCTCCTCACCCTGTTTACGAAGGAGATATGCAGTGAAGGGCCCCCAGAGATCCTTGGGACGTGATTTGTGCGGTAAGAGTTCGGCATAGTTATGGAGTTGATCTTGCCAAGTAGACATCGTGTTTAGCCACGTCTTAAATTTAGGCGCCCGGCCCCTACCCCATCTGCATGCCACTTGGCGTTTAGCTAATAGGAGGCTCAGTGCAAAAAATTTCCTATGTGATTTCAGCGCTGGGACCATATGGCCCAGCAAGGCAACCTTAGGACAGGGAGCGATGTCCACCCGACCATGTCGGACAAGGCACTAAATATCTCATGCCAATACTCCGCTACAGCTGGGCACCAGGGATGGGGGGGGGGGGGGGAGGAGGAGAGGGCAGAGACGCAACTGGTAGGGCATCAGGGCATGGTGTGAGTAGGGGGGGGAGGGGTTGGTATAGGTCAGTTCAACTTAATTTAACGTTTCCAAAGGCTCCTCACCCTGTTTACGAAGGAGATATGCAGTGAGGGGCCCCAAGAGATCCTTGGGACGTGATTTGTGCGGTAAGAGTTCGGCATAGTTATGGAGTTGATCTTGCCAAGTAGACATCGTGTTTAGCCACGTCTTAAATTTAGGCGCCCGGCCCCTACCCCATCTGCATGCCACTTGGCGTTTAGCTAATAGGAGGCTCAGTGCAAAAAATTTCCTATGTGATTTCAGCGCTGGGACCATATGGCCCAGCAAGGCAACCTTAGGACAGGGAGCGATGTCCACCCGACCATGTCGGACAAGGCACTAAATATCTCATGCCAATACTCCGCTACAGCTGGGCACGTCCACGCCAGGTGGAAGAAGTCAGCACCCTCGCCCTTGCATCTGAGGCATTTGTCGTTGTCTTGTAGACCGAAACGGAACAATTTGGAAGGGGTATAGTAAAGGCGGTGCAACAATTTGAAATGGATCAGTCTAAGACGGGCGTTACCAGTCACTGCATTGGTGTGCGAGCAGCTGTCCTCCCATTGTTCGTCCGATAGTGGGGCGTCTAGGTCGTTATCCCAGTCGCTACGTGCTTTTAGCGGTGGGGGTGACGGGGCAGGCTGTGCATGTTTGTATAGCATAGACACAACATGTTTTGGGGTATCCGTTTGTAACAGGTTGTGTAGGGTCGCCAAGGTATCTGGCTCGTCAGGGAAGGCAGGAGTGACCGCTCTGACATTCTGCCGAAGCCGAACATAAAGGAACGTATCCATAATAGAGGGGGCGTACTCCCCAAAGAATTGAGCCGATGTACGAAACTGTCCTTGGAGGTAAAGATCGCCCCACGTATGCAACGACAATTTCGTGAGCAGTTTACGTCCGATCTCTTCACAGGAGACATGCAATCTTGGATCATGCGCTAGAGGCATGCATGGAGAATATAGGAACTCGACCCCCATGTGGTCTGCCAGGCGCTTCCATGCCTGAACGGTGCAGTCCACTGTGGTTGGGTCCTGGTCCGTGATACGCGAAGTAGTGTATAAATAACCCAACGGTTGTATAGGCCTCATATATCCGTCTTCCACCGCCAGATGGGCCATAAAGGGAGGAGGGTGAAACCAGTACGCAGCGAAGTGGCCCTGGGCACAGTCGTAATAGCGTTGAAAGTTTGGGACATCAAACCCGCCTTGATGATATGGTAACATGAGGGTCTTTAGGCTAATCCTGGCTTGTTTGCCACCCCATATTAGACGCGACAATTGGGAATTGAGGGCGCGGAAGAAGTGGGAGCCCGGGCTGTACGGTATGTTAGTGAAGAGATATAGCAGCTTGGGAAGGACCACCATCTTGATCAGGAAGACGCGTCCCGCCATTGAAAGTGGGAGATGGATCCACTTAGTGATGGTATCGGTCAATTTATCCAGGACGGTGCCATAATTGGCCCTAATGAGAGCCTCCCGGTTTCTGGACACAATGATACCGAGATATTTTATTTCCTCAGTTTCCCATATTAGAGGGTAGTCCAGGGGGAAATGCGCGGTCTTATCCGTTAAGGGGAATAGAGCAGACTTCGACCAATTAATTTGTATACCAGATATGGCACCAAATTTAGTGATTTCACATAGTAGGGGGTTGAGGTTTTCTTTCGGCTCATGTACATACAAAGTCATGTCGTCAGCATACAGTGCGACAAGTAGCTGGCGCTCCGGGTATATTAGAGAACGGTGATTATGGTGTTGTCGGAGTTTAGCCGCCAACGGTTCAATGGCGATCGCAAAGAGGACAGGGGAAAGCGGGCACCCCTGTCTGGTACCTCTATGGATCTCAAAGGGAGCCAACCTGGCGCCATTTAGCAAGACTGAAGCTCTAGGGTTGCAATAGAGCAATTGTATCCAATCTAGAAAGCTATATGGGATCCCCATCCGTTCAAGAAGGGCCAGAAGGTAATCCCACTCAAGGGAATCGAACGCTTTGGTAGCATCTAGGAAAATTGCAGCAACTTCACAATGAGGATTAATATCCTGCAGTACGGCTTGGAGGGTACGCAAATTATGTGACGTCGCCCTGTTGGGGACAAAGCCTGCTTGGTCAGGCAAGACTAAGCGTTCCATCAACAGGTTAAGACATGATGCTAGGGGAGGAGGAGCTTGGCGGGCATCCGAGATGGCCACGTGAGCACAGCGCTCTCCGGACCCCCGCCGCTCCCGGCTTAATATCCTGCTTTAATCCTGATTTTTTGCGAGGATTCATATAGAGGACGTTGGGCTGATCTACCTGGACCTTTCAGAAACTGATTTGGACATCGGGTGCCTGAATTATGTTCAATTGAACTTTTGGGCTCCACCCTCGAAGTACGCCCGGGACTGGGTGAGGTTCGGTGGCCGTCTTGGAGTTGAACAACAACGGCAGGGGGATTGGTCTTGCGGGTCCCCTTCTTAAGTTTCGGTTTCGTTTCTGCCTCAGACTGGGACACTGGTGAGAGGGTCGGGCCAGAGCTGCGGCCGGGACACGAGTGGGTTGTCTGGCCCTTGGCTGCACTGTTCCTGTAGTGGGCTGCCTCTATCCTGGTGACATCCCTCTTGTAGTCCTTTGGTCCCGGGGCCTCCATTTCTGGTGCCCGGTCCGTCGACCCTGGTGACTTTACTCGTGACGCATCTTCAAAATGGCGGGCAGAGGGGACCGAGAGACGCGCAAGACGAAGACACCGCTGCGCGGGGGTCCGGTTCAATCCAATGTTATGGATCGTTATACCCACTCTAAAGGGTCCCCCGGAGCTGCCCTGCCCGGTCCCATCGCGTCCGATCAAGTAGTGGATGCGTCGACGGAGCCCTCCTTGCAGGACATCATGGGCGCCATTTCTGGCATGAGGGAATCCATAGGCCAACAGTACGAAACCTTGGCCCACAAACTTGACACTGTGGCAATTGAGGTGAATTTGATTCGAGCCGATCTCTCCAAGACGAACGAAAAGGTGAAGTCGTTGGATATCAAATCATCCAGCCTCACGACTGACGTCTCTGATATTCAGTTGGAGATTGGCAATCTCCGTAGGGTGAACGATTTCATGACCCGGCGCTTGGAGGATTTTGAGAACAGGGCACGTCGCTGTAATGTTCGCGTGGTGGGTGTGCCGGAGAATCCAGAACCCCACTCGGTTGATCTCCTGGTTGAAGACCTCATCCAGAACCACCTTTCTCCGTCTGGCCTTAGTAAATTTTTCGCAGTGGAGCGCGCACATCGTGTTCCAGGGGGCCAGGGCAAGCCGGGCGCCCCGCCGAGACCTATTATTGCAAAGCTTTTCCACTATAGAGATCGGGACGCTATCCTGCAGGCCTCGCGGGTGAAGGGCCCGGTGGCCTTTGAGAATGCCACGGTGAACTTTTATCCGGACTTTTCCCAACAGGTCCAGAAGCAGCGTATGGGATTTCGTGGTGCCAAGAAGCGTCTTAGGGACATGGGGATGCGTTACGCAATGCTCTTTCCGACTAGGTTGCGGGTGGAGTATAATGATCGTACTTTCTTCTTTGATCGGTCAGATGCTGTGCATGACTGGCTAGACTCCCTGCCTCATCGACCTCCTGAGACTGAGTCCGAAGCCCACCCGGGCGGTGCTGAGGGTGGCGTAGAGAGCTGAACATTTTATCTTTGACTGATGCCTTGTTTTGTATACCTTCTCCAGGGATGTAAGCCTATGTTCCTCTACCTCACATGTGTTTTGATGTATGATCTTTTTCTCGTCATTGGTTTGATCGGGGGGCGGGTGGGACAGAGCCTTTCCTCCTCCGGGGTCTTTGTGTAGAATAGGGGTTCTTGGGCGACAGGCACACTGCAGGTTGGGGTGGCTTTTTAGCTTTTTGCAGGGGTGCAGGGTGGGGGGTGTTTTCTTGTTACCTGGGGGGTGGGTGGTTGGGAAGTTTGTTGTTTGTGTGTTCTGGGTTCAAGGCGACTTTATTCTGTATCTGGATTGCTTTTTATGGTCATGCTCATTGGTGGGGGGTTTGGGCTTTTTCGGGTGGGATGGGGGGTAGCGGGTTGAGATTTGTCTCGTGGAACGTTAATGGTCTGGGAGATCGTATCAAGCGAAGTGTGGTGTTGAAATGTATACGACGTTTATCTCCTGACATTGTTTTCCTGCAGGAGACTCATTTGATAGGCAATGTTTGTCATGCAATGAATAGGTGGGGCTATCGCCTCGTAGCGCATTCGGGGTTTACCTCGGGTTCCAGGGGTGTGGGTATCCTTGTCCGGGCTTCCCTCCCCCTGGCTATTGATGATGTTATTCAGGATGATCGGGGGCGGTATGCTGTTCTTGTGGGTCGATATGACGGCCGTGCCCTCTCCTTGTTAACTGTTTATGTGCCCCCCGGCTTGCAGACTTCTACCTTTTCAGATTTGGGCCGTGTCTTGTTGGACCTCCCTGATAGTACTCTTTTTCTGGCTGGTGATTTTAATTCAGTAGTCTCCGGTCTCCACGATCGCCACCCCCCTAGGGATACCCCTGCGGCTCAGCAGTGGTTGGGTGGATTTTTGGATACCTTTGGCCTGGTGGATTGCTGGAGGCTTTTGCATCCTACGCAGCTTCAGTACACCTTTCACTCTGGGGCCCATGGGAGTCTGTCTCGGCTGGATTATTTCCTGATGCCTGCCGCTCAGTCCCCAGCGGTGCGTGAGATAGTACACCTGCCCAGGGGTGTCTCTGACCACTCTCCGCTCTGGCTTCGTTTTGAGGTTGGAGTGGAGGCAGTGGGCCGGGTGGCCCCCATTAATCCGTGGTACCTCACCTCCCCCGAGACCCGCACCCTTCTGCTTAAGTCCTTTGACTCGTATTTTCTGGATAACGAGGGGTCGGTTTCCTCTGCTGTGTCCCTATGGGAGGCCTTTAAGACCGTGATTCGTGGGCAGGCCCTCTCCCTTATTGTTGAGGCTAAGAGAGCGAGAAATAGAGAGGTGGTTGATCTTGAGGGGGAGATTTCTGCATTGGAGGAGGGTTTGGAATCTGGTGTCACGCCTGAGAAGCTCCATGCCCTGGGTCTGAAACAATTTGCTTATAAGTCCATGGTCACAGATGCCGCCAAAGTGATGTTTCGGGAGCAACAGGGTCGTTTGTATGATGTGGGTGACAAAGCGGGTAAATTGCTGGCATGGCTGGATAAGAAGGAGAGAGCTAATCGTGTGGTACCCGTGATTCAGTCTGCGAGTGGTGTGAGTGTAACGGACCCGATTGGAATAGTTGACCGGTTTGCCGATTACTTCCGTGTGGTGTATACCCCTGTGTCTGAGAGGGATGTGGTTGACTCTCGCCTTTTGTTGCGTGATATAGCCCTGCCCATTGTTTCCGATTTAGACCGTGTGGCGTTGGACTCCCCCTTTACGGTTGATGAGATAGCTACTGCCATCCGTTCCCTCCGTTCGGGCAAAGCATTGGGCCCGAACGGGTTGCCGATCGAATTGTACAAGTTGCGTCCCGATAGGGTGGCTCCGTATCTTCGCGCCATGTTTCTGGAGTCCCGGGAACGGGGTATTCTCCCTTATGATCAGAGACTGGCCACAATAGTTGTCATCCCCAAGGAGGGTAAACCACGTGATCTTTGTTCCTCCTACAGGCCCATATCTCTACTAAATGTTGAACCCAAGGTGTTGGCGAAACTCCTGGCATCCCGTCTCTTGACGGTCATTAGTGACTTGGTCCATCCGGATCAATCTGGATTTATCCCGCATCGCAACACGGCTTTGAACCTGCGTCGTCTTCACGGCGCGATTGCGGGGGCGGGGCTTCTGACGGAGCCGGCCATTTTGGCATCGTTGGATGCTTCCATGGCCTTCGACACGGTGGAGTGGCCTTATCTTTGGGCGGCTCTTGAGAAATTTGGTTTTGGGCCTGAGTTTATTGGTTGGGTCCAGTTATTGTACGCGGAACCTCTGGCGCAAGTAGTGGTGAACGGTAGGGTCTCGGTTCCTTTCACCCTTGGAAGGGGTACCCGTCAGGGATGCCCCTTGTCTCCGTTACTGTTTGCGCTCGCCATGGAACCATTGGCTGCTTGGCTTCGGTGGGAACCTTCCCTCAAGGGGATCCGCTGGTCTCCGGACTTTGAGGACCGCGTGTCGCTTTACGCGGACGATATCCTTTTATATCTCACCTCCCCGCGTAAATCTCAGTCTGTTCTGTTCGACGTTCTTGCTTCCTTTGGAGCCAATTCGGGCCTTGTTATTAACTGGACCAAGTCCTGTGTATATGTTCTTTCGGGGGTTTTGCCCCCCTTGCCGAGCAGACTTCCGATTCAGGTGGTCCACTCGGGTTTCAAGTATTTAGGGATTTTTATTACGTTGGACCCGACGCTCCGCTTTGAGCGTAATCTCCTCCCACCATTGCTTAGATTGCGCCTGGATGTGGCCCGTTGGCGTAAGCTTCCTTTGTCTCCTCTGGGCAGGGCGGCTCTGTTTAAAATGATGTCCTTGCCGCGATTCCTTTACGCGCTCCAAAACTCCTATGACGCTATTTGTTGAAAGTTGGGCTGAAACCGTCAACATTATCGGCGCCCTCTTGCTCTCCTTAAACCTTTTGTGCGCGTAAAACAGCCGCCATTTTGGGCACCATGGCTTCCCTGCTCTCGCCGAGAGCCAGCGCGCCTCTCTCTCCCTCCTAGCTTCGCTGACAACCCCCCTGCCTGCACCTGCCGCGAATCATAAAACCCCTCTTCGGCGCTGCTCTGCCCCAGGCCCTCGTCTTGTTCCCAGCGCAACACCTCCCTTCTTCCCATTTATGATCCCCGGCCCTTTGATGCAAACCCCTTTTCCCCGTGTGCCCGTTCGTCTTCCTCGTTCCCAGGCCGACACCTAGCTCTGCCGATACTGTTCCTTGCCCCTCCCCGTACAATAGAAAGTTTCCCCCCAGCAAGGGATACCCAGGTTGATCAAAGCCCCCCGCCCTACGAGACCCGATCAAACCCCACACACTCCGTGAATCGGCGGAATATCCAGCTGCGCGATGATCATCACCTGTTGTGAACGGGGCGGGGACTTCCACTGTAACCTTGCGTGGGAACGGGCTGGGAAAGGGGGGGATTCTGAGGATGTCTTTCCGTACATCAAAGTATCGACGAGAATGTGTTACATGCAATAAACAGATAAACATGTGTATAAGAGGCCAGGCCTCAGGGATGCAGTTAGAGCACCTCAGAACGATACCTTCTGTCCGTTTCGTTGTGTTCTCCTCCGGAGAAAATAAAAACCTTGTTTCCTGCCTTCCAGTCTCCAGCGCCTGCCTCTTCAATAGTTTAACTTCTTTGTGGGTTCAAGAGGCGACACCGCCGGGCAATACTTAAGGATCTTATATTCTGGTTGGTAGTGCCCCCCAATTATTTTCTACAATTGGCGTCCCAAGCGTGGGGCCCATCAGCGACCCATGGATCCAGTGGGAGAGGTCCTGACGACAAAGTGAACGACTGCAACGATCGGGAACGCGTCTGTCCGATAGACCCTCGTCTGACAGCCGATCATCCGAACTTCACTGGTTCCGAACAGACCTCTCTCGAGTGATCTACGGTCCTGACTGGGAACCATCAGGAGTGCCGCGAGGATAACGAAGAAGAGAGGACGATCGGGCGCTGGATTCGGAAGACAGGAAACTGTCCATGCGGTCCGGGTAAGGTCGTGTAACCACGACAAGTCGCGAAATAATTGCTTGATTGCTTGTTTGTTTAAAAATACTAGTATTGCTCTTTTTATTTATTTGGAGATTCACTGTCTGCAAACGGAGAAACAACGGGCTCTCTCTTTGCAAGCAGTGGAGGATAGGTAGGGCAGCAGCCGAGCTTATTTTTTCTCCCCCACTCAATAATCACTTGAAACTGAACTGTTGTTCGCAAAACTATTGTTTCCTGGAGATTCCCTGTCTGCAAACAGGGAAGAGACCACCCTTTTTGCAGATAGTGAAAAGGGTAGGTAACGCAGATCTTTGCGGACCTGCTCATTCTCCCCATTGTTATTTATTGGTCTTTTGTTATTTTTGATCCATGAGGTATTCACTGCCTGCAAACAACGTAGAATAGAAATATTCTGTCCAGTCTTTGCACCTAGTGATAAGATAGGCAGTGCTGACTTTTAGTCCCTCGTTACGAGCCGTCATGTCTGTCTTCTCCCCACTGATTAGTAGCCTGTTTAGCCCGGACCGCCTATTAGAGATGGACCATCCAGCCCCACTGGAAGGCACCCCTAATAAGGACATGTTCATGAAGCATGGATTGACCGCTATAGCCTATAGTAAACTATGGCATAAATATACAAAAAAGGGTCAAGAAAGTCAATGGCCCCTGATAGGATCCTTCGATGATGATAAAATAAAAACGCTAGAAACTGCCCTGGGTAAAAACAAGACAACACCTACTATGCTTGACAGCTTCGGCATGTGGCGAAAAGAAACTGAACAACGTAAAAAGAAAACTGAGAGTAGGTTGGAAAAAGAGCTGCGAAAAGCAGCCCACCTAGCTGCTCAGAAACTAGAAAAAGAGATAAAGGAAAGAGAGAAAGCTAAACAGAAACTAGAAATGGAAACGCCAAGCCAGTGTCCGGTTAGAACCCCCTCCATGCTCTACCCTGATTTACCCTCGAAACGACAAGCCAATGAGGACCTGCTGTTAGGTCCTCCTATCATCTACATGCCCCCTCCATATGCCCCTTCTCAACCCGTGGCGCAGCACGCGCCACCCCCAGGTACAAACGAAGGTACCGCCACAGCGTCGGCCCCAATGGCCTCTGTGCCAGCCGAACCCCTTGTATTAAAACCCGCATCAACAACGACGTTAGACGAGCATGAGACTCGAGGGGCTGGCCCTGCAAGAACAAACAGACTAGACAAAGATGAGCGAGCGGGGATCGACAAAATAGCAAGGACACTGGTAGAAAGGAAGGATGATGAAGAGTACATCACAGATATGTTCAGCTCGTATACAGGGAGTCACAGACGACATTTTACCGTACGACTGTGTTATCATGTCTTGAATGCATACGAGGACCGATATCGAGACAAAGGTCCCGAGAGCCTAAGGACTCTGTACCGGAAGGTCGATATCGGGGATGAGGGCGAGTGTGATGTGTCGGACCTCCTTACGCGTACGCTTGAGGTTTTCCGCCACCTCACTGAACGAAAGCCGGGAGCTAAATCCGCAGCCCCCGTAGTGACCGAACCACCAACCGAGCAATCTAACACCATGATGCCGATACGTGAGGCTGCCCCTTACTGGGTTCCTCCTCGGGGTACAGGGACTCACGGTGATGCAAACAACCAAGATGCGAAGGGAAGGGTAGTATACAACTGGGTCTACCAGCCATGGGACCGGCAAGAGATACTGACATTCCGGAAATCTCTGCCCGACCTACGTAAAAACCCCACTGCCTTCTATACTGAATTGGGTACAGCCCTGGGTTCAACGATCATGACCCTGGCTGACATCGACTTGTTCTTCGGGTTATGTCTACCAGCTGATGTGTGGAAGCAAATCCGGAAAGTCGACCACCTTGAGCTGTTTGGACATACCTGGTCACAACTCGATGACCTGGACAAACAACGGGGACCAGGACAAAAGCCGTTGAAATCCATTCTAGACCTCCCAGATAAAATCGTAGAGAAATTAAAAACCCTAATCCCAGAAAAGAAAGTGGACTGGTCGATAGTAACAGCCTGTCGCCAAAAACCCCAGGAGGATGTATCGGAATACTTCTCCCGGTTTGAAACGGTGTTCTCCGATTACAGCGGCCAGGACATGACCACTGCAACCGGACACCATCTGTTTGTCCAGAATTATGTTAAGGGCCTATCATCGGAAATCTCCCAGAAACTACAGGCCAGCGAGAGTAGTTGGGCAGCCTCCAAACCTACAGCGATTCTCCAAATGGCCCAATATTATGAGCATCAGAAAAATGAAAACGATAGGGCGACAGAGAAAAAGAAGAAGGACTTAAAAGAGAGGGTGATGATTGCCAAACTGCAAGGGGTGACTATAGGACGAGACCAATACCGGGGAAACTACCAGACAAACGTCCCTAAGACTACATTTCCCCAGGACCGCACTCTGACTTCCTACAGTGGACGCACAGACCTTAGAGAAGACCAGTGCGCTTTCTGCAAAGGGACTGGCCATTGGAAATCCCAGTGCCCAGTTCTTCTGGAAATGATCAGAAACAAAGACCCCAGGGATGTAGCAAACGGACCGAGACCTAAGGGACAACAACGAGGGCCCCCAAATGACGCAACTAATGACAGATCAAACAGACCAAATACGTTCGACCGACCCAGGCAGAACCAATATCAACAATCTGACTATGACGACACTCACACCTTCGCATAGGACAGCCAAGGGCGAGGGAGGGATCCAGTCGAGCTCTATGTTGACCAGCAGGGCCCTTATGTCACTGCTAAGGTCCTGGGTACCAAGTCTCCATTTCTGGTAGACACTGGCGCAACACGTAGTGCGTTATCTAAACGACTGATTCCAAGGGCACCCTTGTCTGGCTCACTCATAACATCGACAGGTTTCGATGGAACGCCCTCCACCAACCCTTTGTCTGCCCCGATTCTCTTTGACGTAGAAAACAACACCACCGACACCACGTTCTTGCTTTCCTCCAATAGCCCTGACGCCATTATGGGACTTGACTTACTGAAACACTTCCGAGCGACGATTAGGTGTTCTCAAGATGGAGTTCGAGTGTTTCTTTACGACAACCCCGTTCTGCTTAGACATTGTTCCCCCCGACACATGTTTTCCATCACCGACGTTGACGCGTCCCTGCTTGACACTCTACCTCCGTATCTGTGGGCCAAAGCGGATTCGGACGTAGGGCGTATGTTAATTGACCCAGTGCACATTACTGTTCGACCAGACGCAACACTCCCAAAACTCCCACAATATCGGATATCGCCAGAGGGCGAGAAGGCATTGGTAATGATTATCCAGTCACTGATAGACGCAGAAGTGGTAGAGGAAGTGGTTAGCAACGTTTGCAACAGCCCTATCTTGCCCATTATCAAGAAGCAGGGAGAGGGAGATGAGAGAGCATACCGTTTCATCATCGACCTCCGAGAGATCAACAAAGTGGTGGTACCCCAGTACCCTGTGGTCTCAGACATCACCACCATCCTGACCTTGATTCCATCCACTGCCACCACCTTTTCCGTCATCGACCTCAAGAACGCATTCTTCTCCATCCCCATCCACCCAGACAGCCGATATCTCTTCGGCTTTACCCTAAAAGCCCGCTCATATAGGTTTTGCCGAGCGCCTCAAGGCTACACGGAAAGCCCTAGCATCTACAGCCAGGCCCTCAAAAGACAACTAGACCAAGTCCAGTTACCCGACGGGGTGGTGTTGGTACAATATGTCGATGACATCCTTTTGGCAGCCGACACCACCCCTCTAGCGGTTACCGCCACCATTCAACTCTTGCACTTCCTTGCGGAAAATGGCCACAAGGTCTCCAAGAAGAAGTTGCAATTCTGCCTACCCCAGGTCACTTACCTAGGCCACCTTTTGTCCAAAGATGGAAGAAAACTCACCCCTGATCGAATCCAAACCATTCTAGATACCCCTGTCCCTAAAACCCAGAAGCAGGTTCGCTCCCTATTAGGCCTCACCTCCTTCTGCCGACAATGGTTACCAAACTTCAGCCTCGTTGTAAAACCACTGTTTTCTCTGCTAAACAAAGACGTCCCTTTCCCACTCCCTTGGACTCCTGAGTGTCAAACTTCCTTCACAGAACTGCGAGATGCCCTTTGCTCAGCCCCTGTCCTGGGTACCCCTGATTACAGAAAGCCCTTCTCCCTTTACACTCACGAAAGGGAGGGGTGCGCTTTATCTGTCCTGACCCAGGCCATCGGCCCTAAGCAACGACCGTGCGCTTACTTCTCTGCCACTCTTGACCCTGTCGCCAGAGCCTTGCCTGCCTGCCTTCGAGCTGTAGCTGCTGCTGCAGTCTCTATCCGACAGAGTGAGGGGATTGTACTCTCGAATTCCCTCACGGTACTGGTACCCCATGCAGTCGACACCCTCCTGAACCAAACCAAGACACAACATCTGACGAGTGCACGACTGACTGGATACGAACTGACCTTGCTTGCCCCCCATATCACCCTGAAAAGATGCACCACACTGAACCCAGCAACTCTGTTACCCTTGCCAGAGAACGATCCCAATGTGCACCCCGTACATGACTGCGTGACTCTTACGGACGAACAGACCAGGAGTAGGGTCGATCTCAGAGACACAGCTTTCCCTGACCCCGACGGGGAGTTGTGGGTGGACGGTTCTTGCATCAAACTCTCCGATGGTACCACTTCCGCTGCCTATGCAGTCACCACGGCTCGAACTGTAGTAGAAACAGCCCGCATCACCCAGCGATCTGCCCAGGCAGCGGAACTGATTGCTTTGACGCGAGCCTGCATCCTGGCAACAGGAACCACAGCGAACATTTACACTGACAGCCAGTATGCCTTCGGGGTGGTTCACCATTTTGGGCTCCTCTGGAGGGAGAGAGGATACTTGACCTCACACGGCACACCCATTTTGCACGGGGATTTAGTCTCCGCCTTAATCGAAGCTGTCCTCCTCCCCAACAAACTTGCCGTTATCAAATGCCAGGCACACAAGAAAGTGACAGACATTATTGGACAGGGAAATGCACTAGCCGACATCACCGCCCGAACGACCGCTGAAAATAGAACGACAACACATATGTACGTGACCAGGTCACAAGCAGAAAACTGGACTGACGCCAAGGACACAATTAGAGACATACAAACGGCTAGCACACAACACGAATTGACTGAATGGACACGGGTGGGATTGAAAGACGATGAAGGCTGCTGGCGGACAAAAGACACGAACAGATGGTTGCTACCTGATTCGTACCTGATTCCCATATTAACCATGGCACACTCCCCTGCCCACATAGGATCAGCCCCCATGATCGAACTTGTCTCCAGGGTTTGGCACAATGACAAGATCCCAGATTCCGCCAAACGCCTGGTCCAACAATGCTTAATATGCCTGCAACACAACCCCGGGAAAGGAACTGTAGTACCCCGGGGGGGATTTGGGGTCCCAAACCACCCATTTGAAGTCCTGCAGATGGACTACATCCAGCTAGACAGATGCCAAGGCCTGAAATATGTACTCGTCGTGGTGTGCGCATTTAGCAAGTGGGTGGAAGCATATCCAACCCGTGACAACACCGCTATGGCCACTGCAAAGGTTCTGTTAAAGGAGTTTTTCCCCCGTTATGGCCTCTGTCGTGTTTTATGGAGTGATAATGGCCCCCACTTTGTAGCCAAAGTTATCCAGCTCATCTTAAATGGGCTGGGTATTAAGCAGAAATTCCACGCAGTCTTCCACCCTCAATCTGCTGGGCTTGTCGAACGACACAATGCCACACTAAAGCTTAAACTGGCCAAAATAGTGGCTACGACGGGCCTGAAATGGCCAGACGCCCTCCCATTGGCATTGCTATCGATGCGCTCTACCCCCACCCGACATCACTTAACCCCTTATGAAGTTGTCTTCGGTCGACCCATGAGCGTCTGGTCTGCCCCGAAACCTACTTCCATTCATGACGTTCCGGATGTCCTAATGTCTGATTATCTGTACAAATTGACTGAAACTTTGTCTGTCCTTCATCAGCAGGTGCAGCAGGCCATCCCCGATGCTTCCAGGGGTCCGGGTCACGCCATCCAGCCGGGGGACTTCGTGCTGATCCGAAATTTTCAGCGATCAAAGAGTTTGGAACCCCGGTGGACGGGCCCCTGGCAAGTGCTGATCACCACTCGGACCGCACTTCGAGTGGAGGGGAAGAAACACTGGCTGCACGCTCATCACTGCAAAAAGGTCTCTCCAGCCCTGGCCACGACAGACACCGTCAACACCCAAGAAGAGCTCCTGAACCAGGACCGACCATCGTTGAACTGCTACCCTGATACTGAGACACTTGAACTTTCAAAACATCCTGACCCCACTGTGCCATCTCGAGAAGGGTATTTCCTGCGTCGAAAGGAGGGAGCTTCGGCTAAGT
This sequence comes from Lissotriton helveticus, assembly GCF_964261635.1. Taxonomy (NCBI): domain Eukaryota; kingdom Metazoa; phylum Chordata; class Amphibia; order Caudata; family Salamandridae; genus Lissotriton; species Lissotriton helveticus. The sequence goes on along the minus strand of NC_136068.1, from coordinate 1,613,113,291 downwards.
AGGCCACGGACTAGGTTAAAGGATCTCAGAACGGTGACCCAAACTACCAAGGGTTACCTGGAGAGAAGCTAAAACTAAGTCTGTGGTCCTGCCCACTACCGAGCACCTTGAAGACGAAGAGGATGGAAGCGCCAGATAAGAAGATGATGGAAGCGCCAAATAAGAAGCCGACGGAGACAGCAGGAAATACCCACTACAGAAATCCGAGAATAGACAGACTCCATAGCTCAAAGACAATTGCACTCTTCATCGTAATCCTCCTCTGTTTTCTCCTCATGACTACGCTCTGGATTATGGAAGAACACGCACCTGCTCACGAAACATTCCTAACCACTGCTCAGCCTACCACCATGAAGGAACATTATCTAATTTCGCTCTCTCCTCAACTAAGAGAGAGGCGAAAGGAGTTTTGGAACAACTCTTTCGTGCAGCTACTTCACCAGCACAATCTTGCCACCAATACCACCAACTGCTGGATCTGTGGGTTGCTACCCCATGCCACTGGACATTCAATACCATTCATCCCTTCACCCTTCTCTGTCCACGGCTCCTGCCTTGCCTGGCTGATCCTCCTGCAAGAGAGCTATACGGGCAATGCCACCTCCAGCAGAACTGCAGCACATTCTTCTCATGGGGCCGGGCGAAACAAGACAAAGACACACTTCTGCCCGCTGACCTCCAGCGACTCGAACCAAATGGACATCCCGGCTAAAGAACGAATCGAAATGCAGGTGTTCAACAATCCAACCAGACCCACCTTCTCCTATCTGCGGAAACGAACGGCTGCCACTCTGACTGTGGCCCTGACGGTCATCAACGTCACAGGCCACATGTGTGTAGAAGGACTTGGGACACAGCTGGTGGGTCGCAGCGCTTGCCGCTTTACCAGAACTCTGGATTCCACGGATCCACCTTCCTTTGTGTCATCCCCAAACATGTATTTCATCTGCGGCACGAAGGCCTACACCTGGCTCCCCAAAGGCTGGGGGGGCACTTGCTACATCTCCTTCGTCCTTCCTCCAACTTATGTGGCCCCAGCGAATCACCACAGGCAAAAACGAGCCAAAGACGTTGAGCAAGCCGACTCAACAGGGGCGCAGTTCCTCGATGCTATGAAAGGACTCGTCCCCCTCTGGGGCCCGATGGCAAACAGCCGTGCCATCCGACATTTGACTCAGGCAGTCGAGACAACCATAAACATCACAGCGGGCATCTTTGCCAACAACACTGCCGAGCTCCAAGCGGTCCGTTTGGTGGCTCTGCAGAACCGCCTCGTTCTAGATGTGGTTCTGGCGGACCGTGGAGGAGCATGCCGCATTATTGGGTCCAGCTGTTGTACATACATACCGGACAACTCACCCTCAGTGTACAAAGCCATCGAACATCTTCACAGACTCTCTTCGGAAGTTCACCAAGAGCAAGAAGAATGGTCGCTTGGTGGTTGGTTCTGGGACACCGTCAAAAGCTGGGGCTGGAGACTGCTCACCATTATCCTGATTCCCGTAGTTGTAATATGTGGCCTATGCTTAGGAATTCAATGTTTGCCACCTATGTGTTCTTTATGTGCGAGCTGTATTTTTCCCAAAACTGTGGACATTGGAAGCGAACATATGAGAGCATTGTATGATACCGAAGTTAGGAATTTGATGAAAATTGACATTGAGTAAAGCAAGATGGCTAGATATGTTGAAAAGGGGGGACTGTTGAAAGTTGGGCTGAAACCGTCAACATTATCGGCGCCCTCTTGCTCTCCTTAAACCTTTTGTGCGCGTAAAACAGCCGCCATTTTGGGCACCATGGCTTCCCTGCTCTCGCCGAGAGCCAGCGCGCCTCTCTCTCCCTCCTAGCTTCGCTGACAACCCCCCTGCCTGCACCTGCCGCGAATCATAAAACCCCTCTTCGGCGCTGCTCTGCCCCAGGCCCTCGTCTTGTTCCCAGCGCAACACCTCCCTTCTTCCCATTTATGATCCCCGGCCCTTTGATGCAAACCCCTTTTCCCCGTGTGCCCGTTCGTCTTCCTCGTTCCCAGGCCGACACCCAGCTCTGCCGATACTGTTCCTTGCCCCTCCCCGTACAATAGAAAGTTTCCCCCCAGCAAGGGATCCCCGGGTTGATCAAAGCCCCCCGCCCTACGAGACCCGATCAAACCCCACACACTCCGTGAATCGGCGGAATATCCAGCTGCGCGATGATCATCACCTGTTGTGAACGGGGCGGGGACTTCCACTGTAACCTTGCGTGGGAACGGGCTGGGAAAGGGGGGGATTCTGAGGATGTCTTTCCGTACATCAAAGTATCGACGAGAATGTGTTACATGCAATAAACAGATAAACATGTGTATAAGAGGCCAGGCCTCAGGGATGCAGTTAGAGCACCTCAGAACGATACCTTCTGTCCGTTTCGTTGTGTTCTCCTCCGGAGAAAATAAAAACCTTGTTTCCTGCCTTCCAGTCTCCAGCGCCTGCCTCTTCAATAGTTTAACTTCTTTGTGGGTTCAAGAGGCGACACCGCCGGGCAATACTTAAGGATCTTATATTCTGGTTGGTAGTGCCCCCCAATTATTTTCTACATATTCCTAAGACCTATTTTCAAGAGATTGAGAGTCTTCAGCGGCAATTGATATGGGATGGGCGTCCGCGTATCGCACTCGCAAAGCTCACCATCCCTTGGTATGACGGGGGCATGGCGCTCCCCGATATCAAGCGATATTACTGGGCTTCCCAGTTGTCTGCCATTAATCACGTGATGTTTTCCCCGGGTCGTAATCCTGCATTCGAGATGGACAGATTCCAGCTCCCGGGTGGGGACTTTACTAGAGTACTTTATTCTCGATCGGCCGGGCGCCATCTTGTGGGCCCATCCAAGATCGCAGTAACTGTATGGCGAGCTGCGAATGTGAGTTTGGGGTGGGAGGATCGCTTGACGTTGGCGACGCCGCTTTACGCCTCGGAACGTTTAGGCGGACTTTGGTCCACCAAGGGTTTCGACCGCTGGGATATGATAGGGATTTGTAAGGTGGGTGATGTGTGCTCGAACGGTAGTGTGAAGTCGTTCCAGGCCCTCCAGGCGGAATATGGTTTGAGTGGTAGGGAATTTTTTCGCTACCTGCAGGTCCGGCACGCCCTCGCCTCAGTTTTGGTTCCTAATGAGGCCCTGCCTGAATCTTCCCCCCTCGAGGACCGTGTCCTTGATGGGCATCTTCCCGATAGTACTATTTCTATGATTTACAAGAAATTGATCAATAATCGGGCGGACTTATTGGTCCGACTTCGGGAGACTTGGGTTGGCGATGGGTTGGAGCTGGACGACGAGGATTGGCAGTCGGCACTCTCTTCTCCCAAGGAGGTGGCCATTCCTGCCCGTCTCCGTTTGGTTCAACTTAAGATTCTTCATCGAGTTTATGTCACGGGTCCGCGTCTGGTGACGATGGGCTTTTCTTCGGATGGGCTATGCAGGCGTGGTTGTGGTTTGAATGCGACCTTTTTACATATCCTTTGGGAATGCCCGGCTGTAGCGGCTTACTGGACTGCTGTGCTTGAGGTGATGACTGCTGTGACTGGTGTTGCCCTGCGGCCGGAGCCGCGACGGTGTCTGTTGAATGTGTGGGAGCCCACTGACTACTCTGTGGCCCAGACCAGATGGGCTACCCTGGGATACATGATTGCGAAGCGGGATGTTGCGCAACTCTGGGGCGCTTCCAGGCCCCCTGAGGTTTCGAAGTGGGAAGACAACATGGACTGGTCCATGTTTCGTGAGAAGACGGTTTATGTGGCCAGGGGCAGACCCAGGGCGTGGACGAAGGTTTGGGGCCAGTGGAATGATTATCGTGGGGATGTTTGCACCCCTCCCCTTGTAGGCACTGCTGAGATTGTCCTATCTCCCTAGACGTGCGTTCCCGGAACCTCCCCATACGGGTTTTTTCTATATTTCCGGTTCTCCCCGCTGCTCCCCTCCCCCCCCTTCCGACTCGATTGGAGCCTCCGGGCTCTAGGTGTGTTCTCCTGATCGTGGACCGTCCCCTCCTTTCTTTGGGCTGACCTTACTTATCGTACATTCGCCTTTTAGTGTTTGTTTTTCTTTTGTAAAATAAAAATTCGAGTTGCTCTGTGATATTTGTGGAGCGATGCTTTGTGCTCGAGCTGTACCCGACCGCGGGTGTACGTTTCTGTTTCATGCACTGTGCCTTGTTATTAGCGGCCAGCCCGTGCGGTTGTAGGCCCATTCTTGTACTTTTCTATGCTTGCTCCAATAAAGGTTTTTGAAAAAAAAAAAAAAAAAAAAGACATGATGCTAGGACCTTCGCTAACATTTTTACATCAGTGTTGAGCAAGGAGAGGGGCCTATAGGAGTCACAATGCTCCGGCGGCTTGCCTGGTTTCAGAAGGGACGTTATGAGGGCTTCGCGCATAGTGGGTGGCAGAGTACCCTCTTCTAGGGCCGAATAGTAAACCTGCTGCAGTATTGGGGCAAGTATATGGATATAGGCCTTGTAAAAGTCAATTGGCAACCCGTCAGAACCAGGTGATTTGCCCGACTTCATGGACATGATAGCGTCTTTTATTTCATCCACCTCAAGTATATGGTGCAGGAATTTCTGCTGGGATGGGCCAAGCCACGCATTGGCTGTGTCCTCCAGATAAGGATGCAGGTTGATGGGTGCCGATCTTTGAGAGGTATAAAGAGTGGAATAATGACTGGTGAGGATGCGGAGTTGTTCTGTGAGGTCTCGCTGTGGGATTTGACACCAAAGATGCGTGCAGAATGCTGTTTTCCGAGGAACTTGCACTCCCTAGCAGCCGCTTCTGTTCAGCTTGTCCCCGAGTAGGGCATTAGAAGTGTGTCCTCGAGCGTCGCGAGTTCTACTCTGCTCCAGTTCGCGAAGCTCGGATTCTAGCTTACGCAGCTCATCTCGTAATGATTTGAGGACACCTCCCCCCTTAGCGATGCACCAACCTCGTACCGTGACCTTAAAGGCCTCCCAGACCGTCGTGAGATTCGACACCGACCCCATATTACGCTCAAAGAAGTCTTGTATGTCCTGTTCGAGTTCCGCCCTGAAGGCAGAATCCGTGAGATGTGCCGGGTTGAGGCGCCCGCTCAGGTAGGGGGAGACCTCAGTGGGTATGCGTAGCGATATTAGGACATGGGAATGGTCTGAGAAGGTCCTGGCGAGGTGCAGGGCGTTAACCAGCCAGGGAGCGAAGCCTGCCGATAGGAGCACATAGTCTAGACGTGCCCACGTGGAGTGTACAGCAGAGTGGTGAGTGCCCTGTTTGAGGGACGGGTGTAGGTGTCTCCAGGCGTCCATGTAGTCGTGGTCAGCAACAATGGAGGACAGCGTGCGTTGGGTATGGGAGTAGTGTGAGGCCTGGGGGATAGTTCTGTCAAGGCGAGGGTCCAAAGTGATATTAAAGTCACCTCCCAATATGACATTGCCTATGCCCAATGTTTGAATCTTACCCCACATTGTGAGAAGCGAGTAAGTGTCGTCGGTGTTGGGACCATAATAGCAGGCGAAAAGGACAGTATGCAAGTGTAGTTTCCCCCAGACCATGCAGTATCTGCCACATGAATCTACTTCCGTCCCAGCAGGTGTAAACCTCACCCCTCGTCTGACCAAGATCGTCACCCCCCTGGCATAATTGGAGTAAGAAGAGAAAACCTTGCATGAGGCCCACCTAGACGCAAATAGGGGAGAGCTATCAGGCAGTAGATGTGTTTCCTGAAGCATGGCAATTGATACGCCCTGCCTATCAAGGTATCCCAGAATTTGTCTCTTTTTCCTGGGATTGTTCAGCCCACGAATGTTCCAGGAGACCAGTTGAAACTGTTGTGACGGTTGTGTAACCTCTACGTCACCCATCCAGACATATAGCGAATCATGTAGCATGTGATGTCGCGAGCCAAGACCAAAGCACGGTTGATGGTGTAGAAACGACTGTTACCCCCCAAAATCCCCCCACAGAGCCCACCCAAAAGGTACGTGACAAACAGTACAACATCATCAGCATTAGTTCGGAGTTCTTTCCCACCCACACCGGCAACCCCAACTAGCCGGGTATACAACCCCCACCCACCTTCCCAGAAACAAAACGAAACAAAGATCATACAAGATACTACACATGCCTCCACCCTGAGGAGGGATGGGGTGATTAGGGGCTCGCCCATTGGGGGACAGAGACTAGGGCACCAAACCAGCCAACCACCTCCCTACTTGCACCCACAGGGTCCGGGCTTACCCCGGACGCCCAGCGTGGGACGGAGGTGGGTGACCGAGCACTCAATTATACTATAGACCGGTGAGATTTGTACAGCTCAAGCATCTCAACTGAATTTATAACAATCAGGCTACGCCTAGGCAAAGGGCAGAGACCACTGTACTAATCGGATCAATATCACAGTACGTCATTTCAGTCCTGTTGTGACATTGGTGATGGGGACCTGGATCTCCGTCGAGCCGCTTCTTCACTGTTTTGGTCTATGTTGTTTAAGAAAGTCTTCCACCTGTTGTGGGCTTTGAAAAAATTGATGCCTGCCTTGAAGTGAGATTTTCAATTTTGCTGGGTACAGCATGGCGTATGGGATCTCCTGCGCTTGAAGTTTCTTTTTTACCCCTGCAAATTTGCGTCTGGCCTCTTGGACTGAAGGGGTAAAGTCAGGGAAAAAAGAGAGAGTCGTATTGCAATAGTTCACAGTCCCCAGTTCTCTCGAGCGTCTTAACACCGCGTCACGGTCTCTGTAATTTAGAAAACGCACGATGACGGGACGAGGTTGGGCTCCGGGCGGTGGGCGAGCTGCCAAGGACCTGTGGGCCCTCTCAACAATGAAGTGTGAGGAGAAGGATTCTTTCTCAAACAGTTCCGTGACAAGATTCTCTACAAAGGTCTCCATTTTGCCTGTGTTGGTGGACTCCGCAAGGCCTAAAATACGGACATTGTTACGGCGGGACCTCGCTTCCAAATCCTCATTCTTGTCTGCTATTAGTTTGAGCAGCCTGTCCATTTGAGTGACCTGTCTGCTTGTCGAAGCGGCGCCATCTTCCAGAACTGAAATCCTGTCTTCTGACTCCTTGATGCGGGTGTCGTGTTGCTCCAGCTTGGTTACAATGTAAAAGCATGTTTTCTGCGGTGGCGAACAGATCTACGTCTGGAGTTCCCCACCTTGCGAAGACTTCTCCTAGTACTTCATCGTTTATGACCCATTCGTGGTTTTCCTGAATCAGTCTGCTCAGTGTGTCTGCCTGAACATTCTGCACACCTGGCAGATGGGTGGCCGTTATTGTCAGTCCTCGGGCCAGAAGCCAGTGCCAGATCGCCTGCGCCTCCTGCGACAGGGTGCGTGATCTCGAGCCCCCCTGCTTGTTGAGGTAATACATCGTGGTCGTATTGTCCGTCTGTACAAGCAGAGAGTTGGTCTGGAAGGACGGATGAAAGGCCTTCAGTGCCAAGTGAACCGCTCTGAGTTCCAGGAAATTGATGTGGTACGTGGACTCCGTCGGGGACCACGTCCCTTGAATCTGTAAGTCCCCGGAGTGCGCTCCCCAGCCCTGAAGAGACGCATCCGTCACGATAGTCTGAGTGGGAATGTCCTTGTGGAAGGGAACCCCTCTGAGGAGATTCTCCGCTGAACACCACCACTTCAGAGACTGAAGAGCATGCAGAGACAGTCGTATCTTGTCGTCCCAAGATCCTCTCCTCTGGTCCCACTGATCCTCCAAGCACTCCTGCAGCGGTCTCATGTGCAGCCGCGCATGTGGCGTCAGGAAGATACAAGAGGCCCTCGATCCCAGTAGAGAAGACACTCTGCCAGAAAAAGTTGAACGCTTCCCCCCACCGGAGCGGGTAACGGATGAAGGGGAAGTAACCGCTCAGGGTCGAGACCCGGCCGGGCCTTTGTTAGCTGTAGAGGACTGTTGTCCACCTCTACCCTTCTGGCGCTTCTGTAAGGGTCTCCGGAACTGCTGCTGCTGTTGCTGCTGCTGTCCCGAAGACTGGCCTCGTCCTTTCCCCTGTGCACCGAACCGTCTCTGGAACGGGCGGTAGGACTTCTTTTCTTTGCGCTTTTCCAAACCCACAGCCGTCAGGGTCTCCGCCTCCGCCTTCATGCGGGCCATCTCATCATCGGCATGTTTTACGAACAGTGTTTCTCCGGAAAAGGGCAGATTGGCCACCCGCTGCTGGGCCTCCGGCTTGAGTGACGTGAGCCTGAGCCAAGCATGGCGGCACTGGTTGATCCCGTGACAGTAACCATGGGCTGCCAACAGCGAAATATCCGCAGAGGCGCTGATGACCTGGTTTGAAACCAGCGTCCCTTCCTTAAGTATTTCTAGGAAGTCCTCCTTCTTGTCACGTGGCAGAAGGTCCGTGAACTGTTCCAGGGAGTCCCACAGGGCACGGCTGTACCGCCCCAACAAAGCCGAGTCGCTGGAGGCTTTCATGGTCGTGGAAGAAGTTCCACAAGCCTTCCGACCAGCCGAATCAATCCATCGGCTTTCCTTATCAGGCGGCACGGTGGAGGACGGGGAGGTAGAGTGTAACTTCCTGGCCGCCGTCACTATAACTGAATCGGGCACTGGGTCCATCCGCAGGAAGGCTGGGTCCGAATCCGGTGCTCTATACTTCTTCAGAAGTCGGGAGGGAGCGGCCTTCACCACCGCAGGCGTAAGAAACAGCTCCTCCGCAGGTTCGACCAGCCCTGGCACCAATGGCAGTAGAGGGCGAGACAGATGCTTCTTGTGAAGTGTCTCGAATATCACGGACGTCGTAGGTGTAGGAGCCATCACCGTGATGCCCAATTTCGTAGCCCCCCTCAGGAGAACCTCCTGGAACGTGCCGATGTCGTCCACCGGAGACACCCTTGTCCCTGGGGAATCCGACAATGTCGGCGAATAGGATCGTGTCCTGGAGGAGTCCGTGCGGGACCTGGATCCTCGACTTCTATGGCGGCGCCTAGATCTAGTGGAGGACCTGCGCCGACTCCTAGATCTTCCTCTCCGTCCGGAGCGTGATCTCGACTTCCTAGGCCTCGGACGATCCGCCGGTTCCACCGGAGTGGGCGTCTTAGGTCTGACCGGGGCCTGCTTAGGAGTTCCTTTGGGAGGGGTTGGAAACCTGGGTAAGGAAGTCGACCTCGGAGGAACCGGGGGCGGCCTCTCTGGCACCTGAGGTGGAGGTACAGGTTGCGGAAGTGGAGGCAACGGAGGAGGGGTAGGAGCCCTCGGAGGGAGACCCCTCGGCAATGGAGGCGGAGGCGTAACTTGCGAAGGCGTATACACCTCAGAATACACCGAGCCCGGTGATCCACCACCAGCCTGGGACGTTGGTGACCCTCCCATGGCATCAGGCCTCTTCTCCCGCTTCTTCGACGTCGAAGAACGGTGACCAGGCGACGAGCGTTGGCCCCCCGACGTCGAGCGTCTCTTCCTCGACGTCGACCGTCGTCCATGTCTCAACGTCGACCGTCGCCCATGCCTCGACGTCAACTTCGTACGCCTCAACGTCGACCTCTCGCGTCTCGACGACGACCTTTTGCGCCTCGACGGCGACCTCTTGCGCCTCGACGGCGACCTCTTGCGCCTCGACGGCGACCTCCTCCTCGACGTCGGACCACTCCTCGACGACTAGGATCCCCTCGACGATGATGTTCTCCTCCTCTTCGCCGACGGCGAACGGCGGTATCGCTTCGACGGCGAGCGCCGACGCCGGGCCCTTCGACGTTGATCACTCGACGTCGAGACCGACGAGGATGACGACGAAATCGTCACTGGAGACTTCGACGGCGGTCTGTGCACATCCCTCGACGTCGAGCGCCGACGGCGCTTCGCCCCAGAGCCCTGGGGGGACGGGGAACAGACAGCAGTCATTCCTCTCGACGTCGTGGTCTCTGCAATCGACCCAGACGGAGAGTGGGCACGTTTGCTGGTCTTCCTGCCCCTGGGGAGCCCCCCAGAGGCCTCAGCATGGGTAGAAGGAGCCCCTCCAGACCCACCTTGTGCCTTCAGCCTTCTTTCCTCGAGTCCCTGAAGCCTGATCTTCTTTCTTTCCTTCAGGGTCCTGCCAGAGAAGCCCTGGCAGATCTCACACTCCTCAGGAACATGGGAAGAGGGAAGGCAGAGGATTCACACCTCATGGGAATCCGATTTGGCCTTCTTCCTGGAGCACTCCGGGCATTTGTCAAATAATGCAGGCATATTTGACATCAAATCAAATCAAATGTAACTTTATTCGGTTGAATTTACAACCATAAAAGTACAGGTGAAAATCATACAGTACATATACAATTATTTGCAACATTTTGTTTTTCATATAAAAATTAGTTGCTATGTGCAGTAATGCATCAGTTTAAGCATATAATCAGTTTGCTCTGTATTGATACCCAAAATAACAGCAGTATAAGAATAGATATTTACTGCGCAGGGGCCGCAAGTTGAGAACGGATTTTTATACAAGCTTTTAAATAATAAGCAACTGTTTTTGCAACAAAAGGAGAATCTAGACATTGTAATGCCAGAAGGGCAGGTCTGCATCTTCTCAGTCTTAATGATCTAAGCAGAGGAACCAACCAACGTTTACGAGGATTTTCATAAAAGGTACAAAATAAAGTTACATGTAATGTTGACTGAGGAGTACAATCGTCACAGGGACATTTGATCATTTCACGTGACCAGTCAGAGGGCATAGGAAATGAAACAAGACGATAAAAGGAATTAAATCTAAATCGGGTTAAAACATATCTATCATAATTAGACAAATAAAAGGACAGATAAGGTTGCAGGCCATATGAGGATTGAATCATCGTTAGATGGATAGTTGACTGTTTGCCGATTTCAGAGCACAGACTTAAGTCACTCAGGTGCGAAACACATAAGTTCTTTAGAGACCTTCTTGATATGGTAGTGAGTGACGTAGGGTTTATGAAAAACTCTACGCAGTTCAAGTCATTCAGAAATTTAAAAACGTACCATAGCCAAGGAATCTTCTTCCAATGGGTCAGAGTCAGACAGTCTGTTATTAGCGACCGGGTTAGGAGACATTGCTCCTTGGTCCATATACGGTGCCAAAGAAGAATCGGTTGGTACCTTATGATGTCAGATAGGTAATCCCAACCGAGCTCTATATGGCTACCGTAGTTGGAGGCACTTCTGGGGAGAGCTAATATGTACTTCAAAAAATCATTTTCAACTACTTGGAGCACCTGGACAGGCACATAGCCCCAAACACCTGCTCCGTAGGTAGCCACACTCGTGCACTTAGCTTGAAAAATTTGCAATATTACTGCAGGAGCGGGCTTGCCCAGCTTCCTTGAGAATGAGGTCAGTGCTGATGTTGTGCGCTGGAGCGGCAATTTCCTGCTAGATATAGCAGGTTTCCATGACAGTTGGTAGTCAATGAGGATTCCTAAATACGGATAGTTCCTAGCACTATCTAGCCTAGTATTCTCAATGTAGATAGGTTTACATTTCTGGGCTTTCTTGCCAACATACATGACAAAAGTCTTGGATTTGTTGACTTTAAGACCAAGAGAGAGCATGTATTGGCAATACTTATCAAGTTGCAACTGGAGCTGATTAGGTGTCCTTGCTAAAATTACCGAGTCATCGGCATAAAGCAATGCTGGAATCGGGCGGTCTTTTATGCAGGGGAGGTCCTTATTCCCTATCAGCATCGCTTGCTCCAAACCATTAGTATAGATGTTAAATAGGAATGGAGCAAGGACGCACCCCTGTCTTACTCCTTTTGTAATTCGAAATGAATCCGTTAGCTCTCCGTTGATGCCATACCTCACACAGGCTTTGGCATCCGAGTAAAGCTCTCGGAGAAACTTCAGGATTGGGGGGTCTACACCCAATTTATTTAAAATCTCCCATAGCTTGGAGTGGATTACGCAATCGAATGCGGAACTTAAATCCACATAAACCAGGTAGAGATTACCACCTTTAGCCCAAGCGTATTTCCCCATAAGTAAGGTGAGGTTAAGAGCCTGCTCCACCGTACCCAAACCCTCTTGGAACCCAAACTGGAGGTCTGTAATGATCTTGTTCTCTTTTGCCCAATCCTGGAGGCGTTCCAGGAGGAGTCTACCAGCGACCTTACCCAGCGAGTCCAAGAGGGAAATTGGTCGGTAGCAAGCTGGATTGTCTCGGTCTCCCTTTTTAAAAATGGGGAGAAGCACAGAGGTGGACCAAGAATCGATTAAACCGACCTGAGAGACTGCGGACATGACTTGGGTGACTATTGGGGACCATAGTTCAAGGTTATTCACAAAAATGTCTAATGGAACCCCGTCAGGTCCAGGGGCTTTCCCAGTCTTAGAAGACGTTAGTGCTGTATTCACGTCTCCAAGGTCAAAGTAAATGTCAATTGGGTAGATGTTATCACTGTTGGTACTGGCCTCCCCAGATGTAATATCGTCGGTGAATGGGGTTGGATCCCCAAATATCTGAGAGAAATGGGTCACCCATTTTTCAGCGGGAACCGCCACATCTAAATGGGAAGCAGCGGCGTCATCTGCCAAAAATGGAGATTTGACTGTTCGCCAAAATAGCGTGCTGTCCTTTGATTTTATACTCTCATGGAGTTGGGCCCAAAGGTTGTTTTTTATTTCCCGTTTGCGGGCTTTTAGGGTCAATTTATATTGATTTCTTAACAGTGAGATTAGGGCTCCATCCCTGTCTTGACTATGAAGGGCTCGTTTGAGTGCACTGTGGGCCCTACGACAATCACGGTCAAACCACCCTCGACTTTCTTTCTCTTCCTTCTTGTTGTGGTGGCGGGTAAGCTCCTGCCGCATAGTTTCTAAGATCTTGGCAAAACTAGACAAGATCAACTGAGGGGATGAGGTTTCGTCTAAACAGATGTAAATTTGTGGGAAGGATTGTTGGATAACCCTTTCGGTGACTTCTTTGGGGTTGATCTTAGACCACTTTACTGTATACCCGTTAGTTCTGCCCATCTCCAGGGATTGCTGTGTTAAGGTACTAGACTTAGTGCGAGATAGGGGAACAGAAGTAAGAGTAATAGTAATGCTGTTGGGAAAATGGTCGCTAGAGGGGTCTGTGCCAGTAGAAAAATTTTTCAGTCTGGTTCCTAAGATCTGAGAACACAGAATAAAGTCGATTGTGGACAACAGTCCTCTACCATGGAATGTTGGCTTAAAATCGACAACAGGTGTCACCAGTTCATTCGCAAATTCAAGTTCCAGTGAAAATAAACAGGCATTAAAAGCTGACCCTAGGCTAGAATGGATGAAGTGGGTAATGGGGGAGTCATACTCATCTTCAAGGCCGCATAAACCTTTGTTGGAGTTACTACATAAGTAAACATTAAAATCCCCACCCCATACAAAATAACATTGTGACTGTGCATTTTTAACTTTCTGGTCATGTAAAAATGAAGTGATTTCCGTCAATGACTTTACACAGTCAACATGTGGGACATTATTATACATGTTTATAACATAATAAACAGAGCTTTTAACAGTAAACTTGAGAATTTGGAAAATTGCAGACACCTGGGATATTTCAGTCATAATAAATGGAAATCGGTTGGATACGTAGGTAGCCAGACCACCCTTATGTCTTCCTTGAACCGATGGAATAGCGGACATATGAAAGGTTTTGAAACCCTGGATATGAATCGGCTCAATGGCCCAGGTTTCCTGGAAGCAGACTATGTCATGTCTGTTAACCAGGTCGATCCAAGGCTGAAGGTGTGTTTTAGATCTAAGGCCCGCTAGGTTCCAATACATGATTGTGAGATCCCTGGTTGGGGGTAAGAGGGGATTTGGGGTCGACAAGGTGTCAAGGGGTATTAGATCACAGATACAAGGGGAAGGGATAAGGGAAGGGGCAGTTTTATTAGATAGACAGGGCGATAGAGGTAAACTGTTTTGTTGCCTTATATGTGGCTCCTCAGGGGTTATAAGAGGAGCAGGGCTAAGAACACAAACCTGTGAAGATGGCAGATGCAAAAAGATCTTTGGCGGAGAAGAAAGAAGCTCAATGCCAACACCGGGCAGGGGAAAATGGTTGGGCGTTACCACCCGGTTTTTTCTGGTAGAGTAAGTAGTAATTATCTGAGTTCCAATAGTGTCTTGAGTATTGTTATCGGAGGGGACTGATGGTCAATCAACCATATCCAAACATTCATATCTGTTGGATAATGGTGGTCCTCTCCAATTGGAAAAATGACTGGTGGTAGAATTGGAAAAGCCATAACCTGCCCGGTGACCATGGTCTCTGTTCCCATCCCAATTGCCCACTCTCATCCAACTCCAAGGGGGACCAGTGTTGTGACGGGGAGTCGGGGGGTAGAAGTATGAGAGGTTATGGGTAGCTATCCCTTCAGCAGAAGTACGGTCGCCCCAGGAGCAAATGTGCTCAACAGTATTGGGGTCTTCGAAATTCACTATAATGCAGTCGCCCTGGATGTTTTTGGGCACGGTGCCGAGCCATGGCACTCTGCGAACGGTGGTAACTCTGTTGTCCAAAAAAGATGTTAAAGGTCTATTATTGGACAACCAATATATGACTTTATTTTTTAGTGACCAGAGTGGCTCGTCTTGACTGGGGGGGGAGTCCCGGAACACCTGTCAGGATAACCACGTAAGGAGATGCCTCAGGTGGGAGATGTACGGAGCGACCCCCTCTCTTCCGATTTCTCGGGGCGTTGTTAAAGCCGACCGATTGTTGCTTTGGGACCGAAGGGGCTGGAGTAGGAAGGGAAGGAGTAGGAAGGGTTATTTGTTGATTAGGCAACTGATCATTAGAATTGATCAGAGGTGGAAGTGGTAGAGGCTTCGATGTCTTCAGTGGGACTTGAGGCTTAGGCTGAGCAGATGGTGGTTGCTTTTGGATAGGTTTCAGTGGGGCCTTTTGGTTAGTGTTATTGTTGGGTAAAGTAGTTTTTGGAAGGTTAGGGTTACTGGTTTTGATGATATCTACTAAGGGCTTCCCTTGTGGTAAATTGGGATTGTTTGTGTTACCCTTATTTAGATCGGGAACTGAAGACAGTTGGGTTAATTGAGCTAATTGAGATTGCAGCTGATGGAGTACCTTTTCTATGGGGGTTAAGTATGACTTAAATAATTCACCTATTTTGTTGAGCAATAGGCTGTCATTGCCACAGGTATTGTTAGTTAAGTTACCATAGTCATCCATGCTGCTGTCACTATCATAGCTACTGTGACTGCTAAGGGTTAGGTTATCAGCAGTAAGAATCATTGCAGGTGCTAGCACGGAAGGGAGTGGTTGGGGGGAAGTTAGAGCAAGATTAGTGGATTGGGAGGGGAGATACGTAGTAGAAGGGGTTTTAGGGATAGACATAGGTGGGGAAGTAGCAATATGCTCTAAGCGAGCAGTTTTCCTTCTTTTAGACTTTCTTTTGGGGATAGCACCTTCACGTATACCCCTATCTGTGACTGGAGAGGGATCCGGGGCACTATGGGTAGCAAATATGAGTGGGGATTTTTCAAGTGACATACGAGAATCTGACAGGTTCAAGGTTGCCGAGAGGTCCACCGTGTTGGGCACCGTGTGTACCTCTGCGTGCATTGTCACTGGCAGGGGTAATTCTACTGAACGTTGGGGTGTTACTGCGGTGGCCAATAGGCCCATAGAGGAACGTCTCGCTATAGCCAAGTCCTGGGAGACTCGACGATTCAGTAGTATAATACCCTGCTCAATGGCAACATTGGCCTTAGTGATAAATTGGTCTATCGGGCCAATGACCTCAGCCGCCGCCAGGGCCTGCTTTTTGACAGTGTTTCTAGTATTTCTAGGAGACATACTGGACGTACATTAAAGCCTCAATACTGTTAGTAGAATTAAAAAGAACAATTTCAGGGTTATAAGTTAAAATACAGTTAAAAATAGCGTTAAATAAGAAGGGAGTAATAAAAACAACCTAAAATAGGGTGGCCCAGTCCAGTCTTGCACAGGCTTGAACGGGCTTAAACGGGCCCGCCCTTCGCCCGGGCTTCGCCCCGCGCTGCGTCCCGTGCTGCGGGAGGGACAGAACTAGTTCTTATGTTGTGCCAAGGGGGCGTGGCCGCCGGGGGAAGAGGCACCAGCTGTGAGGGCTAGAGGCTGCTGGTCCTCGCAGTCCCCCGGTGTGGTCAGCGGTAGTTTTTTTCCCCAGTCAAGCGCACGCTGGGAGCGTGCAGAGTATCCGCCGAATGCGGTACTGCTCCCACCAGCAGCGCGACCTGTCAGATAATCCCTCTGGTCCGTAGATTCCTCCGTGGGCGGCAAGCAGCAAACAACTATCCTCGGGTAAAATTCAAATGAAGAATGGAGCAAATGAGCGGCACCCGCGGAGCGGGTGTCGCGAAAAGTAAGTAGCCGGTAATGAGGGGGCGTGGCCGCCGGGGGAAGAGGCACCAGCTGTGAGGGCTAGAGGCTGCTGGTCCTCGCAGTCCCCCGGTGTGGTCAGCGGTAGTTTTTTTCCCCAGTCAAGCGCACGCTGGGAGCGTGCAGAGTATCCGCCGAATGCGGTACTGCTCCCACCAGCAGCGCGACCTGTCAGATAATCCCTCTGGTCCGTAGATTCCTCCGTGGGCGGCAAGCAGCAAACAACTATCCTCGGGTAAAATTCAAATGAAGAATGGAGCAAATGAGCGGCACCCGCGGAGCGGGTGTCGCGAAAAGTAAGTAGCCGGTAATGAGGGGGCGTGGCCGCCGGGGGAAGAGGCACCAGCTGTGAGGGCTAGAGGCTGCTGGTCCTCGCAGTCCCCCGGTGTGGTCAGCGGTAGTTTTTTTCCCCAGTCAAGCGCACGCTGGGAGCGTGCAGAGTATCCGCCGAATGCGGTACTGCTCCCACCAGCAGCGCGACCTGTCAGATAATCCCTCTGGTCCGTAGATTCCTCCGTGGGCGGCAAGCAGCAAACAACTATCCTCGGGTAAAATTCAAATGAAGAATGGAGCAAATGAGCGGCACCCGCGGAGCGGGTGTCGCGAAAAGTAAGTAGCCGGTAATGAGGGGGCGTGGCCGCCGGGGGAAGAGGCACCAGCTGTGAGGGCTAGAGGCTGCTGGTCCTCGCAGTCCCCCGGTGTGGTCAGCGGTAGTTTTTTTTCCAAGTCAAGCGCACGCTGGGAGCGTGCAGAGTATCCGCCGAATGCGGTACTGCTCCCACCAGCAGCGCGACCTGTCAGATAATCCCTCTGGTCCGTAGATTCCTCCGTGGGCGGCAAGCAGCAAACAACTATCCTCGGGTAAAATTCAAATGAAGAATGGAGCAAATGAGCGGCACCATTTTATGGTGACATAAAAAGGAGCAAAAACCAAGAAGAACAGCACTAAAGTACTTTAGAAGCACTCAAAACTAAATTAATAGTGATAAATCACCAATAAACCCTTGAAAAGGGAGAGCTCAATGCTCCAGGGTCCTGCTTGCAGGAGCCGGAAAAAAGAACTGAAAGTAAATGGGACCTGCAGTGCATTCTGGGATACTGTGAAGTTCTGGAAAGTTCTCTTAAAGGCACAGTATGCTGTTCTGAGCCACATAATGGCAGCCTATGGAGCTTGTCTGTCCAGATCCTCCTCTCTATCATTCCAGAGGGTTTTTGCTGCTGAAGCAAGGGAAATCTGTACAGGCTTTGATGTTGTGGATTTTTTGGGTGGAATTTCTAGTTGAAGTACTGGACAGTGTAGCCTGTGTTATAGGCTGCATTATCTGTCTTTAATTCTCTCTTAAGTGTCTGTGCAGGTCTGCATTTTTCGACACTGTAAGAGATTATTTTTGATTGCTCCGGGGTCCACGCACATGGGCGGGACTATTCACTAGATTATGACTATACACAGATCCCCTACTACAGAACATATGCGTCACTTGGGAGCACTTGTTGTTGGTAAAAAATTTATTCATATTAAGTTTAGGGTGTAATGGGAAAGAGAGAATAAAAAATACCTGCCTAGTAGGAAAGGATTCTAAGAAATTTGAGGGGACAATGTACCTCAGTTCCGCTGGTCGATATGTTTCTAGCCCTACCCCAAGGCTATTCTTCAGAACCAAAATGGAATGCTCTCTGATACCACCCTGATATCTTCTCTTACTTAGGAGATACCAAACTGTGCTCAAACGTAACGCGTAGGTTGTAGCACACCCCGTTATGCAGCAGAATGGGAAGGACCCAATTATAAAGCATGCCACCAAGGGGAAAACCTGGTAGATGAGGGTTATTTAAGGAAAACTCACCGTTGTTCTAAAAAACATCAGATTGGAATGGAAAAAAAACCTTCATGTGGCAGAAGAGCTCCCTTTGATTAGAAAACTCAGGTAATGCCTGTTAGATTGAAGTTTTGACACATGAAAGTAGACTTCCTGGAGGTTCAGGGACTACAGCCAATCAACCAGCATGGATGGGAAACAATACTTGTCCACATTTTGGACTTTTACTCCTGAATGAACAAATCCAAGAGGCAACATCCGGGATGGATTTCAGACCTCTGTCCTTCTTGGGAATCTAGAATTAAATGGAGTAGAATTTCATGGCCCTTTCGTCCAGTGGTACCACTCCTATGGTCCCGTTATACAGCAGGACAACTATATTTGCCTTCGAGATAAAGCCACAAGGAAGAAAGATGTCCTGAAGAAAGAGGGCAGTTTGTAGACCAAGAGAGGAAGGAGAAGGTCTTCAGATGATGACTTGGGTTACATACTGACTTATTTCCAGTTTCTCTAATTGGTGGAGAATTAGGAGACCTTTCTCCCCAATGGAGGTTTGTAAGGTAGAGAAGGAGTGGGAGAGATCTCCAGTGGAAGATGATAGGAGCTGAAGCTGATATTGTTGCTGCTGTCAGCGCTCTTTAAATCCACCTCTGCAACGAAAGAAACAATACATTTGTGGAGATGCTTAGGATCAGTTGGGAAGCTTAGTGCCCTGGAGTAGACCCAAAATGTTTGGTAGCGCCGATGGCACTGCTTCACTGTGGAGGCCAGAGGCTCCATGTGTCATATGGCTTAGCTGTTTCTGAAGTGTTCCCCGGAGGAGTTGGTGAATAACTGCCCTACATGTAAGGGCTTGCAGTCAAAGGGCATGTCCATGAGGGTCACGTGGGCCTCTCTGGCAAAGCCAGTGGAATGCATCCAAGCGCCAAGGCACAGAATGACAGTGGTGGTCACGAATCATGTCATGTGTCTGCGGAATACACTGCACTTCACAATCTGTTTGGATGGTTGCAAACGAGATCCGAAAAAGGGGGTTTTCATGTGATTTGGTTTTCCACATGTGGCATGAAAGAACATAAAATTGGCAGTGTGAATTGCTGTGTTGCCAGAAGCGAAAATGTTTCAGCCCATACAGTTCTACCTCTAAGATTCTCAGTCTAGAGGGAAGGCCACAAAAGCTTTTGTGTACATTTTTGCAGAAGAGGCTTTGACCATTTTAATGGAAAATGAACGCACCAGGTTATACAGGTTGCAAGGATCTCCAGGGACCTCCTCCAGCCAAGGGCTGTCAGTTGAAGGACTGGTGCCATCTTCTACGGCCTCTGAATCTTCCGTGGCTTCAAGACCTGCAGGAGAGAGAGTCATTTCAGAAAGAAGAAAGAAACGTGGAAAC
The DNA here is from genome assembly GCF_964261635.1 of Lissotriton helveticus. Classification (NCBI taxonomy): domain Eukaryota; kingdom Metazoa; phylum Chordata; class Amphibia; order Caudata; family Salamandridae; genus Lissotriton; species Lissotriton helveticus. Next base: position 1,613,093,733 of record NC_136068.1, on the reverse strand, counting down.
TAAACTAATCACTTTTGCTATATTTTTATTATTCTATGTGGGGCTCTGGATGAGGCAAAGTGTGGTACTGGTTGGGTCCGTCTGCACATGGCATTACATGTACCGCATGTACCGTGGTGTGCCTGTTCATGTCCCAAAGTGTACTTGCTTGTGCCCTTGGATGTACTTTTCCATATCCCCAAGTGTGCTTGCTACTTACTGCCCCCGTGTATGCTTGCTCATACCACTGGGTGTGCTTACTCATGTCCCAGCATAAGCTTTCATGTGTCTGTCTGTGAGCAAGGGTGTGCTTGTTTATACCCCTGTGGGTGCCTGTCTTTGCTCTCAAGGGGCATGCTCATACCACTGGGTATGGTCACTCATGCCCCAGCGTAAGCTTTCATGTGCCTCTCTGTGAGCCAGTGTGTGCTGTTTATACCCCGTGGGTGCCTGTCTTTGCTCTCAAGGGGCATTTCTGTCTTTCTGTACTTCTGGATGTGAAACAACATTACTAGAGGAAAATCAATGGACAATAAGTATACATTACTTACATCATGGATGTGTGGGGCTAATGGCCACTATAGCTCTGAGATAATTAAAATACTAAGGGGCTTATTTACAAGCACCTTGTGCCGCCGGTGCGTCACTTTTCATATGGGACAAGTGAAGTACCGGCAGTGCGAGAGGTTTGTAAATAAGCTCCTAGAATTCTTGCGCCCCATACAACAGATAAAGATTCTATTTCATCTGCACCCAAAAAACTTGTGCCTCTCAGTTCTTACCCCCAGAAGTGTGCATACATAGACGTAATCTGGCAGATGTTTGATTAACTTCAAAAGCAGCTGAGAAGCATTGCCCTGAACCAGAATTTGATGGAGGCATAGAAACTTGCTGATAGTGACAGAGTCATGGTGAAATGCGACCAATATCCAAATTAAAGTCAACCTTGTACCAACAGATTTCAAAAGCCACTTTAGGAAGTGGTTGAGGAGGAGACTTTGGGGCCGATTCACAAAACTAATCTGAAACAAAATCCCAAACTTACTACTTTTGGTATTCACAGAAGGCATTTAGGAGTAGTAAAGTTAGGAATTTTTCATAAGTTAGGATTTTGTATTACATTAGGATCTTGTAAATTAGGATTTTGTCCTAAGACAAAAACTTAAGACAAACTTAAGTTTAACATAAGACAAAATTCTAACTTAAGACAAAATCCTAACCTACTACTAAATGCCTTCTGTAAATACCAAAACGAGGATGTTGTCTCTGTTCCGTGAATCGGCCCCAAGAATTTTAAGACTAAGGGGCCGATTCGAGTCGAAGGGCTCCGAACCATGTTCGAAGCCCTTCCGACCGAATCAGTCAGTGCCGGCTGGATTCCATTCCGATGGGCTCGGTCGGAATGGAATCCGACTCGGATTTCCGGATGGCCTACGACGGGCTCGGAGAGCCCGTCTGCCATCCGGAAATCCTTCAGTACTCCCCCGATCGCCTCTTGACGACCGAGGAAGTACGATGGCAGTTTTTCACTGCCTTTTCGAGCCGCTCAGTCCGGCATGAAAAGGCAGTTGGAAACTGTCTTTGGGGGGCCCTAGCAGGGCCCCTATGGGTGCAAGGCTACCGAATGGCAGGCTGGGGTCCCCTCTGTGGATCCCGGTGGCAGGCACCTTGGGGTGCCGGCCACAGGGTGTAGGGATGAACTGCACCCCTGCTTTTCTCAATGCATGCCTGCATTGTGAAGTATACCAATGCGACCAAACCCTGTTCGGTCGCATCGTATTAGCAGAGCTGTATCCCACGACAATAGGTCGGTGGGTTACTGCTCCTGAACGATGTCGGACGGACCGGAGTCCGTCTGATATCAGAATCGGCCCCTTTGTATTAAAAAAAGAAGGAATTTTTTTCTGCATTAAGCAGCAGAATTTAAATGACATATAAAGTAATTAGGAGGAGATAGTGCAGGAAACCTGCATACTCAGGGACAATTTGAGGATGTAAATATTTGATTATTACTGAAAACAAGGTTCACTTCTCAAAGGAATTCTTGGAAGCTTTAGAGGGACTGAGCACAGCATTCCTAAATCCTCACAGGCTCTATGTGGCACAAATGCAGTATTTGTTTTAGTACAAAGAAGTCTATAAAAAATCAAGCAGATAAATAGGCACAAAACACTGGCTCTGTCCATCATTCTTGACTCGATGTGCAACAGCTAAGCTTTAGATTAACGAACATTTTTTTCAATGTATTTTTATCGTTAAAATACCCTGCTGCAAGGAAATTCAAAATAACTATTCAGCATATTTTTGAACAAATATTAATTTTATGAATTGACTTATATTTGAAATACTTTTGGGGGTTCAGCTCTGATATGTAAATCTTAAGGATAAGCCCCTAGAGACTGATTAATTCAAAGATCATAACCTTAAAAAGGAAATAAATAGATTATTTTAGTCAGATGACATTTTTTGCAACATTCTAGGGAAAGAGGGAAAATAGTTAGCCTCTTAAAAAGAAGAAGAACCAGACAAAACAATAGCATGGCCAAATCTTCAAGCAGACATTAAAATATATTGAACTTCTAGAGGCAGCACATTTGAAATAAACAAGGTACTGGAAAGAAATTCCTAAATGAAATTAAATAAGAATTGCACTTAGGTAATGAATCTCTAGAAATTATAAAAACATACACATATTTAGGATTTTTTTCTTCCAACCTAAATGATAAGAAACATATCCATCATTTGATTAGAAATGCAATGTCACATGCTAATGGTTGTAGGTCGTCCTATAATGTTTTGGACCATAGACATTTCATTCTTCTTGTGACAGTATATCGGATTAAGGTACATCTAAGTCTTACTTATGCAACTACACATATTAATGTATGTAAAAGTTTTATACAGCGCTGGCTAGACCCAGAAGTAACAGATGCTTTACATGGTTATGGAATAAGCTTACACAAGTACATGACGTGAGATAAATGGGAGTCACATGCGGTCATATAGAAAAATAAAGAAGACAAAGTGACAGCACAGTAATGTTAAGAGTTGGTTGTTTTTTAACATTATTATTACATTGAGTAACCTAAACACTTTAGCTGCAATTCAGATAATGTGTTTGGAGCTGGCACTGAACAGCACTTTTGTGTTGGGATTAGTGTCTATTGTACGTTGGGTGTACCGCCTTATTCAGAGTGAGGAGAATTCACTACATAGTTTACTGTTTACGGAAATATTTATGCGAAAGAGAGAAGACAGTACTTTTCGTAGAAATTTCATTTATGTATTGGAATAATTTACTAGGAGAAATAAGAATTAGAAGCACTGTCCTTATTGCAGTTGAAACCCATTCAAAATATTATCTTATAGGATTAGCATGTATCTGGACATCGCCTATTGTATGAGCAAAGGAAAATATAATTTCAATTGGATCTTCCTGCATTGGAAAAAATCCAAAAAGTATTTGACCTGGAAGTTGTTGGTTTTACTATTACGTATGAAAATGTTACCAGTAAAGATTGTTACAGGTGCTTAACAAAAATTCAAAGTCAAACATAGATTATGTGAAATATGTCATAGAGGTGTACAATATCTCAACCACATATTTTTTGTCTGCCGAGCCTGTAAGTCGTCAATTTTTTTAACATTATGTGTATTAGACTGGTCGAACATTCTGCTGAAGAAGCACAGCAAATGTTATGTCCTAGAAATGATATGACATGTTTTTTTTTTAATTACGGGGTATATTCTCAAGAACGTGTGATAATCATTGCAAAATTAGCTTAACGCAACTTTGCACATCGCAGTCTATCGCGACAAAATAACACTGTGTTAACGTTGTATTCTCAACACAGCAGTACCATGCGATAGTCTCACGCTAACGCGTCAAATGACCGTGATAAAATTAACGCTATGTCGTATAAACGCAAAACACGAATGTGAAAATACTAGCGATGAGGCCAATCCCGATACAAAAATCTGCGATAACCAGCGACAGGCCTGCAATTCCCACGCCATGCGGGAAAAATCACTATAAAAGTAGAAAAAAACATACAAATAAAAGCCAAACAACAGCGAAGCAAAAACAGAGGACATCCAGAACCCCACAAGCCCCCCGGAGGACCAGCCTGGGACCTCGGGGTCAGGAAAGGGCAAGGACAAGAAGAGTAGGAAGAAGCGGTTCAGTCTGCAGAAAAACAGGATCCTGATAACGGAGGTGGTAGAACACCATCAACTACTGTTCGTCACCTCCACTGTGTCATTGGCAACAAAAAATGAAATATGGCAGTCCATCGTGGACAAGTTGAATGCAGTCGGAGTGCTGAAGAGGACAATGAAACGCAAAACCAAGCAGAAACTCACCAACAACCACAAGGCAGCAATGCAGACTGGGGATAGGAGTCCAGCGCCACAGGAGGAGCTGGGTGAGATGGAGGAAATGGTGTCCACAGTCATCAGTGGGGAGAGGCTAGCATGAGTTGGGGGACCGGACACTGCTCAACATGACCTGACACGACAGCACCAGGGTGAGTAACGACCAGGGACTGGGAGAATGAGGGAGATGGGCACAATGGCACACATGCACAATTAAGTATAACACATGCGGACAAACCATGCGCCAGACCCCCAACTCCCACCAAGAAACCAATGTACCCAAGTATGCAACATCTCAGCACTGTATAAGCACAGTGCTGGGGGTCTTGGTGCGCCAGACCCCCAACTCCCACCAAGAAACCAATGTACCCAAGTATGCAACATCTCAGCACTGTATAAGCACAGAAGTCAAAGGCACACCACATGAAAGGGATAAGGTGCAGCAAAATCAGAGCTGCAGGGGCGACTCCCCCAAAATGCAGCACACACACATAACATGCAGAGCACATCAACATTGACAACCATGTGGTACAAACCGCAACACGTCCAGAGGTTACAACTGGTGCTGCTTCTGTATAGAAACTGGCCAATCATATTTGGCAAAGCAGGGAAATGTGATTTGACAATGTACAAGTACAAACACACATCCGTGATGTTGTCAAAATGTCCACTGTCCCGCATCAAATAGGCAGCTCCTCCAAACAGTCACAATGTACGCTGTCATGCAGTCTGAACATAAACATGTACAATGCGTCAACATACATGTGAACACAATGTTAAACTGCATCTCCCCTTCACATTGCAGAGGGAAATCCAACACCTCCTGCAGAGCAGGCCGAACCTCTCTTCTCTGATGGCGAAGAGGACCACCACACCTTCGACCACAATGCTCTCCAACAGCTCATGGACAGCTTCCGCACCCCACCTCCAGTTGCAGGGCAGCCCAGGTGCTACGAGTAGACCCCACCCCTGCACAGAACACACAGCAGGCAGCACCCACCACCACGGCTGCCTCCCAGAACCCCCACAAACAACACATGGCCTGACAACGCAGTGTGCTGGGGTGCCAGAGGAAGCTGGCTGAACAGGTGCGTGTGGGGTTTGACCGCATGGCAGCCAAACTAGATGGCATACGTGGGTGTCTAAGTCCCATCAGGGACCACTCACAGTCCCTAACGGACACCCACAGTCTGTTCCATGCTCTCAAACGAGCCATGGCTGACATCGCTGGAGTCCTGATTCAGAGACAAGAACAACTGTCTAGTCAGAGTGGCTCCAGTGATGTCACCCGGGAGTTGGGACACATGCGGAGGATCATGGAGAACATGGAGCGGACGCAGGTGGAAAGAGCGGTTGCCACGGCTGCACAACAGCGAGAGGTAGCTGGTTTCTTCCGTGCCCTGCTGACCCTCCTCATGGCATTGCTGCCACATGGCCTGGCGCTGATGCATGCTGTTGCTACCACTCCATCCACATTTCCGCCCCTGAAGTGTCAGTGCCACACAGTGCAGCAGCCATTTCACCTTCGGCCCATGAGGTATCACTGCCACACAGTGCTGGAGACAGAACACCACCACCCACATGTGAGGCACATGTAACAGCAGAGGACGGAGATGCGGATGAATCTGCCTTTGTGGTAAGAAGGATGCAGTAGTATTCATCTCTGCCATATGGGGAGTTTCTGCTTGGTTCTGCCCTCTGCATCATCACCTTCCACTGTCCCCCAATACACTCTGCGACACTCACCTTGGACCACGACATGGGCTGCCATATTCTGTTTGGTCACCAATGACACAGCAATCAGACTGCAGATTGAACTCTCCCTCTTCCAATGAACTTGTCATTCCCTAAAGGACTCTGGCTGGCCCTCCACGGGCCAACAATGTAAAGTGGGGTTTGCATGGCTCTGTATTGCTCCAGCCTCAACACTCCACTGAATGTGCATTAAACATTCATATTCACACAGATGTCTCATGTCTATGATCTGTCAAGTGTGGAAGTATGGATGAATGTAGGGTCAGTGTTTCCCCCTTAAGTCCATGTTGCTCATGTGGTGAGACTTGGGTCACAGGGTGACACATTGCCGATTGCAGTCCAGGTGACTCCGACACTACATCAGAGACACACATTAGTTACTTACTTGTCCAGCCCAGGATGGAACCACGCCCAGAGCCCCGGGGTCATTGTTCACACCCTTACGCTGGACTGGCATACACCAGGCCAGACCGCTCACGCTCACAGGGGGGGGGGGGGGGGGGACCACGCTACATGTCCCAGGTCTTCCCTGTAGTGATCTGCTGGTCACAGGTCTAGTTGTCAGCATCCCAAAGCCACTCCCTCACGGCTAGTTTTCACCCACAGCAAGCACACCCATTCAGCACACGTGTCAAAGGACATGCGACCCTGCCAATAAAAAGGGCATGGCGGATGTGCTTAACACCATTTCCACTCTCTATATGGGTGTATTTGTGTGGTTATTAATTATGCATGAGGGCCTAGGGCCCTACCACATCACATTACCCAATGTCAGAGGTGACATGATGGCCTCGGCACCACGAGACTCAATCATAAAGGGTCCATGACTTGCGGTGCACAGACTTGGTGGCACCAGGTACACTGTGGCTGGCACAGGCACACTGCCATGGGACGGTGACTTTCGGTGCACTGAGGTAGGGGCACCTTAAGTGCTGAGCGGGTGTGCAGCCTGCGATGATGCCCCACCCTGGCGGTCCGGACTGGTAAGGGTTTGTGTGCACCCTGCTGGACCGCAGAGTAGGCCTGAGCCAGTGGGCAGTGTGGGCCTACCGCCACGTGGCGATGCCTCGCGGTCACAGAGTTAGTGGTACCTCAAGAGTTGAGCGGGTGTGCAGCTTGCGATGATGACGTGTGCACTGATATAATCTCTGCCATTGCGAAATCAAGACCCAGAATCAAGTGTGTGAACTGGTGGCCCACGGTGCGGGGCTGCATGATGTGGAAGGTGCCATGTTCGCGGGCCCCTGGCTTGGAGTTTGCATCGGCACGTGGTGGGCCCTCTTGGAGACACGCCCGTGGCGGAAGGTGAGCAGTGAGGCCTTGTTGCGCAGGAGCGGGCAATCACCGCTGGGCGGCGGGAGGGGCTAGGGTGCCGCAGCCTGTGTGCGCAGGGGCGGGCAAGCGATAATGGCGTGTGCAACTGTGTGGACTCTGCCATTCATGACAATGGGCTCTGTTTCAGATAAGGGACCTAATGGACTGCAGTGTATACCGGCACATGGTTGGAGACACCGGTGGCAGCAGGTGAGCAGTGAGGCCTGGGTCCGCAGTGACGCCACTCGCTCTCTCTCCCTCTCTTTCTCGCTCCTTCTCAATCCCTCTCTTTCTCTCTTTCTCTCCCTCTCTTTCTCTCTCTTTCTCTCTCTCCCTCTCTTTCTCTCTCTTTCTTTCACTCTCTCTCTCTCTGTCTTTTGATGAGTGCATGACACACCTCCTTATCTAGAATTTTGTCCTGCAGGCTGTGACTTACAGATTGTCCTGAGAAGACCCGCCATGACTCTTCAAAATTATTGTTTTGGGTTTATTCTGAATAAAACAAATTATTTGGAAATTCTAAGATGAATGGGTGATTCTCCTTTTTCTGACCACACATGTATGTTAAGTGTTGTCATTGTGTGATATCAGGGCAATTGTTTTGTTCATGATTTCGTGCAGTTGATGTGCAATATCTTGATCCAGGTGGGGGGGGTGCCCGGGGTAGGGCCCCTGGGGGGTATGGGGAGGTTCTGGGGGGGATGGCGGTGGGTGTTGAGGCCTCTTGGGTGTCCGAGCTGCATTATCGTTGGCTCCATAGCATCTGTTCTTCTGGTGTGGCTTTGGGCTGTTAGTCGTCCAACTTTACACCAGGTAGGGGCAGGTGTTAAATTCCTGCTGTTAACGCGCCTTATCGCCTGTTTTGTGATCTTATCTCCATCTGGCTAGTTGTTGAGAATGTTGCGAAGTGGTGTTATTGCGGCTTTTTGCACGGGAACACCTACTCTGCATCTCATTAGCAATTGTTGCCGGGGTTATCTGTGGCGATGTTTTTGCTGGCTGCTATCGCGGGTAAACTGGTGATATGGGCTTTTAGCACCAGATTGTGAATGGGGTGATAAATTTATTGCCTCTTTGGTTGCGATAAAGTGCCGATAACTAGGCGATATGTCCTTGAGAATATCCCCCTACTTTTTTCTATAGTTTTATTGAGAATGGAATTATGGATCTCACTGTAGATCTAAATCTTAAATAATACAACTACAAAACTACTACTCTTTGTACATAAAGACGTCCCAATAAAACTGACAGAAGGCTGATTGCACCCTTACACTCTTGCTGAAGAAGATGCAAGAAGGTTTCGCCCGACCACTCACATGTTTGCTCAGTCTTAGAATTACCTTTGTTGAGGGAGCTCCTTGAGCTAGTGGAGATAGGCTGGCTTCAACCATTTCTTGAACATAATGCCCTTTTGGAGGAACCACAGACTGGATTCAATCCGACTCAGGACAATGTCCAAACAGCATGTATTTAGAATGGAGGTGGATGGGAGTGTTGTTAGGAAGAATATTGTAGATCTGTCAGCAGACGTTCACACTGGGAAGCACACAGACCTTAACACCAGATTGTGGTTACATATGACAGTGTAGTGGATAACATCCTTACCTCCTGATATATTTCCATATAATATTCTGCCTCCCTTCAAATAAACAACATGGACTCTACAGCTCCTAATTTTCACCATTAATCTTTAACTCATGGGCTCCTCCTGAATAAATGCAGACACACTTTTGGCTTAGTTCTTCAGAATCACACTGGTGATAAACAGCTTATTTTCAAGCTAAAAGCCTCAGAAGATACTCCTTGTTAAGGATCAGGGTATGGCTAATCAATGGATAAACAATCTTAAAGTAAATCTGTCAACACTGAAGATCTTGAATATAGAAGCCCTGAAACTAGGTTGGCCTTAAGAGACCTGGGTGGACCTGGGTGGAGGTGCTGGGGCAAGTCTGCAACATGTTTTTTTTGATGGGTCTAATTATTTCCTTTGCTTCTCCAAACACCAATGAAGGCAGATGTACACCTCTTGATGACAAGCAGGGCAAAAAATCTTTATACTTTTTCGCTTTTTTTCCATTTGGGTCCAGATGGTGCTTGCCCTTATAAAGACCCTGACATGCGTAATTCATTTATGCCATCCTGTACTGCATGTCTACCAGCTGCAGCCTCGACAAAATGCAACAGCAGGGTCACTGACAACCCTAGGCATTTGGATCATGTTACCCCTGCCCTAGTTGAGCTGCTTTGGCTGCATGTGATTATGAGCAAAAGCTTTTATATACTTTGCACAGTTCGTTCTAGATCTGCTTTACTTTCAAAAGGGAAATTTAGGCTACAAGAGTCATTTTAAGATTTGTGTGTGTCCGACAGCCTTCTGTGTCAGCAGAGACCCGGATCACTACCATGCTGCGGAGAACTGCCTGCTCTAATGAAAGAAATGAAAGAGTCCTGCTTGCCCGGTGTGGCTCTCCATGCCTTCGGTGAAGCTCTATCCCTTCGGTGAATCTAAACAGTGCACGGATGAGCTGAACACTGTAGAATGCCCAGAGGGATATGTGTTTTAAGGCTGCTCAGAATTTAATTTAGTTCCTTGAGTAAAGATTTTGTTTCAGAAAAACAAAATATCAAGGACCCAGATGAGCAGGAAGTTCCTCACATCTAGCCAAAACTATGGTGGATGGACCAATGGGTCAAGGGTTTTCACCGGCGGAGATGGCTGAGGCTTCACAGGAGGAAGTCCAGCGGTTTCAGATACTCTAAATGAGGTGTGGCAACCATGAGGTTGGCCTTCACAGTATTTTGGTGCATGCTGTACATCTGACAACTTCTTAACAACCGCCCAATGTGTCTTCCCATTTGTTTCAGGCTCAGCTTTGGAAAAGCTAGAAATGGAGACAGTATGGCTTCTTACGTCGCAGGCCTTAAACTCAGCCGCTCAATCTTCGGTTCATTTATGAACATCTAGAATTCAAGAAATCTTAAAAAACTATTGAATTAGTCTTCAATAGGTAATAGGTCTGAGATAGTATCAAGGACCAACACCAGTTATGTTTATTGTCTGGGATCTAAGTGCCAAGAAGCCTCGCAGGGCAGATGTGCATTTTTCATAAAAATAAGTAACAACATGAAATGGGGTCACACCAAGACAACTGAGGACAGTTTTGTTGGTGTAATTTCAGAGATCTTTACATTTGTCAATAAAGGAGATTTTCTGAAGTGAGAGGTGCAGAGAAGAGATGGGGGGGGGCAGGAGGCTGCATCCAAGATGCTGGAAACAAGAAAAACAACAAGGATTGTCCACAAACATTTTGCTTGCCCATTGCCACTCCAAGATGATTTATAAATATACTTGAAAAGAGAGTGATACGAGATTGGGAAAAGGGACACACCCAAATTAATGGTTGTATAGAGGGGGCGTTCTCAATAGGGAAATATCTCTTACTTGATCTGCTGCTTTGGTTGATAATCTCATATATTTTGTGTGGATCATTGGAGTCAGAGCTGTGATCTTCAATTAGCTTTACTTCGGATTTGCGGTTTAGGGCAGACCGCACGTTTCTCTTCCATACCGATGGATTTGGCAGGTCTCTGTCAGGGTGATAGGTACCATTGGCGATTGCCCAGGCCTGCATAATAAGAAAACAGCGGATAATTTACTTCACACAGCTGATTAATCTGCATTTTCAGTGAATTATTGAGTCTGGAGGTGATGGGAATTGAGACATATGACGTACTTGTAACAATATTTTAGTAGATAGTATCTCGCTTATGTTCATATGCTTTTCTGTTTTAGGTTTGCATGTATGCATAATCCTGCCTTCTAGTTTTGAATAATATGTAGTTTTTCTCAAATTTAAAATTGAAGACATCAACCCCTTGGCTTGATTGACTGACTATGATGTTCAACTGAAGCTCACAAGATATCCACCAACTTCTGATACAAATTTCTGTTGTGCCAGAACATATGTGCACCTTTTCTGTAAGAATTTTAGGGTTGCAGAAGACTCCAATGTCATTCTTGGTTCAAGAGGGAGACAGTGGAATGCCTTTCGCTTGTGCTCAAAATGCTTGAGCACATGGAGGATTATGCACATTTTGGCTTCATGGTTTTGTAGTCTTTGTGCCTGCCAATGTGGTTCTTCAGGAGGCCAGTGTAAGTTATTGTGTGGTAGTACAGGGCTGCAAGGACTAGTGCTCACGTTCACTCCACTCTATGATTCTTTATACTAGTTGCGGTTTGTTTGGAGTAGGGAGACCTTGAAGTTCATACCCATAACATCAGAAAAATCTCCTCTACTCTTCTGTTAAAAAAAGAAGCAAAATCATTCCTTATGTGCAAATTCCTCCCGTAAACTATCACATAGACCATTCCAGGTATACACCCTAAACTTGCCCCTTCTATCCCTCGAAAGACACTTTCGCTGCTCTTGACCCGTTGCTCAGAAATACTCTCACGCCTGCAACCCTCGGAACTTTGTAAAACATGTTGATCTTATATATGCTATACTTTTTGCAAATTGTTTTATTCGTACTGTGCCCTCATTGTAAAGCGCTCCGAGACCATTCCCTGGGTCTGGTCTGCGCTATATAAAACTATAAATAAATAAATAAATACTGCACTAAATTGCAAACCAAAATGGCAGTTCAGGCTGAAAAAGTATCCACAGTATCTAGAAAGAGATTGAGGAGGGACACCTAGGGGCATTCAAAAGAGCATTATATACAAAAAGTAGTTATTTTATGCTACTTGTTCTCCAACATTGGCAAAGCCAATAATGCAATTTTTAATGTGATCAACAGCATTGGTTAATGCAATACATGTTATAATAGAATGCCTGTGTGCACAATGAAGCCAGACCTATTTTCTTGGCTAATATTTGTTTAACATTAATTTTGAAAGGAATGCAAGTTGCCAGGCTTCCGGTTTGACAAGAAAAGTATGTCAGTCTTAGTGTGTTTAAACTTTGGTCAATGTCTGCCATTTTTGGTTTCTAAGACTGATCACGCATTAGCTTTTCTCAGCTTCTGTTTTGCATTTTTTGCATACTGAAGTAGCTTAGAAATAATGGAGAAACTCTTAGACACGGCTCAAAGCATCTCGGGGGTTCCTATAAAACCCAAATTATGCAATGTTCTTTCCATTGCAGACTGTGTAGTGTGGGAAATTTAAAACTATGATATAAGAGGAAGAATGAATCTTGGATTTTTATATCGTACTACTTTGTCTTTAAATTATAATAAGTATGGTGCCATACAATAAACACCTACATTATGCTTATTCTTCACAGACGTAATGAATAACAACATACTTAATAAATTGTTAACGCTATCAACACAACAGTTTTGAAAAGTCTAAAAACTAAATCAAAGCATGACAGCTGTGACTGGCATTATGCTTCTGTGAATTCCTGAAGATAGGCGGACCTCTAGCTTCACCCCTTGAAACACAGCAGAAGAACCTTATAAATATGACATATTATTTTTCCATGCAATACTTCCAAAGAAGAAACAATAATATGTAACTGAACAAGCATTAACATTTTTGTTTGGTGGAAACATAGGGCCCGATTCACAGAACTTACTTACGACAAAATCCTAAACTTACTACTTTTGGTATTCACAGAAGACATTTAGGGCCATATGTTGGTAATTTCTATTTACCGATTCTAAAATACCGAATTTTACCGATTCGGTATTAAAGAATCGGTAAATGGGATGGAGATAAAAATTCTGTATATTTTACCGAATCGGTAATATTCGGTATTACAGATTCGGTATTTACCGAATTGGTATTTACCGATTCGGTATTTACCGAATCGGTAATTCCCATTCATACCTATGGGCCTGAAGGCCCATAGGAATGAATGGGAATTACCGAATCGGTAAATACCGATTCGGTAAATACCGAATCGGAGATTCAAAATGCAAGCAATTGAGGATTCAACCAACCATGTGCATCCAGCCCACCCCACAACCAAGCTACTGAGGAACCAACCAATCCTGTGCATCCAACTCACCCCACAACCAGGATGTGAGCACACCCATGCAGGTGCAGACAATCAGAACCTTCTGGAGAGCTGTGAGCAACTGAGCCACTGACTGTACTGAGCTGAGCAGAACTGCAGGATGGCATCCCAGGAATCACAGAGGGATGGAGGTGAAAGAAAAAGAAAGCTGAATTTCAGCACAAGTGAGCTTCAGTGGCTCGTGGAGGATGTGGTCAAACACCACACCCAGCTTTTTGGGAAACAGTCCCTGCAGGTAGCAGAGGCTGTGAAACGGAAGACCTGGCTGGAAATCCAGGCGAAGGTTAACGCCATTGGTGTGAGCCCACGAGAGATAGACGATTTAAAAAAACGCTGGTATGATCTCAGGATCATTACCAAAAAGAAGCTGGCAGCACAGAAGAAAGAGGCCAGTGGCACAGGGGGAGGAAGGAGCATGGCACCTGCCCTCGCTGACCTGGAGCAGCTGGTGGAGTCCACTCTGGAGCCCGAGAGTGTGTTCGGGATCGGGGATGCTGACAGCTCAGCCAGAGCTGCAACTAAACAAGGTAAGGAGCATGCCCAGCAATCCTCCCACCCCCTTTTCTGTCCCCCTTGCCCAATGGGGCTGTGTGACTCACACTCCAGTACAGGTTTTGGAATACACCAGCAATGCATCATGGGAAAGGTAGTCATTGAAACACCCATCATGACAGTCATCATACAACATGGCATGCCACAAACATCATTCAGAAGCAGTTGAGGACATTGAGATAGTGTGACAGGATTGTAATTTAATGGTGAAATACAGGGTTGCAGCACCACTGAGCTAATGTCCATTTCTGTCCACAGGAGAGTCTTCGCGCAGGACAGCGCAGGAAAAGGATGGAAGGGCACCCCGTAAGGGAACGTCTGAGGATGCCTGCACGAGTGCAGGCCACAGCACTGAACCACCCCCGCACCAATCAACACCACAGGCAGCTTCACCATCAGAGCCAGCCACAACTGCACAACCAGCATTGCCACTGCTGAATGTATCACCACAGCAGGACTCACAAGCACAGTCAGCCTCACCAGCCTCAAATTCATCAGTAGTGGTAAGGCCCAGGAGGCATGCTGTACCCCCTCTCCATGTCATGGAGACATCCTCTGATGACGAAAGGGAGGGTGACACCACAACTGCTAAACTGGAGGCAACCAATGCTGGGCTGCAGTCCACGTCCGAGGGTGTGCACACAGGTGCAAGACGCCGTAGGGTCCGGGAGAGCAGCACAACTCGGCAGGGTGAGGGGGACTTCGGCGGGCTTGAGGCCATCATGGTGAAAGTGCAGCGCCTGCAGGGGAAGGCCATACAATCAGTGCAGAGACAGATGTGGCACTTAAATCAGAACATGGGGAACATAGACCGTGGCATCAGCTCCATGGCGGAGAGCATGAGGGAAATGGCAGAGGGAATGCGAGACATGTCCTAGTCCATGATGTCACTCTGCGACAAACTTGATGAGGACAGGGCCAGAAGGCGCAAGGAGAGGCAGTACATGCAGCAGCACACCAAGGCGGTGAATCGTCTGGCAATGGCCACTTTCCTGCTATGCAGGCGCTCTGTGGCAATGCAGGAGAGGCTTGTTTACTGCTGCACAGATGTCTCCAGGGGGATGGGGAAGGTGACATCCGATATGGAACTGCTGCTGACCACCCAGTCAGCCAACGCTGGTGCTCTATGCGTGGGGGAGAGCGAAGACAACACCAGCAGGAGCAGCAATAGCACACCTGTACCAGAAACCCAGAGGAGCAGCAGGTGCCATTCTGCGGGCGCTGGATCAACCAGTGTGGAAAGCCAGCTGCAGGCACCCAGCACTGTAGTGCGTGGGCGCAGACATTAATGCTGCCCACACATTCATGAACATTATTTGGGTGAAGTAACCTGTGATTACCAATTTTGGTTGTCGCCAATTTCACTGGCATGGTGTGCCATTTGCGGATTGACGTAGTGCCCACTCATTAAACTACGTCATGCACATGCAAAGCCTGGCTGTGTCTCCTTACTTACTTAAAAATAGTTGCGTGTGATCTCTGCCCGTCTCAGTCTCCCATCTGTTGCTGGAGCTGCTCCTGCTGCGTAGGGCTCTGGCTGTTCAAGGCCATCATCAATGTCCTCACGATAAGTTATTTCAACTTCTGTACCTCTCTTTGTAGCAAGATTGTGCAGCATAGCACAGGTAACAATGATTTTACAGCAGATGATGGGTGTGTACTGACATGCACCTCCGCTTTTGTTGAGGCAGCGGAACCTGCTTTTCAATAGTCCAAAGGTGCGCTCCACAACGATGCGTGTTGACCTGTGTGCCACATTACAACTTCACTCACTCTGGGTTGATGGGTTCAGGTAGGGGGTGAGGACAAAGGACCACACAGCATAAGCGCTATCGCCTAGGTGGGAATGAGAGTGCCATTAGTTACATACTTAAAAAGACATTTGGCTGCAGTATCTATCAGTGTGTGTCACAGTTATTTACCTAGCAAGTATCCTCCCCAAATTCTCCTGCAGCAAGGCGTGTGTAGATCCCACTGTTCTGAAATATTTAGGAGTCGTGGGTGCTCCCAGGAAATTTGGCCACAATGTCGGTAATTATGTGGCCAGTGTCGCAGATCACCTGCGCATTTATTGAGTGGGTGGACTTTCTTTTCCAGTAGATGTATTCTGTGGCTGCAGAAGGGCAGTTTGGAATCTGTGTCTCATTAATACAGCCTATGACGTGTGGGAACTGTGCCATTTGGTAAAAGTCTGTCTTGGTTTTCTGCAGTTCTGCTTGTGTGCTTGGGAAGCTGATGTAGTGGTGCCTTCTCTGCATCATGGCATCCAGGAACTTACTAAAGAACCGGGACAGGCAACTCTGGGACACCCCGCCTATCGCAGCTATCACCCCCTGGTAACTGCCAGATGCAATGAGATGTAGGCTACAGAGCACCTGCACATGTGGTGGTATGGCGTGCGCCCTTGGTGTTGGGGGCTCCAGGAGTGGGTGCAGGTCCCTTATCAAGTCCAGGATGGTGTGGGGGTGTAGCCTGTACCTCTCATGGATTTCTGCATCAGTCAGTTAGAAGAGTGTGATCCGCCGTCTGTAGACTTTCTCCTCCCGCCTCCAGATCCTCTCTCCTGCTGCCTGTAGCCGTAGCCGCCTTGCAGTGACGTAGAAAGCCGCCATAGTGATCACACTGTTGCATTTTGGGATTGCTTATATACCATGTGGATGATTACCACCTGCTTCCAGTTGGTGTTAATTACCGACTCTTAAATTCCGAATTTCATGAAATTCGGTATTTAAAATTTTACCTACATAGCTTTACTCATTTTACCGTTTCATATTTACCGATTCGGTAAATTAGAATTCGGTAATTACCGATTCGGTAAATATGAATTCGGTAATGATGATTCGGTATTTACTGAATCCTTACTTTTTGAATTACGATTTTGTTTCAAGTTAGTATTATGTCTTAAATTAGGATTTTGTCTTCAGTTAGGATTTTGTCCTAAATTAGGATTTTGTCCTAAATTAGGATTTTGTCCTAAATTAAGATTTTGTCCTAAATTAGGATTTTGTCTTAAATTAGGATTTTGTCCCAAGTTAGGATTTTGTCTTAAGTTAAACTTAAGTATAACTTAAGTTTGTCTTACGTTTAATTTAAGACAAAATCCTAACTTGAGACAAAATCCTAATTTAGGCAAAAATCCTAATTTAAGACAAAATCCTAATTTAAGACAAAATCCTAATTTAAGACTACTAAATGCCTTCTGTGAATACCAAAAGTAGTAAGTTTAGGATTTTGCCATATATTGGGGCCATAGATCAAGAAAGGGCGATACATTATCACCACTTTTTTCGGCAGGAAACTGCCGCTAAATCGGCGATAATAGGCTTGATAATATGCCCTTGTGAATTCCCATAGAAGCCCAGGTTCTGGTGTTAACCTGGGCTTCTTTGGGAATTCACAAGGGCATAATATCAAGCCCATTATCGCCGCTGTAGCGGCAGTTTCCTGCCAATAAAAGCGGCGATACTGTATCACCCTTTCTTGATAATATGGCCCTTAGTTCTGTGAATCGGCCGACTGTACCAATCACAGAATAGGCTGTAGGAGAGATGGTCCACGCCCTACTACACCTGCTTATTCTACCAGCATGCTGCACCACAGTATAAAAGGAAGCAGAACCGGTGCTTATCTGGAGAGGTGCAGAGTGCAGGACTGAAATGTGAAACAAAGAAGGAATAAATGTGCTTGTCAACTAGTCTGATACGAGTACTCATAGGATGCATGCCTTGAGTATCCAACCAATGCACCAAGTATCTTTGATCTACAGGTTGGAAAGAGTGGCAAGAGATCTGCTGGACACTATGAAAGAAAGATTATCATTGTGGAGCACTCGACGCTGAAACATCTCGACACACTGAATCAGAACCTGTCTGTAATGGAAACATTGGAGCCGTTCCTGAAAAGTCATCCAAACACTTTTGCTGGTTGTTGTGATGCCACACTGATGCTAGAACTATGTAGTATATACATGCTAAGTAACAATAACTTGTCCTTTGTGTCTGCTGGGGGATGTGCATGCATCTTTAATGGAGATTCAGACATCCAAATTCTTGGATCTCAGCAGGCAGGATATTAAATGAAGGTACTTGGGATCTGGATGCCAGCCTTGTCCCTAGTGCATGGAGATACGACAACTGCCTGTACAGTGCTGTCGATGTGTGAATGAGACTGCAAAGGCTTAGGCAATCCTGCCCATGTTGGAGATAGCAGAGACTATCTTGTATTTGGTGAAAACATGTGGTGTCTGTGGAATTAGGAGGAAAAGCCCATGCAAATGCCCTGTGCCAACTAATCGACGAGCACTTCCCAGGACACTGCTTGTGGGCATGTGAAGGTCTGGGCATTTTTAGCAAAGAGATCTATTGAAGGTTGACCAACACTGTGAAAATGTATTGTCAATTACTGTGTGATCTGGTTCCCACTTGTATGGTGCCTCCTTTTTGCTGTGGAATATTTTTTTCATGGCGCAAAGCTTTTGACCAAAATCGTAATTTTCAAGATGACTGAAAATAAATTTGATCCCCTTCATCAGCCAATAAATTCTTTAAAAAAATATAGAATATGATTGTTAGAAATTGTGATTTTGGATATTACATTATAAACATACAAGATACAAGCCCATGCGGCGATGGTTGCAGTGCCCCATTAGCAAAAGTGCTTTTGGTGCACTGGAGGATAGATCTCTTATTGTGGATTTGTTGATGTGTCCGGCATAGCTAGTCTGCAAAGTTGTTTTACACTCCTGGCAGTCACTCCGCCAAGCGGTGAAAATGGTTCTGAATCTGCTGTGGCTGGAGGTGTTACTTTTTGGCACTGATGCTGAGACCATGTCTGTGTAACAAAGAAACTGCTGTCTGCATGTCTGCTGGACATTGACCCGTGCTGCTGCTTTTAATCAGCTATTCGTCTAGATAATGAAAGACATCAATGGTATTTCTGTGCAGATGAGCAGCTACTACCGTTGGACATATGCAAGCATCTTTAAGGCAGTAGTGAACCCCATTGAGAAGAACTTTGAATTGGTAATTGTGGCCACTTACCATGATGCATCACGTGTATGGAGATGGGGGAGTATGCATCCCTGAGGTTAAGGGCTGCATATAATCCCCTCTGCAGATCAGCGGGATGACATCTTGCAGGATGGTCATGTGAAAGCGCTTTAACAGGGTGTACCATTTCAACAGCCTGAGATCTAGGCTGCAGAGTTCTGTCCTTTTGAGGGGTAAGGTAGTACAGAGAGTAAACTCATCAGCCACACCCTAGGAGGGCCTGCTCTTGTTCCTGTAGCAGCTGCACATTTGCTTCAATGAGTAAATCGAGGCGAGGCTGTAAGCTTCGTGATGTGGTGTGGAACTAAAGGCTACCAGAGCACCCATTTCTCAGAGTTATTTACTTTCATCCTGGAAGGAAGAGCTTCAACCTTTCCCTATTGGTATGATTGGGTTGGAGGGTGGAAGGTGAAGACGATGGGCGACTCATTGCTTAGTGATAGAGGTTCCTTTCATGGGGCCACCTCCACCCTTGCCTCCTCGGTTGCCACAGTATCCGCCAAGAGGAATTGGATCCCCGTTTGCTGCTGTTTAAACACCTGCCTGTTAGTGGAAGTAGATGACTTGGCGCCTCCTCTGGTCTGCTGTTTCTAAAGGCAAACCTAGATGTCGATGTCTGCATTAGGCCACGGCGTATAGTAGATATGCACATCTGCATATATAGTACAAGTCATCTGCATATTTACTATTTATATGCATAAACACACATATATAATGTATATACGTAGGAAGCTGGCTCTGTATATACTATACCAAAGTAAGGTATAGTGTGCACAGAGTCTAGTTTATCCCCAGAGGCTGACAGAGGCTTAAGTAGATATTACTAAAAGCTCTATTTGTGGTAGTGTGGTTGAGCAGTTAGGCTTATCAGATGGCTGTGTTCAGCATTTGTTGTCCACACTCAGGTAAGAAATGATTACACACACTCAAAGACTGAATCCAAGACCAATTGTTTTGTATAAAAAATGATGACTTTGTTATTTTATTTTAGAAGCATGAGGAACTCAGTTGCAGGTAAGTAACAGTTCTAAGAATAGCAATCCTTTTCAAATACAGTAGGTATTGGGTTGTAAAGGCACAGATGTACTTTACATGAGTATTAAAACACTTCGGTAATGTCAAACAAACAGTAGCAGTCTTAGCAGATAACAGAGATAGACATTTAGTGCAATAGGTAGAAAGGCAATGCAATCCTATGGAAGGAAAATGGTTATGCACATTTACAGGTACGTACTCGACTAACACATTCAGTCTTCGGGGGTTTGGACCAACACTGGGCAAGGGTCAGACCAAGGTAGGTACTGCACCACCAGCTGCATTGGGGCGGACGGTTGGAGAGGTCACTGGGCCCAATAATAGTCAATTGTCGTCTGCAGGCTTTTCTGCATGACGTCTTCTTCGTCCTTTTTCTTTTTAGGTTGCAGGAATCTGAAAATCAAGGTTCAGGGGCGCCCCTAATTACTGAATTTAGGGGTGTAACAGGCACTGCCAAGTAGTAGCCAATGGTCTACTTACCTTTCGGGTGACTATACCCTTTATTTGGCCCCCTCGGAGGGGGAATCCCATAACCTGATTGGCTAAAATCCTTCCATCCAAAGTGGGGGATGTTCTAAGGAGGGTGTCACCTCGGTCCAGGACACCTTAGGGGCGGTCATGGCAGAGAGGCAACACACCTTTCCCGACTACTAATTTTCCTGCTGCTCTTGCCGCCAAAAGTAGAGGCTTGGTCAGGGGGCGGGCATTTCCACTAGCTGGAGAGGCCTTGACTAGCAGAACTAAGGGCAAGAAGCCTTTGAGGCTCACCGCCCTGAATGCTGTTCCTGATTGGGGAAGGTGTGAAGCACCTCCACCAAGAGCAGGCTTTGTTTCTCACCCACAAGAGCATAAGGCCCACACCTCAGGGGTGAGAAACATGTCTGAAAGTGGCAGGCTGGTGCAGTTTTTGGAAAGAACACAGGCACTGGGAACCTGATTAGCAGGGACACAGTGCATATTCAGTCCAAGTGCATTAGAAATCAGCAAAGAGTGTGTGTGTGTGGGGGGGGGGGGAAGCTGGGTATTGAAACAGGATCACAGTTTCTTACAATATACAGATGAGCAGAGTGTAAACAAGATGTATAGCACAGAAAAGTAAGTGTAGGCGACCTGCTGGGTTACGGATTTCCTAAGTCTCCAGCACATGAGCTGCTGAAAAGTCTCTGGGCCCAAAAGAAACCAGCTGTGGATGTTCTGATGTTGTTTTCATACTTAAAGCTGTGCAAAATGCTCAAAATTCTAAGTTTTCTCAATGTCTTAATGTTTTTAATTGCAAAGTAGCTTCTGAATTCACTGATAATCAGTGGTGAAGCTGGGGGGGTGGGATGGCACTTTTTTTAAGCGGAGCTGCAATCAAAGGGTACATTTAGTTTTTTTCTTTATTCTCCCTCATCGGCATCACTAAATGCCCCCTTCCCGCTAGTTGGCGTCTGTCGCCAGCAGCATCCCCCTGCTCTTACCAGCCCTGGTCGGCAAACTTAGGGATCGCCCCGGGCGACACAAGCTCTAGCTACGACACTGCATGCTATAGAATATGAAGACAGACATGATGTGCACCATTCATGACTTCAGGTTAATGTCATCTGAGTCATAGAGACTTCACTCATTGTCAAGATGCAAAAAAAAAAAAAAAAAAAAAAAAAAAAAAATTGTGTGAACCCAACCACTAGCTCAAGCATGATGCCCAGCATGCGAATATGTATTAGATTCACTCTGCGGAACAATGAGGTTGAAATGAGCTTTTCCTGACAGTGAAGTTTGAAATGATTGAAATATAGGTAATCTAGTCATAGTTTGTTTATATCTGCTCACTATAATATTTTTTGATGTCTACGAGTTCAGCTGTAGGTATTCAAGACAACTATCTCTGACCTGATGTCATAGCCAAATATGTTTTAATGCCTGCCACCTCTTATACACCATGGTCTCTGTCGCAGGTCTTCCTGCTTGTGTTGTTCCACTACAAAATTATGTTCTCTTCTGTAAAACTCACATTCATTATGCACTGTTGGTTACTTGTATTTCATATACTCATTTCCCCAACAAATTATTTTCAGCAAAGGTCATTGTTAATTACATCTGTGTTTCATGAATAAATCAAGAAACTCCTCTCAATCAATCAATTAATAACTATAAAGCGCGGCTTGTCACCCAAAAGTGTATCCAGGCGCTTGCTGTACGTGTTTTATTCGAAGCCAGGTCTTGAGCCCCTTCCTGAAGTTGGTCAGTGAGGGCAAGGTGCGGAGGTGGAGGGGGATGTTGTTCCAGGCTTTGGTGCTGAGAAAGGAGAAAAAGCATCTTTTGGCATGGCAGCGGCGTATACAAGGGATGTGTGCAAGGGCGAGGTGTGCGGAGCAGAGACTCCTGGGGGGATAGTGGAAGTGCAGATAGTGGTTCAAGTAGTTGGGTCCTTGGTCATGGAGGGGTTTGTCGGTGTGTATCAGGAGCTTGAAATGGCATCTCTTCTGGACTGGGAGCCACAGGAGGGTCTCCAGGTGCCGGGTGATGTGGGTTCTCTTGGGCAGGTTGAGGACCAGTCCGGTGTCTGTGTTTTGGATCATCTAGAGTCTTTGCATGAGTTCGGTGGTGGTACCTGCATATAGCGCATGCAGTAGTCTGGTTGGCTGATGATGAGGGCATGCGTTACCATCTTGGGTGGTTATCCTTCATCCATGCTGACATGTTCTTCATGCAGTTGTGGAACTTTGACTTTGTTGAGGTAGGGTCAGCATAGAGCTATAGGACGGGCTGAGTGTCGTCAGCCTAGGAGATGATGTTGGTGTCGTGTGATCTGACGATGTCTACAAGATGTGTCATGTAGACCTTGAAGACTGCTGGGCTGAGGGATGAGCCATCAGGAATGCGCAGATTGTTTTGCTTGGCTTGTGTTGTGAAGGGAGAGAGGCAAACTTTCTAGGTGCGTCCTGTGAGAAAGGATACCATCCATCTGAGCACTTCTTCTGTAATACCAATCTGGCATAGGTGATCGAAGAGTGTGTGGTGGGAGACCATGTCATAGGCGGCGGATTAGTCAAACAGGATCAGTGCAGCTGATTTTCGTCTGCCGAGGAGGGTGTGGATGTCGTTTCTTGCGGTGATCAGAACTGTCTTGATGCTGTTGTTGGTTTAAATGCTGATTGAGAGGGGTTTAGTAGATTATTTCTCTCCAGGTGTCGGTGAGTTGGAGGTTGATGGCCTTCTCCAGGACTTTGTCGGGGAAGGGGAGCAGGGAGATGGGACGGTAGTTCTGGAGATAGTTGGGGTCTGCCGAGTGTTTCTTGAGAAGTGGTTTCAGGCATTGGGAAAGGTGGCTGTGGTTAGAGAGGTGTTGATTGTGGCTGTGAGTTGGCGGCTGATCTCATCTCTTTCCGAGGTTGAAGTGTCGGTGGGGGCAGGGATCGGTGGGTGCTACAGAGTGGATGGAGTTCAAAAGGGTTCATGTGTTTGGTGCACTGAGTTTTTTCCATGCGGTGAGCGGGTGGTCGAAGGTGGTGGTTGATTGGAGGCTGAGGGTGTTGGAGGGTTGGGGATCAAAGTTCTTATAGATGGTTGCTAATTTGTTGTGGAAGTGGTCGGCGAGGGTGTCACAGAGGTCCTGTGATGAGGGGATCAAGTTTTTGGTGGCTGAAGGGCAACTCTCCGACGATGGTGAAGAGTTCCTTGGTTTGGTAGGCACTGATGTTGATCTGGTGGGTGAGGGCCTCGCTCTTTGCTGCTTTGATCTGTCGATTGTAGTCATTGGAAGCTACTTTGAAGGTGGCTCGGTCGGTGTGGCTCAGGCTGGTGTGCCATCTTCTTTCAAGTTGTCTGCACCTCCGTTTTGACGTGTTGAGTTCTAGGGTGTACTAGCTAGCTTGTTTAGAGGGTCTGTGCGTTTTGGCTGGTTTGGTCGAAGCGACTTTTTTGTGGCACTGGTGATCCAGCCATTGAAGTTTTGTAAAGCTTAGTACAAGTTGGTGGTGTCTCTGGGCAGTGTGGTGCTGAGGGCATCAATCGATTCTTTTTGAGTGACCTTACACCAGCTGCGAAAGGGCATGTCTGGCGAAGGTTAAGTGTATGATGGAGTGGTGGAACCAGGTGAGTTCCGAGGTGCGCTCGATTCTGTTGCTAGACGTGAAGATGGGGTCCACTGTGTCTTCTGCTTTGTGTGGGTGGGGTCGCTGACTAGGCCAATGTTGTATAGTCTTTCCAGGAGGTCGGTGGAGTCGTCTATATGGAATTGGAGGTCTCCCAGGAAGATGTACTGTTTGGATTTGATAGCCAGCAGGGTGATGGATTAAGGAATACTACGCTGAGTCTGGTTCGTGGTCCTAGGCATCTGGACTCAAGGATGCCTTTGATAGTGGTGTTATCGTCTGTGCGGAGCTGAAATTGCATGTCATCCATGATTGGCGCGGTTGGTCATTGATGATGGTGCAGGTAATGGATTCCTTGTGTATGATTGTGATGCTGCCTCCCTGTCAGTTGGTGCAGTCATGGTGTTTAATCTTGAGTCGATGGGTGTTGCCCTGGTGATATCTGGGGTTGCAGCTGGGGTGAGCAAGGTCTCGGTGATGAAGTTTATGTTGGGGTGAGGGTGGACGTGGTGTCCCAAATTTTGGTGGTGTGTTTGCAAAGAGATCTGGCATTGAAGAGTAGCCATCCGATTTGTGGTCTTAGCTGGGGATGACGGTGTAGTGCTGGTTCCTGTGTGGGTGATCGGTCCTAGAGTGGAGGTGAAGTGGCAGTGGAGATAAGTGAACGGTCCTGCTGTGAAGAGGGCAGCAGTTGTTGCAACCAGGGTCTAGGGTTCGAAGATTGGCAGCAGAGTATCTGTGGGAGTCCTGAGGGCCACGGTTCCAGGTGCTGGACACGGTCAAGGTGTGGACAGGTGTGGACAGATGCAGACGTGCTTGCCTTTGCCTTTGGTGTGCCTGCTTCACGTATCTGTCCCATGGCCGCTCTGTGGCCTCTATTAAGTAGGTCTTGGGAGGAGGGGCGCTGGGGAAACGAGAGAATGGGAAGCAGGAGCAGGACAGCAGGAAAACGGTGGGAAAAAACGGCTAGGGGAGAAAAAGTCAGGCAAGGCTCCTACGGAACAGGAGACCTTGGCATTGGTACTGGTGGGCAGAGGGAACCTGGAACTTACTCAGCCACTGTCAGGTCAGGCAGACCTGCGGTCGATGACAGCAGTTGGGAAGAGCTGGTCTGGACCTGCTCAATGGAGCTGCGCTGCTGCCTCCATTAAGTAGATCTTGGGTGGGGGGGGCCTGGGGAGGAGGGAGAGTGGAAAGAGGGACGTGGGAGAGGGGGAAACTGCAGGAAAAAACGTGAGGGGAAAAAAGTAAGGCACAGGGTGTGCCGCGTTGCGATAGGTCAGTTGGTGTAACACCGCGCTGGGACTGGTTGGTGATCAGAAGGAAGGTTAAAGAAAGGAGTCTTGCCAGTCGAAGGAAGTTGGTTTAATCATGAGATTTTTTAAAGTATTACGTGATCTGCGTAGGGGAGATAGAAGAGTAGTGACTTGAGTGAGTGAGTGAGGAAGCACCACCCGAAGATACCCTAGCATATTACATGGCCATGAACATAGGGCTCCACAATATAGTTAGGATCCTAAATTAGCACACGATTCATGAAAAAGAGGGAGATTTGGCTTTTCCATGCTATGGTTCATTTCAATAAGAGGTATTGTATCTGTTGAGGGGAGTGATGCCTTAAGTACGGCCTCGGGCCAGTCCAACACAGTTTGAAGCACTAGATTGCTTGGATGTGAGCAGCTCAGGCAAAGGACAGGGAAAAATGCCTAGGAAGAATGAGGAAGGCAATAAAAGCATATCAGGATGCACAGTGGGACGCACAATTGAAGAGATGGAGAGTAGACACCATTGAGGGAGAAAGGTTTACCCACCAGTAGTAAAGGAAGGAGACGCTTGAAATAGGAATGGAGAGGGAGATGATGGAAGTGACACTGATGACAGTTTGTTAGGGATGTATGTCATTACACTGCATACTAATACCATGCATGCCATTACAACGCGGGTATTACTCCGCGATGTCAATGATGACATGCCATTACATCGCATACTTTTACCACGAGTGTGCCTTTACCACGCATGCCATTACAACGCAAAGGCATGCTTGGTAAAGCTATACTCGTGGTTAAAGTTTGCGATGTAATGGCATGTCATCATTGACATCGCGGAGTAATGACAACCCTACCCCCACATCTACACAACACACTACTCCCACCCCTACACTACCCTAAACCCTACACTACCCTAAACCCTAAACCCCTACTACACTACAACACTACCGACACTACTCCCACCCCTACACTATCCTAAACCCTAAAACACTACTACACTACCCACACTACTCCCACTCCTACACTACCCTAAACCCTGAAACACTACTACACTACCCACACTACTCCCACCCCTACACTACCCATAACCCCAAAAACTACTACACTACAACACTACCCACACTACTCACACCCCTACACTACCCTAAACCACTACTACACTACAACACTAGCTACACTACTCCCACCCCACCCCTACACTACCCCTAACACACTACTACACTGCAACACTACCCACACTACTCCCACCCCTACACTACCCTAAACACTACTACACTACAACACTACCCCCACTCCTACACTACCCTAAACCCTAAAACACTACTACACTACCCACACTACTCCCACCCCTACACTACCTTAAACCCTAAAACACTACTACACTACCCACACTACTCCCACTCCTACACTACCCTAAACCCTAAAACACTACTACACTACAACACTAACCACACTACTCCCACCCCTACACTACCCTAAACCCTAAATTACTACTACACTACAACACTACCCACACTACAATCACCCCTACACTACCCTAAACCCTAAAACACTACTACACTACAACACTACCCACACTACTCCCACCCCTACACTACCCTAAACCCTACTACACTACAACACTACCCACATTATTTCCACCCATTCACTACCCTAAACCCTAAAACACTACACTACCCACACTACTCCCACCCATACACTACCCTAAACCCTAAAACACTACTACACTACAACACTACCCACACTACCCACACTACTCCTACCCCTACACTACCCTAAAACACTACTACACTACAACACTAATCACACTACTCCCACCCCTACACTACCCTAAACCCTAAAACACTACTACACTAGCCACACTACTCCCACCCCTACCCTACCCTAACCCCTAAAACACTACAACACTACCTACACTACTCCCACCCCTACACTACCCTAAACCCTAAAACACTACTACACTACTTCCACCCCTACACTATCCTAAACCCTAAAACACTACTACACCACCCATACTACTTCCACCCCTACACTACCCCTAACCCTAAAACACTACTACACTACCCTACCCTAAACCACTACCCCCACCCCAAGCACAATCAGCCTTATCTCTTTCCTCATTGTTTCAGCGTCGCGTCTCTGCTCCCGGTTCCTGCGTTGTCAGAGGTCCACGTCGTTGTGAGGAAACAGCCTCAGTTTCCTTACAACAACGTGGATAGCCATTACATCGCATGCGTTGTAAAAGCGCATGCGATGTAATGTTATGCGTGTTTTGTACCACGCGTTGTAACATCGCATGCGTTGTAAAGCATGCGATGTAATAGCAACACGTGGTAAAAACAGCTTTGTAATGGCTGTTCCCCGTTTGTTAGACAGGTTATTAGCAGAGCGTCCTCCACCAAACAACCCACACTCAAAAGAGGGAAGGCGAGAATTGGCTAATGCGGCAAGTATGGAAAGAAGGCAGGTCCCAGTTCAAGAGTGGTGGGTAAGAATTCAACAGGAGCAGAATGGTCTAGGATGCCAACATTAGGAGGTACAGAGCCGAGTGGAGTCAATGCTACTTTAAGATTACCGGAAGCCCTTATGACCTGTGTTTCTGTGTATGATCTGAGTCGAGGAGAGAATGCTAATCAACAACAGTCAGGATTGGGAGGAAGGGTCAATCCAGGAGGAAAAGTGACAGTGAATGGGAATGGTCCATTTGTGGTGCCTGTAGAAGCCAGTACCCCATTGCCAGCAACCGCAGACTCCTCTAGGATGCATGTTGGGTCTAGGAAAATACGATCAGTGTCTCTGGCGAACTCAAATTCAGATTTGAGAATGTGAAAAGCTCCAGACAAAAGACCCATTGAAGAATATCAGAGGTAGGAACAGATCAGGGAGCCTCAGGAGATCAGCATGTCTTGTACACTACAGCGTCTGAAGCCCGACAAAGAAAGCAGAGTGGCGAAGAGGAAGGACAGAGTAGCATATCAAGTCAGGGAATGATTAAAGCTGCAGTGATGGTGAAATTGCTAGTCGTAAGGAGGTTGAAAGCAGAAGTGGATGAGATAATCAGTGGTAGCTTGCCTTTGGAAAGAACAGAACTTTATGAACAGGATGAATTGTTGTTCTTAGCAAAGGATGTCACTCGTAAAGCAAGGCGAGCACATGAGAAAATGACATAATTGGCTCAAAGGTATGATGTGGACTTGTGTAAAACAAAAATGCTACAGGGAAACCATAGGTTGACTTATACCGATCAGGAACTAGAAGAGAAAAGAGTCATAGGGTTGAAAGCGCACATTTGAGAGTTGGTCATAGGGATACGAACATGGAGCACGCTTGATAAATGGGATGAAATGTGGTCAAAGAAAAAGAATGTGGGGGTATAGCTATCATATACAGAAACCGCTATAAACTTAAACCCACAGCCCTTAACTACGGAGACTGCGAAGCCTTTTCCTTTTCCATCAGCCTGGCCATGAACCAATCATTCACAGGTACCTTACTCTACCGCCCACCTGGCCCTAGAGCTAATTTCCTTGTCAGTCTTAGCAATTTAGTAGAAATTACAGCTGGAATCCCTCACTACACCATATTAGGAGACTTCAATTTCCACTTGGATTCTCTCACTGATAATGATACCATCTCTCTTATCAGTGATCTTTCAGCCGTAGGACTTCAGCAACTTGTTACCCGACCTACTCACAAGGCAGGACATACCCTTGACGGGATATTCACCAACAACCCTGATATTCTGATTTCCCCTCCCATTCCCCTAACGTGGACAGATCACTCAGCAGTCTGTTTTTCTATTAAAGCCAAGTCCCCTCCATCTAAAGACAGATTGTCACCCCCCCACCTCAACACGAGACTGGAAAAACATTGATATCTCTCGTCTTGCATCTATCCTGACCACTGGCATCAATCTGGCGGAACCAGATCCGTCACTAGCATCCAATAACTATCTCAATATCCTGGACACGGCATGTTCCACATTGGCACCTTCCAAAATTACTCACCGTAATAGAAAATCCCCTTCCGCTCCATGGTTTTCCGAATCCCTCCGTCTACAAAAACAACACTGCAGAAACTTGGAAAGACGTTGGCGCAGGCACTACAACCCTCTTGACAAACTTTCGTATAAATACGCCCTGTCCAAGTACAAAGACCTCATTGTCCTGGAAAAGACGACTTATTACACTTCCCAAATCAGTCAGGCACATAACTCCGCTAGGAAATTATTTCAGGTGGTTAACCACCTTTCGAATCCCCCCAACCCCCCCCCCCCCCCCGACACCTCTCAATCCCTCTGTAACTCCCTTGCAGATTTCTTTCTGGACAAAGTCACTTCTATTTTTTCTGCCTTCCTGCACATACCTTCCTCAACTCATAATACAGCTAACCAACCTTCAATCACCAGTTCGCCTTCCTTTTCGAAGTTCAATTATGTTTCAGAGGAAGAAATCTCTCGTCTAATTTCTAGCACCAAATCAGGACCCATGTCCTCCGTCCATCCTCAATCTCATCCCTGATGCCATTTCTCCTGCTCTGACCAATATTTGCAATACCATGTTCACTACGGGCTCATATCCAGCTTTTTGGAAAAAGGCCATCATCAAGCCACTCTTAAAAAAAGCCCCCCTCGACCCTACTTCCCCTTCCAGCTACAGACCCATTGCCTGTCTCCCTTTCCCTGCAAAAATATTCGAAAAGCTCATGAACATACAGCTTTCCAAATTCATTGATACAAACAACCTGTTAGACGACACTCAGATTGGGTTCAGGCAAGCGCATGGAACCGAGACAGCCCTAATAAAAGCGGCTGACGAAATTAGAATGACGCTAGATAAAGGCGGTGCGGCAGTTCTAATACTGCTCGACCTATCCGCAGCCTTTGACACGGTCGATCATTCCACTCTGATCGACCGTGTCTCAGCAATCGGTATCCAGCACAAGGCCAAAGACCTTCTTGCCTCTTTTCTAGCCAACCGCTCCCAAGCTGTAAAATTAGGTCCTTTACTCTCCCACACGTTCTCCCTTCCGTGTGGAGTGCCGCAGGGTTCCTCGCTAAGTCCGACCCTGTTTAATATCTATGTTTCGGACTTAGCGAGGGTGATCAAATCGTACGGCATTAGTCTCACTACCTACGCCGACGACACCCAGCTGGTTCTTTCCATACATCATGACGGATTTTCAGTTGCAGCGAACTTTCAACAGGGAATGCTTGCCATCAGCTCCTGGATGTCTTCCAACTGTCTAAAATTAAACTCTGAAAAAACAGAGGTAATGACATTTGGGAAGCTTGAACCTGCCTGGTCCCCCCATTGATGGGCCACTGAGATGGGACCTCCACCCGAACCTGTTACGAAGGTTCGTAACCTTGGAGTTGTGTTCGACGATAGACTGCTCTTCCACCATCACGTCAACTCTGTAGTCTCCACCTCCTTCTTCACCTTAAAAAAGATCAAAAAGCTTCTCCCTTACCTTCCCATCTCAGCTGGCAAAACCTTGATCAGTGCCCTCATTTTCTCAAGAACAGACTACTGTAACGCCCTCCTGCTTAATGCGCAGGAAAAAGTTCTCAATAGGCTTCAACTGGTGCAAAACGCCTCTGCCAGAATCTTATTGGGCATACCCAAGTTCACCTCCATCACTCCGTTCATTCAACAGCTTCACTGGCTTCCTGTCAAAAGCCGCACAAAATTTAAGGCACTTTGTATTGCTTACAAAGCCATTAACAACTCTGGCCCTCAGTTCCTCAAACAAGCTTTCCGTCCCCTTGTAACGCCTAGGACCCTTCGTTCATCCTCAGCTCACCTGCTCAATGTCCACCGTACAAGGAAAGCCAACTGGGGTGACAGATGCTTTGTGATTTCCACGGCCAGATTATGGAACTCACTTCCACTTACTATTAAAAATGCCCCTACCCTCCTTAGCTTCAGGAAGCAAGTAAAAACCTGGCTGTTTCCACATTAAGATCTGTTTACTTGTCATCAGCTGATCAGTTAAAGCGCCGAGACACCCCTGGGTATTTGCGCGCTATAAAAATTGCCTAAATAAATAAATAAATAAAATAAATAAATGTTAGAAAGAAAGTAGGAGAAACACCTCCGCCAGGAGGAGAAATACCAGGAGTTAAGTTTACCCTTTGCGAGAGGTACCAAGAGAAGGGTATGTGCATGTGCCTTGGAGCAGGGGGATTTGGCACCATTCACAAATTACTTTCCTCGGCTGAGGGAGAAACCTGCCAAATTGTACAAGCAAGTCGATCGCTCTGTGAATATTTCGAAAGTGTTGTAGATTGATATGAACACGCTGTTCGACATTGTGGTCCCTGGTGCTTGGTGGTCTGCTTGTAAAATTGCTATTGATTGGCCTTCTATTGAATCAGATAGAGACCCCATAACTCATGGGCCTTCACCTTAGGTTATAAAAAAGTTTGAACAAGTAATTAAAGGGTTACAGTCCAAGATTGCCTTACAAGAAATCGGTTAGGTTAACATAGATCGAACCACCCAAGAGCCTAAGGAATCAGTACCTGCTTAATATGAAAGGGTGTTGCAAGCCTTTAAGCAGTACGGTGGGTTGGATACTTTAGACCCAAAAGATATGGGACAATTTGTGTCCCAGTTTGTGTTGGGTTTGAGACCAGAGATTAGTGTTATGATTCAGCAACATCTAATCTGCTGGCAGAACAAGTCAGTGGATCAGTTCCTACGGTATGCCAGATATTGTTGAGATGAGGTGGATCCTAACAGGCGCAGACAAATGGAGGGACTTTAGGTCGAAATCAGGGGAACAATCAAGGAGGGACTCAGAACACATCAAAAGAAAGGGAAAAGGGAAAAGAACAAATTCCAAATCAGGGGCAGACAATGGTACCTTGAAAAGGGTCATTGCTTGTCATTATTGTCACAAAATTGGGCAATGGAAGCAAATCCGGGGAATCAGTTTCAAGATGAAGGTGTACAGGTGGCAGATGTTATCAATATGGTAACTAGACCTAGACCTGTAAATGGGTGGGTCTGAATCAGTTATTGCTGGTACTACAACCTCCACAAATTTCCCAAGGTAATCAAGCATATCAATAAATGCCCTTCATGGAGACTCTGGACGGATCCGATCCAGACCCATTGAAATGACATGCCCCAGAGGGGAGGAAGACTGTACCCTTGGTGCAGTCTTAGAGGTAGACCAACGTGGATTGTATGTGGAGGCAGATGTAGAAGTGATCCCATTACATTCTTGATTGATACAGGTGCTACCCGTTTTACTGTGAGATCTGCAGTAGTCCCAAACCTACCCCTCTCGGGACAATCGACCCAAATTGTAGCGATTGTCAATAGGAGAATGACAAACCCGTTGACAGATGAAATACCCGTGAGAATAGGAACATTTCAGGATAGACTCCAGTTCGTGGTGTGCGATTCAAGTCCAGTCTGTTTGTTGGGATGTGATCTTTTGTGTCAGTTAAACTGTACCATCTATTATACGCCCCATGGAGTAGAACTGCAGACTAATGATGACGACATTGCATTCAAATTGGCTAATCAGAATCCCTGCATAGAAATCTTTCCCGTGCCAATAGTGAATGAAATGCCATATGATCTGAGAGATTCTGTCTCAGCCGTGGTGTGGGATTTCACAGGAAAAGACTGATTTGAGGGATTCAGCCAGTTTGCATACAGATTAAACCAGATGGTGAATTTCCAAGAGCGCCTCAGTGCAACCTGATCCCGGAAACGGTGGCAGGAACTACACCAGTGACTGAGTCAATGATTGCACAGGGTATCCTAGGGGATATCATGGGAAGTCTGTGTAATTCACCTATAATGGGGTTACAGAAACCGAGTGGAAAGTATAGGAATGTGCAAGACCTGCGAAAGGTCAATGCTATTGTGGTTCCATGTTGTCCTGTGGTACCGTATCCATCTGTGATCCTATTTCAGAGTCCTTGCGAGGCTGAATGGTTTACATTGATTGATTTGTGTCAAGAATTCTTTTTGACACCCTTACATGAGGAAAGCCAATTCTTAGTCGCTTTCCGGCTGGAGAATTGTGTGTTAACAAGGTGTTGTATTCCACAAGGGTATACTGAGAGTCCATCTATCTTCAACCAGATTCTGATAAAGAATTTTGAGATCTTGATGCTACTGAAAAGCTCAGTGCTTGTGCAGTACATCGATGACCTCTTGATTGCTTCAGAGACCCAAGAGGTTTGTAGGGACGATATCATTGCTCTATTGAATCACTTGGCAGGTAATGGACACAAGGTGTCTAAGAGCAAGCTTCCGTATTACTTGCCTGAAGTACAGTAATTGGGTCATCGCATTGAGAAAGGTAAGATAAAGGTGACATCAGACCGCATTGAGTCGATCATGAAAATGAATCCGCCTACCACACAGAAGGAAGTCAGGATGTTCTTGGAATGATTGGCTACTGCGGACAATGGATTCCCAACTTCTCGTTAAAGGCTAAGCCCTTGCAGAGATTGACACACAAGGATGTGAGTGATCCGGTACCATGGGAGAGTGATTGCTTGGTGGCCTTGTGGCGCTGAGAGAAAGCTTGTGTTGCGCCCCAGCTCTGTGAATGCCTGATTACAACAAAGCATTTTAATTATTTAGCTGCGAAAGAGAGTTGTGCACTGTCTGTACTCAACCAGGTACATGGGGGTGTCGGTAGACCAGTGGCATACTTCTCAGCTACATTAGATCCTGTAGCTTAAGCGTTGCCCGGATGTCTTAAATCCGTAGCTGCATCTGGTGTTAGTATTGAGAGATGTGAAAGTATTGTGATGCGTCATTCTCTTACTGTTTACGTTCCACACTGAACTCTTGATGATGAGAACCAAAACACAGCACTTGACTAATAACAGGCTAACACGCTATGAGCAGGTCTTAATGCTCCGAGAATGTTACCTTGAAAAGGCATTCTGTTATGTTATGTACATAAAGCTTCTAGCCATTAAAGAAATGGTGTAACCCAAAAAAGGTTAGGACCCGGGTGTCATACAGTATTGATAAACAATGGTCCAAAACCTCTATCTTTTATGAAACTGAATTAATCAGTAAACAATCATTAATTATTAAAATTTAGGAGCATATCCACATAAATCAGCTCTATCCAATGTATGCACATATTCCTGAAAAAACACATAAAAATACAAGGGCAACAGCATCAAAGTAGGACCAAGAGCAATTTTTAATACATTGTTTCTGGGTCAAAACAAGCCACACAATTCCTGGCTATAAATCAATATGGATCATATTGGTTGCCCCTCACGGAGCGTGCAACATAGCAAAGAGGTGCAATAAGACGTGTGAGGTGATTAGAAAGAAAAAAGAAGTTAAAAGAGTAGTGACAAAAAATATATTCACAATCTATCCATACTAATATTATAAAGAGAGAGCACAAACCTTTGAGGCGGGTAATCTCAGTAACCACAGCACCAATCACAACACCCAATACAGCGCTGGAAAGGGCAGTTGCAGCAGAAGGACATAGGCTATGCAGACGCCCACCATATACATTTAAAAGGTAAAAGAACCGTGCCAGCAAAGTAGTCCCTTATGGGCGTGTCTGCGTTGTTCTGTGGGCGTGTGCTGGGGCGTGACGCTGGGGGGGCGTGTGGTACGTTCCGCCCTTCATGCCATGTCTCATATCGTGTGCTAATCCCACCTGCTCCCTTTAAATACCCCTGCACCCCATAATCATAACCCACCCTTACTTCTTAAAATACCCCAACACCCTTAAACACTAACCCATCTCAACCCTATAAATATACTCTGTACCCCCAACCCAAACCTAGCCCTGAACCCTATAAATACCCCTGTACCTCAAAACCCAAACCTAAAAAAAATTCAAAAAACG
This sequence comes from Lissotriton helveticus, assembly GCF_964261635.1. Classification (NCBI taxonomy): domain Eukaryota; kingdom Metazoa; phylum Chordata; class Amphibia; order Caudata; family Salamandridae; genus Lissotriton; species Lissotriton helveticus. Next base: position 1,613,058,445 of record NC_136068.1, on the reverse strand, counting down.
ACATCATCCAGAAGGCCAAGGGCCAAAATAACATCAAACAGGAAATGATGTAATAATGTGACTCACTATATTGAGACTGAGAGCCTGGAGCCAAGTTGATTGTGAACAAGGGATATGCTATCCCGAAACGCGTAGATTTGTGCCTGCCTGCTTGAGAAACGCCATGCTGTGAGGATTAAATAAAAAAGCACATAAGTGAAGACAAACGCGAGTTCGTCCCGTTTTTCTCCCAGCTGGGGGAATTGGTTGTGGATTTAAATGCGGCGTGGTTCTGCCGTGGGGATTTACGAACTTTATAAAGAGAGAGCCCAAACACTTGACGCGGGTAATCTCAGTAACCACAGCACCAATCACAACACCCAATACAGCGTTGGAAAGGGCAGTAGCAGCAGAAGGACATAGGCTATGCAGACGGCCACCATATACATTTAAAAGGTAAAACAACCGTGCCAGCAAAGTAGTCCCTTGCGGGCGTGTCTGCGTTCTGCTGGGGGCGTGACAAACGCTGGGGGCGTGTGGTACATTCCACCCTTCATGCCATGTGAGTCGTAATTGCGCCGCATCAAGGGGCACGCTGGGGGCGTTACACGCTGGGGCAGTGACAAACACTGTGGGCGTGTGTCAGCGCTGTGGGCGTGTGTCCGCCCTTCATGCCATGTGAAGCGCCAATTACGCAATTGCGCCGCATCAAGGGGCACGCTGGGGGCATGACAAACGCTGGGGGCATGTGCCACGTTCCGCACTTCATACCATCTGGGTCGTACATTAATCAGATCGTCTGCGGTGGCCGTGTGCTGGGGGCGTCACAAAGGCGTTCACCTCGAAGCGTGGTAAGTAACCATTCACAAGACTCCCTTGGGGGACTGCCCGTTGTCTCACACATACTGGGGGTGCCGAATGCAGTGTGTGCCTTGGCCTGGGTGCGTCTCAAAGGGCCGAACGCAGTGTGTGGCTTAGCCTTGGTGCGTCTAAAAAGCACTCGTGCCGAAGAGCGTCGGTGTGGGTCATAAGGTCATAAAAAAATAAGAACAGCGGGAAACAATCATTCAAGACTCACGCGATTCTAATTGTTAGACGGTCCCCGCTGGCCCTCATGTGGGGGCACACGCGACTGAGCGTGTCTGCAGGGATAATTACTGCAGCCTCTCATGCGCGCTGTTACTGAACTATCACATTAAACCAAATTACACGTGCCTGCTAACATCAGCCAGGGCTGTAGCCGGGCTCAGGCGGCGGATCACTACACTAATTACATGCGCCTGCTAACATGAACCAGGGCTGCAGCTGGGCCTCAAGCGGGGGGACACGCGCCTGCTAACATCAACCAGGGCTGCAGCTGGGCCTCAAGCGGGGGAAGACGCGAATGACCGTATCTGAATACACACATTACACACATTCTATTTCATACCCGGACAAAGTCGGGACAGGCTGCTAGTACTAATATAATAAAGAGAGAGCCCAAACCTTTGAGGCGGGTAATCTCAGGAACCACAGCACCAATCACAACACCCAATACAGCGTTAGAAAGGGCAGTTGCAGCAGAAGGACATAGGCTATGCAGACGCCCACCATATGCATTTAAAAGGTAAAAACCGTTCCAGCAAAGTAGTCCCTTGTGGGCGTGTCTGCGTTGTGCTGGGGGCGTGTGCTGGGGGCGTGACAAACGATGGGGGCGTGTGGTACGTTCCGCCCTTCATGCGATATCTCATAGCGTGTGCTGTGGGCATGTGCTGGGGGCGTGGGTGTGTGCGGGGCGCGGGATTACGGGGAAAAAAGCGAGCGTTGGGCCCAATATTTCATTGTTTTTTCTTCCCAGGTTCTGTACATTCCAGCTCCGGGTGTCCACCCTGCTCCCTTTAAATACCCCCTGCACCCCATAATCATAATCCACCCTTACTCCTTAAAATACCCCAACACCCTTAAGCACTAACCCATCTTAACCCTATAAATATACCCTGTACCCCAAAACCCAAACCTATTCCTAAATCCTAAAAATACCTCTGTACCCCAAAACCCAAACCTAGCCCTGAACCCTAAAAATACCCCTGTTCCCCAAAACCCAAACCTACCCCTGAACCCTAAAATACCCCTGTACCCCAAAACCCAAACCTAGCCCTGAACCCTTAAAATACCCCTGTAACCCAAACCTACCCCTGAACCCTAAAAATACCCCTGTACCCCGAAATCCAAACCTAGCCCTGAACCCTTAAAATACCGCTGTACCCCAAAACCCAAACCTACCCCATAACCCTAAAAATACCCCTATACACCAAACCCCAAACCTAGCCCTGAACCCTAAAAATACCCCTGTACCCCAAAACCCATACCTATCCCTAAACCCTAAATTTACCCCTGTACCCCATAACCCAAAACTATATCTGAACCCTTAAAATACCCAAACACCCCAAAACATATACCTCAGTACCCCAAAACATATACCCCTATACCCATACTTACCTTATCCAAACATTAAGAAAAAAACATGCTTTTACCATTCATGCATTTACAACGAATTTCGTCGTAAATGTATGCGTGGTAAAAGCATAAAAAATGTAATGCCATGCGTTATAATGGCATAGCGGAGTCATGGTCCTTTCGTAATGAAAGTATGCGGAGTGATGGTATGCGGAAAGAAAGTTGTGGAATAATGGGTGTTTACCCTCCCCCGGTAAGTACATTGGTGGCAGGGCGGCCCACATCTCCAGCAACATACTCATATTTTTTCACCACCGATTTGAAAAATGCATAGGTCTCTCTCATTGATGGCCAGCACCGACATACACTTTTAGACACACCTCCCGCCACAAGTTCTAGAATTGCGAACTTTAGAGCAGGGAGCTACGTTCGAATCTCGGCATCAGCTCAACATCCTGTGATTCCAGGCAAATCGCTTTGTCTCCCCGTGCCTACCACAAATGAATGTGTTCTTCTGTAATGTAAATTGTGCTCATGCCATGTTGTCGAGTTCGTGCTATATAATATTGCAAGGAATAATAAAGTAGGGAAACTCGAGTTTACAAACTACTGAACGCGCACTCTTAAGGGCATCAGCAGTGCACTGTGAATCGGAGCGTTTCACAGGCCTGTCACAGACAAGAAATGCTATCAAAACGAAATCCTACGAAACAATATACTACTGGCCTGGCCACAGAATAAGTTACTAAAAAGAACTTTCTCATTAATTTCACAAGACAGATGTAAATCTTTAATATTTGCACATCAGTATGGAAAGCAGGGGGGTCCAGGTTTTTTATACAGAGCGTCGACGTTTCGACTCGTCTTAGGGCCTTGCGGTTATTTAAGCCTGGGCCATGCGAGTCTTCATCAGGACAGTAGAAACGGGGCAACCAGGGATTATAGATGACCCCACAGGGGAGTCAAGGTGGTGGCCAATCCCGACGTGACACAATTACTTTCCAATCCTTGTATTCTCATGTGGGAGTAAGGGCATCAATGTCCAAAGAATTGTGGGTTCTTGGCCTGAATTTTCCTTCCAAGGTTCAGGGAGTACCAATCCTCTTCTTTAGTATAAATAGACCATCATATTAAATGTGATGGGAGACTCAGGCATCGTTTTCATATGCTTTCGGTCAGTCCACAGTAATCCTGCTTCTAGAGCGCACTGTTACCCTAGGGTGTCCTGGCGCTGAGCACTGCCTATTTGGTTATAGAAATAATAAGGCTGTTCATGTGAAAAGCCCGGTTTTCAGTTTCTTCCTGAAGGAGAGGAGCTCGGTAGATTTTCTGAGGTGCAAAGTTAGGCTATTCCAAGCTTTGTGGCACAGTGGAAAAAACCTGCCACCCCCACTGGCTTTTTTGACATGGGGAACAATCACTTGTTTTGCTTCTGAAGAGCGCAACGCTCTTCCAGGAACGTACTACTGTATACGTTGTTTCAGGTAAGCAGGACCAATGCCCATTTGGACCTTAAAAACCATGCAAAGGGCTTTAAATTGTGCACGTTGCTTCACCGAGAGCCAGTGAAGATCTCTAAGTCCCTTCCTCACAGAGACAAACCTGGGTGTGCCCATAAGCAGCTTGGCAGCCGTATTCTGTACTATCTGGAGTCTGTTCAAATGTCTCTTTTGGGGATGTATGACATTACAACGCATGCTTTTACATCGCATGCCTTTACAACGCTGTTTTTATAACGCATGCCTTTACAACGCATAGTGCTTTGGGGCGCTGAATAATGAATAGTTTAATTTACTATTCCAACTCCAGTAGGGAAGGTGTTGGATAGTAAATTAAACCTATTCCCTATCCTAGAGCGCCCCCCAGCGCAATGCGTTGTAATGGTTTGCGTTGTAAAAGTTGCATCGTAAAGGCACTGCGTGGTAAAAGTTGCGTTGTAAAGGATGTTTCCCCTATTTTGGATGTTCAAATAGAGACTATTGCAGTAATTCAGTCGTGACAAAATGAGCACTGTGACTGCTGTCTTCACACTATCTTCAGGAAGGAGGATTTTTATTTTCCTCAAGATTCTGAGAAGGTAAAAACTGGTTGAAACAATCCCGCTTATCTGGTCACCAAAGGAGAGTTTAGAAACAACAATCACCCCCCGGTGCCTGCTCAGCAGGGGCCGGAAGCGTGCCCATTACATCAGGCCACCAATCCAGCGTCCAGAGATTTGTGATGTTACCAAATATGATAACTTCAGTTTTTCCTGCGTTAAGTTTCAGGCAGTTTGATGACATCCAGCCCGCGATAGCTTGCATGCAGTTATGGCATCTTGATCCCGTCTCCACTTCTTTACCACCCTGAAGAGACAACACAATTTGCGTGGCATACGAGGTCAGTTGGAACCCAAAGGATCTGATCAGGGCTGCCAGTGGCGACACATACACATTAAATAATGTGGGACTAAGAGATGATCCCTGCGGCACCCCGCACTGGAGAGAAAAAGGCTTGGATCTATCTTTACCCAGGTCCACCGTTTGTGTCCTATCGGTAAGAAAGTATCTCAAGAGATCCCGGGCCTTGCCTTGGACCCCCCTTTCGGATAAATGGTCCATCAGAACTTCATGATGGACCATATCGAAGGCTGCAGAGAGATCCAACATTATCAATATCGCGGCGCCTCCCTGGTCCAAGTCCTCTCTAATCTCCTCTGTGGATTTAATCAGAGCCAGCTTAGTGCTGTGTTCAGCATGGAGGTCAAACTGCGTAGGGTCCAACAGACAGTTAGTCTGAAGAAACGTAATGACTTGGCCATTAATGGCCTACTCAATCATTTTTGCCGGAAAAAGAAGACTTGAAATAGGTCTAGAATTGTTCAGGTCTTTTGGATCCAAGTTAGGTTTTTTTAGTAATGGAAGGATCAGTGCTGTTTTCCAGGATTTTGGGGAGTGGCCCGAGTTCACATTGGTGGTAAACAGTGGGGTAAGGGCTGCCCCAATAAAGTCTGGGACCTGTTTGATCACAGATGGTGGACATGGGTCATAGACATGGTGAACCAGATCGAATTTCAGACCGCAATTTAGTGGCCCCTTTCAAGTCTAGTGGCGTCACGCAGTCAAATGTATGAACGAGCCGGCTATCCTTAAGCGATACTTTGGCTAAGACCTTATTAACCTCTGTTGCCTGATCCATAAAGGAGAAAAAGATGGTTTCCACCTTTTGCAAGAGAAAGGAGGCAACTGTTTCACAAAGTTATGTGCTACCACATGTCTTGGGGTTAATAGAGGTCGTAAGTTTGGTAATAGTTTTAAAAAGTTCTTTGGAAGAGGATTTAGCCTTCCTGATTTGTTCCCAAAAATATGTATTTTTGGTGTCAAGAAGATGTGTTTTATAAAGTATAGAACTTGCTTTGTAAGCCTCTTTATCGGTGTTGTTATACCCTCTCCTACAGGCTTGCTCTAAACGCTTGCAATCGAGTTTGTGTATTTTTAGATTTTCTGAATACCAAGGGGCTGATGGGAATGCCCACTTGGGAATGCACTGTTTGACCTGAGCTAATTTCCTGCAAGCGTAATCTACCCATTCCGTGTAGGTGGCCGTGGCTTCCTCTACACTGGATGGCAAGGGGTGGGTTGTGACTTTCAGGAGACTTCCTAGCTCTAGGCTGCTGATATTTTTCCAGGCCCTTGTGGTTATCATGGCCTTGGGCTTAGGTTTATGCTGATGTTGTTTCACCAGTTTGAGTTCAAATAAAATCGCAGCATGATCAGTCCAAAAAAGTGGCAGTGCTTCCATGTAGGAAAGGTTAGGGTTGTTTTGAGAAAATTCCATCTAGTGTGTGTCCTGCTGCGTGTGTGGGGGTTTTCACAAGCTGCTTGAGGTCTCCCCCACTAAAAACTTGCTGCAGTCTTATATTATCAGGGTCAGTGAGGTCTTCCAGATGAAAATTAAAATCCCCCATTACCGTAAAGGGCTTGGCACACATCCACTCCTCTAGGACAGTTCCTATAGATTCTAAAAACGCACCTCTAGGGCCCAGAGGGCAGTAGAGGAGGACGGCTTTGAGTGTATCATGAACGGATGTTCGAACACTTATTGACAGAGCTTCACATGCCTGATTAGAGGCTTTGACGAAGGAGGGCTCTAAAGTGTTGTGATAGATAACCACCAACCCGCCACGCCTCTTGATTGGTCTGTCAAGTGAGTAACAAAAATAGCCATGTGGAATGGCTTTGTAGAGGTCAGGTCCTGAGGTTTCGTCGGACCAGGCCTCTGTTATAAAAGCCCGCTTGATATTGTACTCCTCAATAAACAAAGCGCATTCCACACTGTGCTTAATCAGTGACCTAGCATTAAGAACAAGGCATTTAAGGGGTTACCGGTCCTCTTGACGGACCCTATCCGTCATTGTACTAGCCCAAGACCTGGTGGCGTGTGTCATAATGCAGGGGAGATCCAGGTGACACTTAGGACCAGGATCTACCTGCGCTTCCGAAAATGCATTGGGAGCAATGCTTGGGCAGTGTGCATTGCCCCTATCAGGATCCAGTCCCATAAGATGCTCTCTGGAGTAGGTCATGATCTCTGACCTAAAAGGACCAGGGGGACAGGCCCTGTGTCCGGTCCGAGCGCGGACAGGCGCAGATGGGCTTGCCGACGGCTGCACGGTCACGTCAGCATGTCAATTAGGGGAAACGGCCTTTACAACGAAGCCGTTTCCCCGAAATCTTTAACCACGCATGCAGTACAACGCATGCGTGGTTACCACTAATGCCTTTCCCACGCATACCTTTACTACGATGTTTGTAGTAAAGGCATATGTGGTAAAGGTAAAAAGAAAAAAAGGGGGGCTTGGGGGGGTCTCCCCCCCAAATAAAACAACTCACCATAAGTCACGTCGGCGTCAGCGTCGTTAAAGAGAAATCGGAAAAAAATGCCGTTTTCTCTTAACGACGTATGACGTCACCACGCAATTATTCGAGGAAAAGTTTATCCGTGGTAAACGAATTCCGTTGTAACGCATGCGTGGTAAAGGCATGCGTTGCAACGGAATTCGTTGTATCATCATATATCCGTCAATTAGTACGTAGCCGCTGGAAAAGCTTTGGCTGCTGACCTCCAAGATGGCTACCGGTATCCTGCCCCCGATTCCTTCTGAGTGGAGCAGTCACCATGCCACCGCAAGAAAATGAAGAAAGTAAAGTGCCCAGAGCGTCTAGATTAGCGGTATTAAAATAATGGCAGTGGTAGGGGTTTAAAAAACAATTTCCAGCAGTTCTAACAGTTAATGTAATTTTAAAAACAAACAGGTATTTAGTGGGTTACCTTCCTGGCGAGCATTGAACACAGCTCTGACCCAGGAGGAGTTGAATCCTGCTTGATGCCGGTTCCAAGTATTGAAGAGGAAGATTGTGAGGACCATGACTTTCTAGATGTGACTGAACCCTGTACCAAACTAAGGTCCAACATTGTCGATGAACTACTGCCAGAAACAGACCAAGTCCTTTTTGTCGATAGTTCATGTCTAAGGGACAATGAGGGTTACCTGAGAGCAGCTTTTGCTCTCTGTACCATTTCCGGAGTTGTGGAAGCTGCTTGTTTACAGGGAGTACACTCTGCAAAAGTGGCTGAGATCATTGCCCTGACCCCTGCATGCCTTGTTTCTGCTCAAATCCAAGTCACCATCTATACCCATAGCCAGTACGGTTTCAGTGTGGTTCATGACTTCGGACACCTATAGTCACAGAGGGGGTTCTTAAAGTCTTCAGGATCTCCTATCAGGAATGGGGAGAATGCAAGACGACTGTTGGAAGCCTTACAGTGGCCAGAGGAAGTGGTGTGGTAAAGAAGCGGGAAGATTTTGTCAGGGTGGGTAACAGGTACGCGGACAAAGTCGCTTGCTTTTGTGCTGTTCATGCTTGTATCTTTAATGGGGATTACTCAGGCGAGAGCACAGAGAGAACCTAACTCAGCATGATGTTAGTCATAGTAGAAACTTGGGATGAGGTCAAGTGTCTGCAGGGAGAAGTGTCTGATCAGGAGGAAGCGGGATGGATCAAAGCAGGTTGTGAAAAGAGAGAAGATGGAATTTGGATTTCAACAGACGGTAGAGCAGTGCTGCCTGATTGTCTGTTGAGTAAAATGGCAAGACAGATACATGGAGCTGTGCATATTGGGAGAGATTCTGTGTGTTTGCAGACGCAGTGTGTCACAGGTGTGTTACATGGTTGCCTTGAGTCACATTGGGAAGTCAGGAGGTCCCTTTAATAGGATCCAGCTGGATTGCATTCAGATGCAATGTGTTGAGGTACATTTTGGTTGTGGTGTGTGTCTTTTCATGGTAGGTGGAAGCATGCCCGACTAGAAGGTGTGAAAGTCTCACAGTAGCCAAGCTGTCACTTAGGGATTTGATTTCGCGGTTCAGGTTTCCAACTTCATTGGATTCGGATAGAAGAACAAAGTTCTATATTGAGATCATGAAGCTGTTGCGTACTGCCTTACAAGTTGATCAGACTGCACTGTAGCTACAGGCTGGAGTCGTCAGGCATTGTGGAGCAAATCAATGGAACTCTAAAGATGAGAATGGCAAAGGTGTGCCCCTCGACTTCACTGAGTAGGCGTTGCCTTTGGTGCTGATGAGTTCGCGCAGCATTCCAGATAGAAGGACTGAATTATCCCTGCATGAAATTTTGATGCGGAGGGCGATGCGCCTGCCTGCAGTGCCGTCTACAGCGTTGACAAACATCACCGATAATCTGATTCTTGACGACTGCAAAAGGACTGGCTGACGTGGTCTGTTCTGTGCCTCACCAGGTTGAAGCAGCAACTGTACTGACCTCAAAGGACCTCTACCATGACCTGTGTCCTGGGGACTGGATCTTGGTCCAGAAACATGTGAGGAAGAGCTGTCTTGCGGCCTGTTGGTGAGGTCCGTTTCAAGTGATCTTGGTAACAAACACTGCTGTGAAGTGCAGAGGCTTGCATTCACGCCTCCTATACCGGCAGAGTTACAGGATCTTTGGAAGAAACAGCCTTTCTCCCTGAAGAGAATCCAACCATGGCTGCAAGTCCACTGGAGAGGGCAAGCCAAGCTGTGGGGATCTCGGATGAGGCTGGTCACCTACCAGGTCGAGCTGAGGGAGGTCACGCTACACAGGGCCCAGGTATTCACTTTAACCTTTAAGAAAGAAGGTAATGTTGCAAGTGGTATAGAGTCAGACCCAGCTGAAGAGACTTGTGTGGAAGGAGGTCGGGTGCTGAGAAAAAGTGCTGAGATTGCAAGTGAGTCTAGAAGCATGAGACAGAGGAGGCAGAACCCGAGACTATCACCTGAAAGAGATCTTGCTCCTCATTCTATGATGTCTGAATCAGAGCAAAGTGACACGGAACAAGCCCAGGGGAGCTTGAGAAGATCAAGGAGAGTGAGAGTGCTGTGCCAGACACGCTGCCCCGGAGTGGACTTATTTGATTACAGATGCCAGGAACAGTGAGGTCCGGGACAGTGAGGTCCGGACGAGTGAGGCGCAGAGCTGCAGTGCTGATAATTGAAATCCAACTGTTAATCCCTGGAGTAAAAGCCAAAGCCGTTTGGACACTAACTGTGCCAGATCCTCTGAGACTGAGTGGCCTGCGAAGCTTGATTCTGGAAGACCTTACATTACTGACTTTTGGGTATCAGCCACCAGCTCAGGAGATTGCAGCATTTTGGCTTGAACTTTTTGCAGAGTGTTATTGTTGAAATTGGCTCTGATCTTATAAGGGATGTAAATTGAACTGTGAATGTAAATAAAAATCTTTTATTCCAAGGAAGAAAATAACCTAGGCCCGAGTGGAAGAATACAATTCGGGAATTTTCTGTAGAAGAAGAAAGTAGGCTAGGGAAGTCTTTTGAGTTGTGTCAATAATTGCGCCAAGAACTGTGAAAGGCTGTTTCCACGACTTCAAGGAACCGGGTATGAACTTTGTTGTTCAGCAGTGAGAGGCAGAGAAAGAGACTTTGTGCTGTTCCTTTTGCTGTCACAACCCGGACTCATTTGAAAATTGAGACTGGAAACATGAACTGTAGAATAAATGTGTAATAGGTACACTAATAGAAGGAATAATCATAGTTATAGCGATAGTCATTATCATGTCTGTTATGAGTTCAGACAAACAGGAAGTTGATGGGGTGGGAGTACATGGGACATCCACACCAACTACTTCTAGTACAAAAGAGGGTACATTCGGAGCTGGCAGTGTTATGATTGATAAGGCTAGTCGCTTGTTGCATGTAGATTTGTCAAAAGGTGATTATACCTTGATTGCTTATGCAAAGTTGCTGTATGAGTATGTCAATATGATGGATGTGTGGGATGGTTATGAGTGTATGCTGTTATCAGCGTCAGTTGAGCAGGGTGTGAGGTACCACCATTTACCAGCGTCAGTTGAGCAGGGTGTGAGGTACCACCATTTACCTTTGACGTATGGTATCACTTGTAGGTTGCTGCTTAGCATGTTTTATGGTAAGGGTCATTATGAGTACTATTTCTCCAATTACGGTGTGGTGCTTTCAGAAGTTCCAACTTATAAGCATTTGAATAAATATGATTATTATAAGCAAGAAGAGAGAATAGGAAAGTATTCATACCTACTGGTACACTAGCCACTGCTTATGCACATAGACAAAATTTAGCTTGTATGTTAACTGACATAGAGAAGTTTGTAGACCAAGTAGAAGATAGACCTCGATCATTAGCAGTTAAATGTAACAGTAGAAAGGGAGGTTTTGAATGGACCAAGGAGGAGTTGTCTCACAAAGCTAAGGGAAGTTATGGTCCAATAGCTTTAGAATGGGAACAACGAGGAAAGCTTTGCATTAGGCAGGTACAGATGCACTATGATAAAATCTTTGTTATACAGAGAGTGTGTGATCACATCTTTACGGTTGAAGCCACTGCGAAGAAGTATTTGCAAGAAGGGGTCCAAGTGGTGCCAAATGTGTATTTTCTGTGTGGGAAGAATGAGTATGTCCAATTGCCACTGAATTGGTATGGCACATTATGTGACTGTAGTGTTCCCTAAGATATACCTTGTGGAGGATTTGAAGCTTCTGGAGGAGAAGTGACCGCACAGGGAGAGACGTGGTACGGGTGCGGGAGAGATTATGGGAGACTTGTTTGGAGCACTGATACCAAGTTTAGGAATGGTCTTGAATGATGTCAAGATTAGAAAGTTGTCATCTATGGTGGATAAGTTGTCAGTCAATACAGCTCAGTCATTGTTACTTGTGGACGAGCGATGGTCTCGATAAGAGCTATGGTAATACAAAACAGTCTTGCTTTAGATGTGTTATTAGCAAAAGAAGGCAGAGTCTGTAAAATGCTGAGGGTTCAACAATGCTATACTTATATCCCAGACCATAGTAAGGATCTGAGGAAATACATAAGTAACATCACTGAGATAAATAATGACGATACATGACTTGGCAACAGACAGAGTTTGGACTAAGGTTGGTAAAGGGTTTGGAAAGATTGGAAGTTGGTTTGCAAGTCTTATAAAGGGAATTCTTGGGTACATTCTGAAGCCAATAGTCATAGTTGTGGTTTGTGTCATTCTTTTGAAGGGAATGGTGAAAGCTTTCAAGTAGCAAAGATCCAGGCAAGTTGAGAATTATCTTAGAGACCTGAGAGACTGCGGGACAATCACTATGAGAATCTCAAGAGTTTGGAGAAGTTTCGACAGGGAAGACTGGCTACAACCTCTGTTTAGGTCGGTTCTTTCTACGGGGAGTAAAGTGAGTGTGATCACACTAGTCAACAGAGCGGGGAATCTGATAGAGTGCAAATTGCTCTGGCATTGTAGGGGTGCATCATAATCAAAGATAGTCCGCACCCGCATATAATCTTATATCGTTTTAACATTAGGATGTATACTGTAATAATGTGTAAAGTGAAGTGTTAGACATATTTTCGTATAACGTGGAGAATCTGAATTTCAATTACATATGATTAAACGTACATCTTGATATGAAGCATTCTATACGTGATTGATGAATATTATAATTCTTATGCTTGTGTAAGGCATTGATTTAAACATGCTCAGTGTTATTGATTATGTGTACGTGTGTTTTACGATGTTATATGCTGTTTCTTATGTTGGCCGAATTCTGTAGACCAAATGTGTACTTTCCATGTTGCTATCTAGTTGGGGTTGCTAGTAGAATTCAAGTATATGCAGCATTTGTTCTTTCTCATGTTTCTGTTGCAGGTGGAGAAACGTATCTTTGTTAGTTATAATAAAGGCTTTGTTTTAGGAGTTAGGCTTAGGGAGTAGGATATACATTGAAGGTGATGCTGATAATGTGGCATGGTGTTCTTTCTCACCGGAGAGAGGCTCGGAATCAAGGTACTCGAGCCAAGGCCTGGGAGCATCGCTGCCGCATGGGAAGTTACCTACGAGGAGGTGTCTTGCATGGAGGGGGTGACACCGCACTGGACCTGGGAATTGCATTTGATTCTTGTATTGGGGTTAGGAACAGAGTCTGGGGCCTTCTGCCTCGACTTGAGAGGAGAGAGCATCTTAGAAAGAGCTCTGTAGCTTTATGCTACTTGACCCATTCCACATGGATTGTCTTCTTAGTAAGCCTTCACAAGCTGACACCTTTTCAGAAATTGCCTTGGGAATGCTATGTAAGGATGTCACGTTAGTGTTAGTGTAGGGGTAGATTAATGCTCTTTACCTACGAACCTCCATTGAGGGGGAATTACTTCTTGTGTCTTGGTTCTCTAATTGTTTATTTTGTGCTTGCTTCATCGTCCTAATGTTACCTGTAGGTTTGGCTTGTATTAGTTCCAATGTATTTCTACACCCTCGTCTTGAGGTGTTTCTATGTCCAGCTGTTCTTGTCTTTGTAATAAACTAAACAAGTTTGGAAGTCTGTGATTCTTTGGAGTCATGGTTCATTGGAACGGAAATGTATAATTGGCTAACAATAATTTTCTCCCCTCCACACTTCCAAGCAGACAAAAAGAATTATCAGCCAGTGGTTCCAGAGTAAGTCTAGAACGTGGAACCCGGCTCCTTCAGTTCAAAGGGGAGCAGAGATCTTGGCGCTGGTGGTGAGGGATAGAGGGCACCTGGAACTTACTGCTGCTTGGTGACTGTCAGGTCAGGCAGGTCTGCGTTCGCTGGTAGCGGTCAGGGACGACCTGGTCTGGACCTGCTCATATGAGTGGAACCCGAGCACCAAGCAAATAGTCGGATGCCTGCTTGACATGTTGGCTCTATCCATGTGGGCAATTACTTTTCATTCCTGATCAATAACATCTGCTTATATTCTTTTCACTGAGAAATGTAATGAGTTCCTTCATGTCTTACTTCTTCTGTCTAATCTACTAGCATAGTAATGTTCAGGTATATACAGTTCGTTAACATATGGAAGCTCCTGTCTCTTTACCCACTGCATCCACTTTGTAGTTTTTCTTGTCTGGAGGTGTTCGCGTAGTGGTGACTGCATTCACTGCTCATTTCCTGGCATTAGTGACAACCAAATAACCAGATATATGAAGCTTTTATTTATGCTGAGTCTTGGGGCCAAGATTGTTCTTTTGTTCAAATCAGGTTGATACACAATCTGAAGAGCAGTCAAAATGAAATTTTATTTAGCCTATTTGAAAACCTAAAGAAGCACCTCGAGGTACAGACTGCCTCTGTGATAAGATAAAGATTATTAACCAAATGATGACCACTCTCCAAGGCATTGGAAATGCAACCACTGAGACCAGGCCATCCCTCCATTTCAAATTTCCCCACAGTCGGCCCTTGCTCAAGAATTCCTACCCAAACAAGAAACTTCAGACCAATCACTAGCCTCCCATATCCTATAATTATGCTTGCAAAAGGAGTGGCCATTCAACTAAATGCAAAACAAAAATATGATGGATGGAATGCTGAACATTGTCAAACATTCACCCAGTCACATATCTGGGTTAAATCCATATTTTTTTTTGTTTTGCTCACCATGCCACACCAGTTGGGACACAGCCATATACAAATTAATCTTGACCCAGCTCCCTGTGGGAACGGTCCAGCCCAAATCACCAGGCAAGGACCTTCCTGAACTGGAAAACAAGCATCCGGGGACTGGTTTCGCAGTACCACCCCTCATCATCCAGGCTAGCTTGAATCCAGTGGCATAGTGAGCACAGGACCCATGTCTGGACATACTCTTCCCACTTACGGCAACTATAGCAACACAAAAAACATGATGGACGGAATGTTGAACATGAAAAACAATGGATTTAGGCCCAGATCTCTGTACTGGGAGTGGTTGACATGGTTCAGCACCCTGTCCATCAATTGTTTGTTTTGCAATTGTTACCCCAAGTGGGACAGGAATGCCAGATGTGGGTCCCGTGCTCGCCATTTCACTGGATTCAATCTAGTTTGGCTGATGAGGGGTGATACCCTGAAACCGGTCCCAGGATGCTTGTTTCAGGTCCAGGGAAGGCCTGGCTTGGCAGTTCGGGCTGGACTGCTTACATGGTGACCAGGATCAAGGCTTATTTGCTATTGCTAGGTCTAAACTGGGGTGGTGTGATGAGCAGAAAACTATTGATTAAGGCCCAGATCTCTGTACTGGGGGTGAGTGTTTGACATTGTTCAGCATTCCATCCATCAATTGTTCTTTCTGCATTTGACCCTCAAGTGGGACGGGGATGACCAGAAGTGGGTCCCATGCCATTGGATTCATGCTATCCTGGCTAATGAGGGGTGATTACCCCAAACCAGTCCTAGGAGGCTTGTTTCCGGTCCAGGGATCACCTGGCTTGGCAGTTCGAGTTGGACTGTTCCCATAGGGAGCAGAGTCAAAACTGATTTTCATATGGTTAGGTCCAAACTGAGGTGCCATGGTAGGCAAAAAACACAATGGATTTAGGCCCAGATCTCTGTACTGAAGGTGGGTGTTTGACATTGTTCAGAATTCCATCCATCAATTGTTCTTTTTGCATTTGACCCCCAAGTGGGACGTGGATGACCAGAAGTGTGTCCCATGCCATTTGATTCATGCTATCCTGGCCAATGAGGGGTGATTACCCCAAACCAGTCCTAGGATGCTTGTTTCCGGTCCAGCGATGACCTGACTTTGCAGTTCGGGCTGGACTGTTCCCAGAGGGAACAGTGTCAAGACTGATTTTCATATGGTTAGATCCAAACTGAGGTGCCATGGTGAGCAAAAAACACAATAGATTTAGGTCCAGATCTCTATACTGGAGGTGAGTGTTTGACATTGTTCAGCATTCATTACATCAGTTGTTGTTTTCACATTCAACTAAATGAAGAGATAAAGAAAAAACACCTCCTTGGGCCTTTCTGGTCAAGCTTGTTATCTGGCTAACGTACCCATTGAAGCCACCCATGGATAACTCCCTCAAACTTCTGAACAAAGGCAACAGATGTCTTCTAGTGCTGCTCTTCTTACCTTCCAAGTTTGACAGGACTGATTGCAACATCCGCCTCACTCTTCTGGAAAAATGTATCGGCTTTAAGACGTTCTTCTGAACTGGCTCCATCCTACCCCATGAACCATTTACAGCAAGGGAAAATTGGGCTCAGTGTATATAAAACTCATCCATGACTTTAGGGTGCCCCGGAGCGCTATTCTGACTTCCACAGTGTTCAACTTTTATTTTGAACAATTTGGTGTACTCTGCTAAAGCACTGCCTCTGTTCATGAACAAACAGACAATATCCAGCTTGATCTAAAAATGTACTGTCCAAACGGTGTCCAGGCGCAAACACCTCCACATATCTTAAAAACAGCCATGGATAAAAATATGAAGCCAAGGATAAAGTTCCTCGTTATTACTCCCAGACAAAACTGTAAACTACCAACTAGAAGGACCAAACATCTGAACAAAATGGGTACTTCAACCAAAATCATATCGTCTGGAAAATGATTGATTGGGTATTGTCCTTGATTGTAAACGCACACATGACACCCTTAACAATACAATACCAAACAGTGCAAATGACAAAACAAGAATCAGAATAAATAATAGACCCAATCTATAAAGCTTAGTTGATCCATTGACACATAAAAAGTTATTAAGAGCTGCCTTTTGCTCTGCTGCCTGATTCCTCCCTTGAACAAGAGAATTAGTTGATATCACAGCAGTGTTTGTGCCAAGAAGATGGCAGGCTCTAGAGGCATTTAGCACCTACAAGCTCTTCTGTATAACATATAAGCATTACATATGGGTGCTCCAAAACACCTTTCCAACAAATTGATATTATCTGGTGGAAGCTAAGAACTAAAGGGAAAGGTCTCTCCACGCCTCAACTGGAACTTTTCCACAATTTACCATGCCTTTTTGGGCAATGTCCCATAAATATGGAATGCCCTCTCAGCATATATACACGTGGTTGCCACCTTTACGTAGTTTTGGCTACTCTAGGAATCATTTACTGTCTGTTAAAGATATAGTAATATACATGTACACACGGTACAGTATAGAGAACACTGATCTGCTTCACTGGTGGAACTACATATGTACATTCACTATCGGTTTTGCACAACATATCGCCTGTCTATTTATTTATTTTTGAAAGTTTTATATAGCGCGGACAAGATCTTTGCAGATATCAGAGCGCTTTACAAAGAGGGGTACATGAGGGAGCATAGTCAGACAGATATATCAATAGATCAAACAGTACAAGTAGGTGGCTGCAAAGCCAATCATGTGAGTAATAAGATAACAATACAAATAAGCAAAGGGGTCAAACATGTAGTACAGATCGGTGCATAGTATTAACAGAGTTCGAGATAATAGTTCAAGTGTATTTAGCCATGAGGATAGCTTTTACTTCATTTTTAAAGAGTGTAGTGGAAGAGATAAGCCTGGTTTCGGGAGGGAGTGAGTTCCAGATCCTAGGCGCCATTCCTGAGAAGGAGCGCTTATATGTTTTTTCCTTCCGGAATCTTCGAGGTTTCAGCAGAAGATTGTTTGTGCCTCTAGTGTTTCTAGCTCCGCCAGAGATTGTCAGTTTCTGAGCGAGGTAGCCGGGTGAGTTTAGGTGTACCGCCTTGTGTGTCATGCATATGCTACAGACATGTCAAACTTATTTTGCTAATAAAGTCATTTAGCACCTTTTTTTTGGCTTCAAGGTTTCGCTACACAAAAACTAAATAATAGAAAAAAATATATAGTGAGTTATTGAAGACACAGCAAATTAATCATTAATCGGTCTCCATAGGAAGGCTTACTCAGCGAAACTGTGCACAATAGATGCTTTGGGCAGACACCCTTTTCACTCTTGGCACTTTACCAATGTAGCGTATGTGCAAGAGTATGTATAAGTGCAGTATAAGAGCAGTGACTAAATGGCTATGGAAGCTGAACTCCCAACCTACCAAGAGAGGATCCATACAGACTGATCTCTCTTGAGAGCGAGAGAGATCGAGAGAGAGAGAAAGAAGGAGAGAAGGAAATGGAAGAGAAGGAGGGAGAGAAAGAAGGAGACATACATGGAGAAAGATAGGAGAAGGGTGAAGGAGACCGTGAGCGTGAGAGAGAAAGGCTCAGGGAAAGAATAAGAGAGAAGGAGCGGCAGGGGGAAGAGAGAGCGAGGGAAGAGAAGAGAGAGCGAGGGAAGAGAGAGAAAGATGATTCATGGGCTCATACGGGTGAAGTCCTCCGACCAGTAGAGGTGTGTCCTACCAAGATGGGTTACAGGAGGGATGAAAGAACATTAAAGCCGTGCTCCCACACTCTCCCCCGCACAGATGTCTCCTCCATAGTACGGGGATAGCATGGACAGAGTGAATGCCGTTCAAATCGCTGAGTAAGAAGTCTTGTCGAGAGTCAGTATGAGTATACACGGGTGACGTGCATACCTTAATGCATATACAGAGGTCGAACAATATCTAAAAACATTGTTTTTATTAAATGGAGACCGAACAATGACCTCAACTAAGTAAGTGTGGTATCTGGGGACAGATCAATTGAATGTGTAAAGTGAGTGATGAAATCTCACTTTCACAGCAAAAACGGTGATTGACTGAATGTGGGAATCAAGCTCAGTCACTAGCAATTTCTCGGGGGTGGCGGGTATATTCAATTAATCAGTTTTTAGGTCTCGGCCTGGCGTGAGCAGCACATGCGCTGCCCTTGCCATGCTGAGGGCTTCTTGGAATCAATACGGATTCCAAAGCTTTCAGAGGCCGACTTGAAGCCCCGCCCATCTTTTCTATTCGCTGGAGTCATCCTCGATGGTAAACGCTGGCTCACGATTGGAAAGGAGGCTTTTTAGTCCCTCCTTGTTACTGCCCTGTCCACTTTTGGCCCCGCCCACCGGGATTGGATCTGTCACTTGCGGCATCACACACTCTCCTTCATTAGCTGGGACGCACTATGTTTTTCACACAACGCCAACAGCTTGTTTGCCCAGCAGTCTACTCTTCCGGGGCCTTTATCTCGCTATTGCACGTTCTTTTCCATCCCTGCTTTCTCGTCCGTTTTCCAGTCTTTTTCATCTCCGTTTTCTACATTTCTTTCTCTTTTGCTCAAGGAAAAATATTTATACTGAAAAAATAAGCCATGGTCCACAAAAATCAAGGCTTCTACCGTCCACACGCACCGTCGCTGCTGACATCACTGAGAGTCCCTTGACTCCGTCCAGCCCTTTTAGGCCATCCAGGATTCAGACCAGACTTGTGAGGGCTCTGATTCTTCTGGTCTTTCTGCCTCTGGTACAGATTGGTACAAATTGGCAGTGGTGCTTTTGAATACAGTTTTTTGTGGTTGAATTCTTAGTACAATATTGTATCTGGTTGGTCTGTGAGAGTCAGCAATACGAGGAGCGCCTACATCAGTTCTACCACCCTTTTAGGGGTACCAGCTTAACAGCTGACGTATTCAACCCAGTGACTCCTTCCCAGCTCTTCGGTCGTCCACTGGCACTGGCCCGTCCAGCCTCACTCTCTTGCTCTGGGGACGGAAGACTCGGGTTTCTCTGATCCTAAATCCTCCAGACGGTCTAGGCGCCTTTGGTTTTCATGGAATTTGTGCGGAGCCCGGTGAAGTGTGTGTGTGTTTGGGGGCGAGGGTCAAGAATTGGCCTTCTGTCCTGACGCAGGTCTGAGAATCCGGCAGAGGTATTTCCGAGGTTTTTCAGGCTCATGGCAGCTATTGAAGGGGGCTTAAAAGGTGCTGAGAGTCTGCGAGCGGGGGTGTTGTCTGGAGGTTTGGGACCATAATACAGTTCCTGTTCTGTGCTGCCTCTTGGTCAAACATACAGAGCGGTGCTGGAAGAAGCTCGCATTGCTGACGCCTGTAGCACCCACTAGGCGCTATTGGAGAGAGCTCGCAGTGCAGACGCCTTTAGCACTCACTAGGTGCTATTGGATCGAGCTCGCAGTGCTGACGCCTGTAGCACTCACTAGGCGCTATTGGAGAGAACTCACACCACTGACGCCTGTAGCACGCACTCGGCGCTATTGGAAAGAGCTCGCACTGCTGACGCCTGTAGCACTCACTAGACGCTATTGGAGAGAGCTCGCACTGCTGACGCCTTTAGCACTCACTAGGCGGTATTGGAGCTCGCTCTCACTGCTGATGCCTGTAGCACTCACTAGGCGCTATTGGAAAGAGCTCACACTGCCGGAGAGCGTTCCTGCTGTTGGGGAAAACGCATTCTGCTGCCTGTGTAGAACTGACAATACACTATTAGAGGGGGTGCAACTGTTGGAGGGAGTGCACACTGTAGGAGGGAGTGCACACTGTTTGATGGTGTGTACACTGCTGGCTCCTGTAGCACTCACTAGGCGCTATTGGGGAGAGCTCACACTGTCGGAGAGCGCCCCAACTGCTGGAGAGAGCGCATACTGCTAGCTTGTGTAGCACTGACAATACACTATTAGAGGGAGCTTACACTGTTGGGGGAGTGTACACTGCTGGCTCCTGAAGCACTCGCAAGTTGAAAATGCAATAGGTCTCGCCTTTGATTAAGTTAAAGCCATTTGCTTTGCTAATGGTATTGTATAGCAAAGCAAATGGCTTTTACTTAATAAAAGCGAGACCTCTTGCATTTTCAATGCATGCTCACTCTGACATTCGGCCACATGCATCATTGTTGCCGTTTGCGATTTCTTAATTGCGAAAATTAAGGAATCGCAATTAAGAAATCGCAAATGGCTATGCATCAAGAAATCGCAATTTTTTTTGCGATTTCTTAAATTTCCTTGATTACGATTCAGAATTTGCGAATCGCAATTAAGGAATCCCTTCCCATTGATTCCTATGGGCCTAGAGGCCCATAGGAATGAATGGGAAGCCATTCTCATTTTGCGATTCACAATTAAGGAATCGCAAAATGAGAATGCCATTTCAAGGGTGCACGGGAGGTCTAAAGGACCCCCCTGCACCCCTGAAATTTAACTTTAAGAACATTTTTCACACACACATGCCCCAAGGGCATGTGTGTGTGAAAAGGGCAAGGGCATGTGTGTGTGTAAAATGAAACTTTGAAAAATGCACTTTTGTGTATTTTTCAAAGTTTTCGCAAATTACCATGAAGGCGAACTTCATGGTAATTTACCTCTCCCTATTTGCGAATTCGCAATTTCTAAAGTGTGATGCATTGCATTTAAGAAATCAAAAACTGCGATTTCTTAAAAGCAATCGCAATTTAAGAAATCGCAACATAATTGCGATTCCTTAAATTGCGAAAAAATAAAAAAACATGGCGCATCCCAAAAAAGGAAATTGCATTCGCAAACGGACGATTTTTGCGATTCGCACCGTTTGCGAATGCAATTTACCTTGATGCATGTGGCCGAAAGCCTTTAAAGACAAGAACAAAAATATGCAAAACAGCCATGGCCCGGAGCAGCCCACACTGAAACACTAGACCAGGTTCCTTGTGAACAGGAACACAGGTAATCCCAGATCGTTTTAGGCCTACTGGGCCTCATCGGTGAAGCAAAACTTGAGCCTTGTGTCACACTGACATGCAGGACCTGCCTCTCTTGGCTTGGCCCTCCTACTTAGGAAGGCTCAATCAGAACAAACTTTGAAAGATGGAATTGATGAATTAATCTCATCCACTTGCAATTACTCTGGGCAGCATTCACCCCATTGTATCATTTCAGCTCATCCTTAACAAGACACAGAGGGACCAACCATTTGCAAACCAGAATTGGCCACGCAATTTTACTACCAATGAGGTGATCAATCTCAATTCGCAGGATAACAATTAAGAGGGCCCCAAAAAGTACATTCTTTTTTGCTGACAGATAACATCATGACAGGTTAACACACAACAGAGCCCTGCTCCAGAGCTATCAGTGATGCCAAGTAACCCCCGATATCAGCATCTTCCTGATAAGGTTAGAACAGCATAGACACTAGCAACCCCCTGACCTCTCCACACATCTCCAGTGATCAAACAGACACAGGCACACAACCACCAGTCCCAGCAGCAAGCACCCAAGTAGCTTTACCTCAAAGATTTTGAAGTCGTGGTCTGACCGGTCGTGGCGCAGGCCGTGCTTCCAGGGTATGCGGAATCGTGTGTGCTCGGGGTTCACCCAGGTCAGGCCGGGATACTCGGAGTTATCGATCTGGCTCTTTAACCAGGGAATGATGAGGGGTTTCTGGGAGCTCATGATGGGAAGAGGAGACTTGGTCCTAAATCAGGCAGGGCAGGTTGGATACTCTGCTAGGCAAAACTGTCAGTGTAGACCTAATTCAAGGAATACAAGAAGAGCGCAAGTTAGAAAGAATCAATTATTCACGGTCATAGCTATGGTGCTACTGGTAAGAAGCCCTCACCCCCAGACCCCTCAAAGCACCCAACTCACTGTACACAGAATTCTAACCCCGACCTTACCTTGCGGGTTTAGTATGGTTCAATAATTCAGCTCCTTTAGCTGCATGCGAGGTATGCTGGTGTGCATGGCATTAAACACAGTCGATCTACCCTTAGCGTGGCTCCCCTGCCTAGCACAGAAAGTATTGTGCAATTACAATCTACCTTGGTTTGGTCTAGGGTGCATCATATTACCAAACAAACCAACTAATAAAATATTCTTTGTTTGTTTCTCCTACACAAATACTCCAGGCACAATGTGAAAGAAAAGCATGCTGCTACTCTACTCAACATCTCACTCACTACTATATCCTTGTTACAGTTTATTTGGCAGAACATTCATATGGGTAGTGCAGGAGAGCTGTTTACTGTACCACCCTCCTGGGGGTCCTGCCAAAGTCAGAAGAAATTGTAACATTTCCTCTTTAAGCACTTAGATAGATTCACCAGTTTTATTCCTTTGATCATCTATATTTTGTTCCTTACACAGCTTGACTTGCAACCTTAATTTTTAAAAGTATTTGATTCTAGTGTGTACCTGACCCTTTAATGACCACTCCATTGGCTTTCCTTTTTGTACATCGATGCAGGCTCACCCCAATATGGCTGTGCTGAGGTCTTGCAAGATCTGAGCTTGTTTGAATTGTATTTTTAAGCTGCTGTTGGCTTCTCTGCACTGCCACTATTGAAGAGTTTTTATTTTTTTTCTTCTTGTGTCACCAGTGCATCCTTTCTGTTGGTCCCTCACTGTCTTTCTGTCCTCATACACCTGAGCAAGGCAGCTACTCACTCAGGTCCATCCACTACTAGATCGGTGGCATAATGGAGATCCCCTTGTGTGCAGGGCTCAACCTCTGAGGATACTGAATGGACGGTTCTTCCACTAGAATCTGCAAATCTTGTTTCTGTGCCACTTTGTGAGACATTGGAGGTTTGGTGGGGTGTGGGCGACGCAGCAGCCCTACCCTCCTGTGATTCGGACGTGTGGTCAAGTTCTAGGTATGCAGGAGGACCATTGGTGGGTGGATAAGATTAGGTGGGCCTCTTGGCTTCAGACAACTGGGCAGTGGTAACTAGGCCCTTCTTGTTCCACTGGCACGGCTGCACACCGCTCTGCGGTTATGACCTTGTTTGTGGGTTAATGACTTATGTGCTGGTGTAAGTGGGATAAAGAAGTTTTATTTGTGGATAGTTTTAAGGTAGGATCTACGTTGAGTAGCGGAGATATTAAAGGGAGTGTAATGGCAGAAGGGCAGAATAAGGCATGATAGAGGCACTGTTGGTCTTGGAGGCAGTGGGGCGGGAGGTGCAGCCTGGTGTTCTGGACCTGGCGTGGGTGCCTAAAAGGATTCGCTCAACGCGTTTTGTGTCTGGAGGTGTGGGGGCTGCCCTTTTGACGTGCTCCCCGTCAAAGTCCTAAGTGAGGAGAAGTGGTGAAGGGGCAAGCAGGGGAGGGAGCAGAGGCCACGACCTAGGGCGGCCCTCCAGGGATGACAGGCCCTACTGGCGCTGTTGGTAAAGAAATATTCAACGGATTCTAAACCGTCCCATTACATGGGTCTGCATTCCGGGCTGATATGGAAGATCTGGATACAAGCAACTTAGGATTGGTTTCGCCCCAAGTGAGACGGGTATGCCGAGACATGGGTTCCCTGCTCACTGTGCTACTGGAATCAAGCCATACCTGTCTGATAAATGAACCCTTATCAGGGTGACACCGGTCCTGCGTTGCTTGTATTCCTGGTTCAGGGAGGATCTGGCTTGGCAGTTCGGTCTGGACTGTTGCCATTGGAGCAGGGTCAAGACTGATTTGCATATGGCTGGGTTCACCTTGAGTTGACATAGTGGGCGAACAAGGATGAATTGCAGTGCGGTCCAAGCAACTGCCAGTGGCTGAGATTAATTCAAGCATTCCAACTATCACCTTGTTGTTGGTGCAGTTGACGCCCTAAGTACAACAGGTATGCCCAACCATGGATCCCGTGCTCACTGTGCCACTGGCATCCTTCCTATACCTGGCTGATGAGCCCTTATCAGGGTGAAACCCGTCCTGGGTTACTTGTTTTTTGGTTCACGGAGGATCTACATGGCAGTTTGGGCTGGACTGCTCCCATGGAGCAGGGTCAAGGCTGATTTGCATATGGCTGGGTCCAAACCGAGGTGGCATGGTGGGGAAAAACAATTGACTGGGATGCAGCCGGAATGAATTCCAGTGGCTGAGATTAATTCAAGCATTCCATCCATTGCCTTGTTGTTGTAATTAGTTGCCATTGAGTTATGTTTGTTACATTGCCGTGTGCAGTAAAGGAGTTGTTGGGAAAGAGATTCTAGATGTACCTTTTGTCCTACGTTGAGGGGACAGAAAAATCCATAGTCAGATTTCCTGGGGCGGTTTCGGTGAGGAATTTGGAGGATTTGGACAGAGTTTTGCTTATTTGGTCAGCACAATAAACAGAGTTGGGTGTAGTAGGGGCAGGAAACTGAAAGACAAAAGTAAACTGGCAATGCTCTGGGATGTGACGGAAGGGTGCATTTCGAGTAATGAGAGTGTGCTGTTGTGCAGGAAAATGTTTAAGGGATTATTTACGGAAGGCGGAGAGGGATAGACAGGTTTTTGAATTGTTTAGTGAGGCCAGTTCTTTTTTTTTTAGAACATACGGCAAGTGCATTGGCAATTTTTAGCTGAGTTATACACCGTCTCACTAGACTCTAAGCGCTGCGACACAAGACCCGGTCAGCACGGCGCTCTGTTCACTATTCCCTCGTGAGTTCACGTCCAGTATAGCCAAGCACTCGCATTCCATAACGCTGTGGTGCTCACATTGAGCAGCGTTGACGTCTGTGCTCCAATTGACCCCAGCATTGCACTCTTTAACCACACATTGCCAGACCTACTGGAAGTGGCCTTAACATATGTCCGAGACAATATGAAGGCCGAGGCCTGCAGTTATGGGGACCACATGTACCTTCTAGAAGGTTGAGCAGGGAGGCAGTATCCTATAGGAGTGCGAGTAGAAAGACATGCCTCTCACTGTCATAACATAACTTGGGTTGAGGTGACAGTAGCCGCTTTTATCCAGTATAAGCGGAGTGCAGCTGAGGGCTCGAGAAAGTGATAAAGCCACAGTGAGTTGCATGATTTTGAGTTTACCGGGGGACAGTTTTACGGATGTCCATACCATAAATGTGCAAAGGCAGGGTGGCACACAGTGCTTGAAATGGAAAAATATAAGTGCAGGTACTATGTAGCAGAGTACCTGCTTGTTTCAGAGAAGTGTCGGTACACTCCAATTAAAAGTATAGCATTTCTCTAGAGAAGTGCCGGTACTCACCCTCTCAAAATAAACAAGCAGTCAGCCTCTCTCTTTGCTGTGTCCCACGGCACCCATGCATGTTAGATTGAGTGGGCGCCGTGATCAGGCGCGCCGCGCGCGCGGAGCCCGTGCATATATTTTAAAAGTGACAGGCTGCTTGTAAAATGAAAGCGTGCATTGCGCGCTGTTTGCAGCGTCATTTCAGGCTACCAAGCCTTACCGTTTTACACCCAGTCCGTAAGGGGGAATTAATGAACAAAAATAATTCTAAAATGGGTACCGTGCAACATCATGTGCGTCGCCTGTGCATATTAAATTAAGGAGGCGCTGTGATGATATGCGGCGCCAGTGAATATATTAAAGAATTGACAGGCTGCTTGCAAAATGAAATCACATATTGCTGTACATGACCCTTGCCAGTACAACAAAACAAGGTCAAAACAAAGACTAAACAAACAAGACCTCCCGCGGGCCCCTGCCCCCTTGAACTCTCCGGTTCCACACTCACCCCCTCTTACCTGCCGCAAGGGGGGCTTGGGGGAGGGAGCTGACCGAAGGGAGGTCTCCTCCCCCGGGCATTTTGGGAGGGCTGCGAGGGGTTTTAACAATTATGTAGAACCTTCTAGAATTGGGCTGGTCTAGTAGGTTTTACCAGCCCAATTATAAACCCAGGTGTCCCCTCCTCCTACAAAAAAAAAAAAAAAAAAAATAACTGTGGGTCTGACAAAGAATTCAAAACATGCTATGTGTAGCTGGCTATGTATCTGTTATTCCTCTAGAGATGGAAGACAGAAAGGACAGTAAACCACTGTGGAAAAATGTCCATCAGTTACGCGATAGTGGGCGCCCAGTACATCATGTGGTCTACTCCACAGTAGTATAACCACCACTCTATCACCATAGATCAATATTGGAGAAGAAGAGTGATGGATGGATGTCTGGTGGATTGAGTTGTCGTAACTGTGAGCAGTGCAAAAAATTAAAGTGTGAAAATTGAAAAGTATAAGATTGGATGGTGCATACAATTTTCTTTTATTCTGGCGTTAAGCACCTCCAAGGTTAAAAATAAAGTGCAAGTAAGTCAGGTGGTTCAAACAAATACCTTCTGACTGGGCTATCTGGTCGACATGTTTCTGCGGTTATTGGTCAAGTGTTACCATCCGCTTCCTCAGGACCCATTAACTTAGTTGCTACTGCTAAGTAAATAATAAGTGAAAAATAGGACAATATACAAACATACAAAGTGTCACCTGTACACTTCCATTTTCTCCTGTGAGTGTCCATTTTTGATATAGCCAGCGAATCCACATGTAATGAAAAACACAATAACATAGCACTCACATTAGTTAAGGCTATCCCAAGACACATTTTGTCAATATTTGTGATGTTATATCTAGGTCAAAGTTACCTTCGAATATCCCACATTGTTAAAATAATAATCAATGTCTCACCTTAATTTGTAAGGGAAAACGCCTCACCTCACCTGGCAAACAGCTCAGGAAAATGAAGCACCGCTCTGTAGTGCAGAAAAATATATACAGGGTCAGTGTCAATAAAGCGCAGTGTCTGGCAATAACAGAAGCCCAACCAAGGTGGGTGCCCAGAAAGACATTCCACGCATGGGGGGCCCGTTAAACTATCGTTATGCCCGTAAATATGCCGGATGCGGTGTATTCACCATCAATGTGCCGTGATATCAGCAGTCAGAGTGTTTCCAGAGCTGCGGTGTAGGTAATTGTTATGTCTATTGCGTTATTCGCCAAAGATAGATAGGAGAGAGACGATCCTCCAATAGGCGAAATGTAATCATGGTCTCACTATGTTAGTACCATCAAAGAAAAATGCATCTCTAACGGTAACGTCGCTCGCTCCAATGAGACTAAGACCTAGTCATGAGCGCTCCCACCCATTCTGGCAAGCGGCGCATAGCGAGCGCTGCTGGTCTATCAAAGAGTTAAGTGAAGCCCCTCCTGCTGCCTTACCTATCCGTCGGTACTTCTGACAGCCGGCCGGGCTGTTTGGGGAGGTGCCTTGTAAGACGACGTGCACTTCCTTATTGATTCTGTGCCTGCGCATCAGATCATGCGCGCAGAGGCCAGAACTACCGCTGCTCATGGGAAGTGTAGTCCGCATGGGTGACAGCGAGCGTGCATGCGCGCGAGTGTGATCAAAAAACTACAGAAACGGGAGATGTAGTTCATTGAAAAGGCTATGCAATCGCGCTCGTTCCAGCCAGTAAATAGACCTAGTGACACGTCAAGGACCACCATACCGAGGGGCTTATCTGTAGTAATATTTATTTAAGGCTAAATTCATAATCTCCATAATATTAGTCAGATACCAGCACTGATGACTCGGTGATGTAATTGCAACTATCATCGCATGGAGGGTCCCTGAATGTAAAGAGACTCAGTGAAGTTCGAGACCGTGTTCTATCTTAATGCGGTCTCATTGAGTCCCTTGTATGTAAGTGTCCACCACACATGACAATTATTGGTGTGTTGAGCAGATCTACTGTCGACTGCCTAGTGTTTTCTGGTGTAGATTCTAATACTGTCAGTCTTAGGGTGGTCAGATGATCCGGAGCTCTCTTGTTAAGGAGTGACCCAGTGTGTATAGAGCTAAAACCCATCTTAGCGTGGAACAGGGGATTACTATTAAGCAGTGGGCCTAACAGTGGCTCTATCTGGACACCCTCTGGGTAGGTTCTGTTCCATGTCTCATAGGCCAAGCCTAACTCAGGATAGCAGACGATGGCCAGCCAGGCAGATTTCTCAGAGTTCATGCATTGTCTACAGTGTCATCCACGGGATGTCTTCGTTGAGCCCGTTCTTGTCGCAGTTAAGCTTGTAGACCCATTTTTGTTCGATTCTGAACAAGTGTCTGGATATGTCCGTGATGTGGTTGGGAATGTTGGGTTGTTCTAACACAGTCCACTCAAAGTCCGTGGGTCTGTGCCCTACTTGAATGAAGTGATTGGTCAGTCTTGTTGACTGTTTTTGGCATCTTATTGTGCTCTTGTGTTCTGAGATCCTAGTCTTCACCTTACGGGTGGTCATGCCAACATATCTCAAGGTACACGGGCAGGTAATTAGATAAATCAAATTACTGCTGTTGCAGTTAGTAAACCTTCTCTGTTCCCAAGGTCGAGTGGTTCCTATATCTACTGAGGTAGTTCTTCTCGTTTGCGGACATGCCGCACAGCTGCCACAGGGGTGGTGTCCCGTCACTGGTGGCATATTCCAAACAGTGCCCACTTGATGGATTGGCTTGGGTGGAGGTCTGGTATGTACAAGTCTGTCTCTCAGACTCGTCGCTCTTTTGAATGCAAAAAGTGGTTGTGGAAGGGAATCTTCTCCTGTATTTAGGATCCTCCAGTGTTTGCGGACAATTCGTTGTATGGCGTTAGATCTTGTGCTAAAAGTGTTTACACAAGTAAGCCTGTCGTTCTTGGTCTTGGGGACCGGTGGTTCCAACAAGGACTCCCTGTTATTGTTAGCCGCTCTTTTTCTTGAGCGCCGGATCAGTTTCTTGGGATAGTTCCGTTCAACCAGTTTAGATGTCAGATCATCTGAATATTTGGCCGTGTCCTCCTTGTTGGTGCAGTTCCGCTGCACTCGCAGAAACTGCCCATATGGGAGATTGTCCCGTAAAGATTTAGGGTGACAGCTGGTATATTGCAATAGAGAGTTGCGAGCCATTGGTTTTCTGTACAGCTCGGTCTTCAGGCCCTGTGGTGTGATCGTAATTAGCAGGTCCAAGAAAGCCAAGGATTGTCGGCTGTTCTCCAAGGTGAATCGTAGGAACGGGTTCTGCTCGTTGAGCCACTTGTGGAAGTCATGGAGGGATTGTTCATCGCCACGCCAGATCACAAGGATATCGTCGATATACCTCTTCCAAGTGCATATCGATTCCAAAAATGGGTTCGTATTGGTGAGAACCAGGTCTTGTTCGAACTTGTGCATGTACAGATTCGCCAGGGACGGAGCAAAAACGCTGCCCATGCTCGTCCCAGACGTCTGCAGATAGAACTTGCCTTCGAACTCAAAGAAGTTCTCTTTCATGGCCAGCGTTTTTGGAGAACAGCCGACAATCCTTGGCTTTCTTGGACCTGCTAATTACGATCACACCACAGGGCCTGAAGACCGAGCTGTACAGAAAACCAATGGCTCGCAACTCTCTATTGCAATATACCAGCTGTCACCCTAAATCTTTACGGGACAATCTCCCATATGGGCAGTTTCTGCGAGTGCAGCGGAACTGCACCAACAAGGAGGACACGGCCAAATATTCAGATGATCTGACATCTAAACTGGTTGAACGGAACTATCCCAAGAAACTGATCCGGCGCTCAAGAAAAAGAGCGGCTAACAATAACAGGGAGTCCTTGTTGGAACCACCGGTCCCCAAGACCAAGAACGACAGGCTTACTTGTGTAAACACTTTTAGCACAAGATCTAACGCCATACAACGAATTGTCCGCAAACACTGGAGGATCCTAAATACAGGAGAAGATTCCCTTCCACAACCACTTTTTGCATTCAAAAGAGCGACGAGTCTGAGAGACAGACTTGTACATACCAGACCTCCACCCAAGCCAATCCATCAAGTGGGCACTGTTTGGAATATGCCACCAGTGACGGGACACCACCCCTGTGGCAGCTGTGCGGCATGTCCGCAAACGAGAAGAACTACCTCAGTAGATATAGGAACCACTCGACCTTGGGAACAGAGAAGGTTTACTAACTGCAACAGCAGTAATTTGATTTATCTAATTACCTGCCCGTGTACCTTGAGATATGTTGGCATGACCACCCGTAAGGTGAAGACTAGGATCTCAGAACACAAGAGCACAATAAGATGCCAAAAACAGTCAACAAGACTGACCAATCACTTCATTCAAGTAGGGCACAGACCCACGGACTTTGAGTGGACTGTGTTAGAACAACCCAACATTCCCAACCACATCACGGACATATCCAGACACTTGTTCAGAATCGAACAAAAATGGGTCTACAAGCTTAACTGCGACAAGAACGGGCTCAACGAAGACATCCCGTGGATGACACTGTAGACAATGCATGAACTCTGAGAAATCTGCCTGGCTGGCCATCGTCTGCTATCCTGAGTTAGGCTTGGCCTATGAGACATGGAACAGAACCTACCCAGAGGGTGTCCAGATAGAGCCACTGTTAGGCCCACTGCTTAATAGTAATCCCCTGTTCCACGCTAAGATGGGTTTTAGCTCTATACACACTGGGTCACTCCTTAACAAGAGAGCTCCGGATCATCTGACCACCCTAAGACTGACAGTATTAGAATCTACACCAGAAAACACTAGGCAGTCGACAGTAGATCTGCTCAACACACCAATAATTGTCATGTGTGGTGGACACTTACATACAAGGGACTCAATGAGACCGCATTAAGATAGAACACGGTCTCGAACTTCACTGAGTCTCTTTACATTCAGGGACCCTCCATGCGATGATAGTTGCAATTACATCACCGAGTCATCAGTGCTGGTATCTGACTAATATTATGGAGATTATGAATTTAGCCTTAAATAAATATTACTACAGATAAGCCCCTCGGTATGGTGGTCCTTGACGTGTCACTAGGTCTATTTACTGGCTGGAACGAGCGCGATTGCATAGCCTTTTCAATGAACTACATCTCCCGTTTCTGTAGTTTTTTGATCACACTCGCGCGCATGCACGCTCGCTGTCACCCATGCGGACTACACTTCCCATGAGCAGCGGTAGTTCTGGCCTCTGCGCGCATGATCTGATGCGCAGGCACAGAATCAATAAGGAAGTGCACGTCGTCTTACAAGGCACCTCCCCAAACAGCCCGGCCGGCTGTCAGAAGTACCGACGGATAGGTAAGGCAGCAGGAGGGGCTTCACTTAACTCTTTGATAGACCAGCAGCGCTCGCTATGCGCCGCTTGCCAGAATGGGTGGGAGCGCTCATGACTAGGTCTTAGTCTCATTGGAGCGAGCGACGTTACCGTTAGAGATGCATTTTTCTTTGATGGTACTAACATAGTGAGACCATGATTACATTTCGCCTATTGGAGGATCGTCTCTCTCCTATCTATCTTTGGCGAATAACGCAATAGACATAACAATTACCTACACCGCAGCTCTGGAAACACTCTGACTGCTGATATCACGGCACATTGATGGTGAATACACCGCATCCGGCATATTTACGGGCATAACGATAGTTTAACGGGCCCCCCATGCGTGGAATGTCTTTCTGGGCACCCACCTTGGTTGGGCTTCTGTTATTGCCAGACACTGCGCTTTATTGACACTGACCCTGTATATATTTTTCTGCACTACAGAGCGGTGCTTCATTTTCCTGAGCTGTTTGCCAGGTGAGGTGAGGCGTTTTCCCTTACAAATTAAGGTGAGACATTGATTATTATTTTAACAATGTGGGATATTCGAAGGTAACTTTGACCTAGATATAACATCACAAATATTGACAAAATGTGTCTTGGGATAGCCTTAACTAATGTGAGTGCTATGTTATTGTGTTTTTCATTACATGTGGATTCGCTGGCTATATCAAAAATGGACACTCACAGGAGAAAATGGAAGTGTACAGGTGACACTTTGTATGTTTGTATATTGTCCTATTTTTCACTTATTATTTACTTAGCAGTAGCAACCAAGTTAATGGGTCCTGAGGAAGCGGATGGTAACACTTGACCAATAACCGCAGAAACATGTCGACCAGATAGCCCAGTCAGAAGGTATTTGTTTGAACCACCTGACTTACTTGCACTTTATTTTTAACCTTGGAGGTGCTTAACGCCAGAATAAAAGAAAATTGTATGCACCATCCAATCTTATACTTTTCAATTTTCACACTTTAATTTTTTGCACTGCTCACAGTTACGACAACTCAATCCACCAGACATCCATCCATCACTCTTCTTCTCCAATATTGATCTATGGTGATAGAGTGGTGGTTATACTACTGTGGAGTAGACCACATGATGTACTGGGCGCCCACTATCGCGTAACTGATGGACATTTTTCCACAGTGGTTTACTGTCCTTTCTGTCTTCCATCTCTAGAGGAATAACAGATACATAGCCAGCTACACATAGCATGTTTTGAATTCTTTGTCAGACCCACAGTTATTTTTTGTTTTTTTGTATGCTGTCACGGGGGATATAACTGTGCGATGGTCTTAAAACACACCCCTTGAACCCCAGAATAAATGTTAGTTGATTGTAGTCCCCTCCTCCTAGCCACCATTTTAGGTTTGGTGACCTGGTGGCTAGGAGGACAGTTAGCGTTTTTTGTGTCTGGTTTATTGGTAGTTTGTAAGGTAGCTTTGTCAGGCTTATTGTACTTAATTCTATTCCAATGGAGGATTATCGTGTACTCGAAGCCATGCGCCTTTTATCTGAGGCAGGTCGCATGGATTTGCTGGTGGGAGGGGGGCCGGCGCGCCCTCAGCGCCAGGCCTCTGCTGGCGTGTCCGCTGCTGTGTTGGCGTGCTCGTCGCCGAAGAGGAGACGTCCGAGCCAGGTAAGCAAAAGGGGCCGGTCCCGTACGAGGAAACCGGCCCCTCCTGGGCCTGCGAGTCTGGCGGTTGGGGAGGCGGAGGCTCCGTCAGTGTCCGGCGCTTCAGGTGCGGGCGGGAGGGCGACGCGTGCGGCTCCTGCGTCTAAGGTGAGAGTTGCGGTGGGGGCGGGGGGAGCTCCGGCCATGTCCGGCGCTACGGCGGGGCAGGCGCGTGAGACAGGAGGCACGCTGCTTTTCCCCCCGGCTGTGCGGGCGGGCGGTGCGGCTCGTAATGAAGCGTTGGCTTCGGGTTCTGCTTCGGCGGGAAGGCGGGGGAGAGGGGGTCGGGGAGGGAGCAGGAAGCGCTCCGCATCGGACCCGCTGCTCGAGCGGCGGTTGCAGCCTGTGGAGGTGCTCTCTGCACGAGGAGCGCGCAGGGGCTCTGTTCAATTCGTCTTACAGGGGGCATGCCAGGAGCAGGTTGAGCCCATTATAAATGATTCTGAGCTGGTTGTAGCTGAGCCTCAGTTTGCGCCTGAGGCAGGCTCCCGAGTTTTGTTATCCCCCTCTAAACATTTAGTGCCAGACACACATGCTGTGGAGAGGAGGGGTACAGGTAGGTTTGTATCAGGTGTGGTGGAGGGCTCTGGGGGCTTGGAGCCTCATGGTGGTCAGGTATTTTCTTACCATTATTCTGGTACTGCTATGGTGGATAATGTGGGCAGCCCTTTATTGTTTTCCACTCCTGGTTCTTCGGTGGGTGCTGCTTTGTCTGTAGGGGGGGTTCCAGGGGAGAGGGAGAGTGGGCCCAGATGGGTGAAGGGGGTTCTCTTTCTGGTTTTGCTTTGGGGCAGGAGGCTTCACGGTCAGGGGGCTTTGGGTCTTCTGGTTTGCTGGAGGTGGTTGACCGTTTTCAGAGGGAGGGCAGGAGTGTGTCACAGGTGGGCCATGGTTCCTTTTCTTGTGATATCAATGTAGCAGGACATGCACCTGGTGCAGGGTTGTCGGGGCTTGTAAGGGCAGTTGTGGATAATCTTGTAGGGGTTTGCCATCCTGGTGTGAGGAGTGTAGGGGGTGTGGGTTTCCCTGGCATGATGTCGGGGCATGAGGGGGGTTTCAGGCAAGTGAGTGGTGGGCCTGTACAAGGGCCTGGGGATGCGGTCCCACGTTGGACAGGGGATGCAAGGGGCCCCTATTTTATGTTTAGTTCTCCTGGGTGGGAACATTTTGGTGCTGCAGGTCTAGCGCAGCGAAGTTTACAAAAGGACGGTGAAGGTCACGATTGGCGTGCAAAGGCTCTTGTTCAGGCTTCTTCTTCAGCGGTGGCGGTTGATAATTTGGATTGCAGTGAGGATGAAGAGGTGATAGGTGACTCTCCGGTCAGGGAGGTGCCTTTGAGAGTTGGTGTTCGAGGACGTTCTTTAGACAGATTTCAAGTGATGAATGTTGGTTCAAATTTGCGGGGGACAGAATCTGGTTTAGGTGTAGTATTTAGGGACCCTAGCACACCAGTCCAAACTTTTTCTTTTCAGGACAGGATAGGTGCAGCGGTCCAGACTTGGCAGGGCGTGGTGCAGTCCAATTACGCCGAGGTGAAGTGAGGAGAATGCCTAGCGCGGCCCTCTCTGTTCCACCGAGGGAACCCGACGCGGTCAGCACACGAGGGTCCGGCGTGACCCCGCTGGCCCCAACGAATAGCAGGTCTAGGTGGTCCACCTTACCGTCGGCTATGGAGCCACAGAGTCAGCGCAAGGGGAGGTACGGGCGTGTACAGTCTGCTCCCCCTCCTGGAGGTTCTTCACAACAATTAAAATGTAATATTGCTGATGCCGGGTTAGGTAAGACCCGTAGTGTGGTGTTTCCTGCTGACCTTGATTCAGTGGTCCTGGATTATGATGAAGACAGTCCCGAAGAAGGAGAGTTACGGGACATGGAGGGGGGGGGGGAGCCCTCTCATGTGTCTGGTTGTGTTTTTCAGGCTCAAGCGGTGCAAAGACAAGTACAGGAGAGACGAGAACACGGCCCGTCAGTCAGGGCGCCTCGAAGACAGGATACATTGGTATCGGCACCACGGGCTGAGCCTGCGAGAGTGGTCTCTTTGTTACCAGGTGAGCAGTTAGCTGCACAGGCCAAACCGACTATGGTGTCTGTGGGCACAGGTGGGGAAGGGGCTGTTGGGGTTGGTGAAGGGCGGTTGCTGAAGGGACGTTACGTTAAAGACACTGCTGTAGGCACTGACGATGTTTTGGACATTACAGGTAAAGTGGAGAGTTGTACTAGCACTGAGGCTTCAAGTGGTGTAAAAGA
Organism: Lissotriton helveticus; assembly: GCF_964261635.1. Taxonomy (NCBI): domain Eukaryota; kingdom Metazoa; phylum Chordata; class Amphibia; order Caudata; family Salamandridae; genus Lissotriton; species Lissotriton helveticus. Next base: position 1,613,023,049 of record NC_136068.1, on the reverse strand, counting down.
GCCATTGGCTAGCAAGGAATTGAAAATTAAAAAATTACCTTATATGGGGGTCACGAAGCCTTTGGGTGCCCATTTAATGTTGGCTACAAAAGAGAGAATTTGGAAGGGTGAATATGTTGAACTTCTTAAGTTACTACACCGGGAAGTCCGGTCCAAAGAAGGGTCCAAGGAAGAAGAATTTGAGCTTGCAAAACGACCTAGAGTTCCATTAACCATTGAGAATTGGACGGCTGCATTCCTTATATATGCGAGTGTGTATTGTGAAAAATTTCCAGAGCGCAGCGTGTCTCTGTTTAAATACATGGATGTTATACGTAAGGCGCAGCTTACTGGGGGGGGATTTGCTTGGTCCCAATATGATGAGGAGTTCAGGGCCAGGATGGCTTGGGATCCGGAGGCCAAGTGGGGGGAGCTGGACACTGATTTATGGCAGCATACTATGGGATCTGCTTCGGGGGGTAAGACGATTTTTACGGCTAGTGGTCTCCCCTTAATTTACTGGCCCTTTCAGGGCAAGCCCACCCGGGGAGGGGTGGGGAGTAGCTCAAACACACAGTATGGAGTTGGCACGTGCTGGGAATTTAATAAAGGGTCCTGTAGTAGAGAGTATTGTAAGTTCAGACATGAATGCTCCGGTTGTGGTAAGCGGCACCCCTTGGCTAGATGTTGGGATAACAAGCCACCAGGAGGTCCACAAGGGAAACAGTCGGGTGCAGGTGGTTCAGGGACGTCCCAGCAGTTTTCAGGGGGTAGGGGATCTAGAGGTAATCAGGGTGTTGGGCCCAAGGGCTCATACACCGGTTAAGTTGGAAAAGTTGCGCCTTGCGCTTCAGGATTATGATGATGAAGCTGTGAAATGCAAATTGTTGGACGGTTTTGAATTTGGATTTCGTTTGGGTTACATGGGTTCCAGACAAAGGAGATGGTCTGCTAATTTGAAATCAGCGTCTGAGCATGGCGCAGTGGTGCAAGACAAATTGAACAAAGAAGTACATGAAGGAAGGATGGCTGGCCCTTTTCATGATTGGCCGATCCATAATTTGATAATATCACCTGTTGGAGTGGTCCCTAAAAAAGATCCGGGACAATTCAGGCTTATTCAGCACTTGTCATGGCCGGAAGGGTCGTCTGTGAACGATTTTATTGACCCAGATTCTACTTCGGTCTCTTATTCCTCAGTTGACGTGGCCATGTCACTTGTTGTGACCGCGGGCGCAGCTGCTGAGATGGCTAAGTGTGACATTAAGTCTGCTTTTCGGCTGCTGCCTGTCCATCCAGATGACTGGTGTCTCCTGGGCATACAATTTTCAGGAAAATGGTATGTGGATAAGGCATTGCCAATGGGTTGCTCCATTTCATGTGCTCTTTTTGAGTGTTTCAGCACTTTTCTACAATGGTACTTTACTCATCAGTCTGGTCACTCACTGGTAACGCACTACCTAGATGACTTTTTCTTTGTCGGGTCCCCGGGCTCCACGGAGTGCCAGTCTGCTCTGGACACTTTCCAAGGGCTTATGGAGGATCTGGGAGTTCCTTTAGCTCCCGAGAAAACTGTGGGTCCTGTCACTGTCTTGTCCTTTCTGGGAATTGAAATTGATTCTGTGGCAATGCGGGCTCGCTTGCCAGAGGATAAGAAAGTGAAGATGCTGGAGTTACTGGAAACCATGTTGTCAAAACGGAAGGTGATGGTGAGAGACATTCAGGTGTTGCTGGGTCACCTCAATTTTGCGTGTAGGGTGGTGAGAGCAGGGAGAACTTTTTGTCGCAGATTGGGCAGGGCTCTTGCAGGTCAACATTTGCCTCACCACCGTGTTCGCTTGTCTGCTGGTGTCAAGGAGGATTTGAGAATGTGGAAATTTTTTCTCTCTTCTTTTAATGGTGTACCTTTGGTTCGGTATGTTGACTTCCAGTGGGATGTGCAAATGTTTTCTGATGCAGCAGGCAGTGAAGGATTTGGTTTATATTGGAATGGGAGATGGTGTGCGGAACGATGGCCGGATGAGTGGTTGAATGGTGGTCGCAGCATAACCTTTTTGGAGCTTTTTCCTTTACTGGTGGCTTTGACCCTGTGGGGGGAGGTGTTGGCACACAAGAAGGTGCTTTTTCGTGTGGACAACATGGCTGTGGTAGAGATTGTTAATCGACAGTCCGCCAGGGATGAACAGGTTTTGAAGCTCATGAGAGTATTTGTGCTGGGCTGTTTGAAACACGACATTCACTTTCGTGCTTTGCACATTCCTGGTGTGGACAATGACATTGCGGATGCTTTGTCTCGTTCACAGTGGGGGAGATTCCGTGGACTGGCCAGGGAGGCGGACAGATCACCAACCCCGATGCCGATTCATCTGTGGCACGTAGGCAACGCCGGGTCTTACAACTGGTGGTAGGTTCTTTATCTGTGTCTACGCGTTCCTCTTATTCCCTGGCTTGGAAGGAGTTCCTGGTGTCCGGCGCTTGCAGGCGGGAGGAGGTTTGGCGTCGTTCTGAAGATGTGGTGAAATTCATTTTAGATCTAATGGATAAAGGTTTGACTAGAGTAACGATTGCAGGGAAACTGGCAGGGATAGCTTTCATGGGTAAGTTAGTTTGGGGTTATTCTCCTTCGGCGGGTGAGATTGGCAGGAGAATGCTTGAGGGCTGGGCTAGAGAGCAAGGCCATTCTAGTAGATTAAGGGCTCCTTTATCTTGGCAGACGCTGGCTCGGTTGATAGCTATTTTGCCTTTGGTTTGTACAGATGACTTTGAGTCTTGCTTGTTCTCCATGTTAATGGCATTTATGTTTTTTGGAGCTTTTAGGGTTTCGGAGTTGTTGGGCTCAAAATGTAAGTGTGGAATCTTTTGGCCTGATGTGTTTTGTTCTGATGAAGGGGTGCATGTTTGGTTAGCTAGTTCCAAAACTGATCAGAAGAAGTTGGGGAAAGGAGTGTGGTTGGAAGCGCGCTCTCCTCAGATTACTTGCCCTTTGCTGTTGGCTCGGCGCTGGCGTTCTTTATCAGAGGGTGGTGATGATTCTCTTGTTTTCCAGCATATTAATAACACTCCTGTTACAGCATACCAATTTCGCATGGTTTTGCGCAAGGCGTTACAACACTTGGGTTTGGATGGGAATTTATATGGTACACATTCTTTCCGGATTGGTGCTGCAACTGAAGCTTTTAATAGAGGATGGACGCAAAGGGATATCATGAGGTTGGGGCGTTGGTCTTCGAACTGCTTTCAGCGTTACGTGAGAGGTCCGGTGGAGGAGGCGCTTGCGTCATCTTCCTTTCCATAAGCTTTAACTATGTTTTCTCTTACAGGATCAGTAGCTGGGCCCCGTTCTTCAGTGGTGACGGTCTGGATAGTTGGGCATTCCTTCGTGAAATGGGCCCGAGTCCAGGCGGCGCAGAGTTACTTCGGAGAGCTTTTGGGTTTTAATGCTCAAATGTTTAACATTGTTTGGAAGGGGAAAGGTGGTATGCTCTGGAGAGAGTTAATTCCATGTCTCAACAATAGTATGGTGGGCGGGCTCTGTCCTGACATTCTGGTGATTCATTTGGGGGAGAACGATCTCTGTACCACTAAGGGTGTTGTATTGTTGCGAGCTATCAAAAAAGATTTGAGTCTCATCAAAGAGTTTTGGGCTGGTTGCCATGTTTTCTGGACTGAACTAGTTCCGCGTACGATTTGGAGAGGAGCAGTAAACCCCAGAGCTGTAGACAGAGCCAGGAAAAAAGTGAATTCTGAGGTTTCTAGATGTTGCCGGTTGCTTGGTTTCAGTAGGATTTCCCATAGAGAGATACGCTTCGAGACAGTGGAGTTTTTCAGGGACGATGGTGTTCATCTTTCCAGAATAGGGATGGATCTGTATTTGTTGGAGCTGTGTGAGGTTTTGGCACGATCACTGTTGATGCAGCGTTGAATTTTGTTAGTTTCTACTTCTATTTTCCTAGTTGGGGGGGCAGAAAGGGGGGTGGTGTAGTTTTCCTCCCCCCCCCAACCTTTCTGGGTGGCGGGGTTTTTGTTATTTCGGTGCTGTTTATTGTAAAGTTTTTGGTGAGTATTGGTCTGATTCATTGATTGACAGGTAAAGGGGAAGTTGGTCATTGTTTGACCGTTCAGGTTTTGGGGGGTCTTGACAGGGGTGAAGGGTCAGGCAGGCTTTTGGTTATAGAGGGCCTGGTTTTCATTATGTGATGGGGGTTGTTGATGACGTAATGTGTTAAGTGATGACGTAATGATTTAATGGATGATGTAATGCTTTATTGATGATGTTATGTTTATAATGTTATTGTAATATTTTAATGCTGTATTGTTGGGTGGGGGAGGGGCCAAAGAACTTTAGGGGAGGGGGTGGGGGCGGGGTTTGAAGTTATTTATTTATTTAGTGAGGTCTAGTTTTGTCAGGCTTTGACAGGATTTACATATTGTAATGTGCACCTGTTTCCTAATAAAGCGGCCTTTTTCACACTCGAATACTTTGGTCTACTTTTCTCCCTCACCCCTCGCCCTCCCTCCCAAGGGGGGCTTGGGGGAGGGAGCTGACCGAAGGGAGGTCTCCTCCCCCGGGCATTTTGGGAGGGCTGCAAGGGGTTTTAACAATTATGTAGAACCTTCTAGAATTGGGCTGGTCTAGTAGGTTTTACCAGCCCAATTATAAACCCAGGTGTCCCCTCCTCCTAGCCACCATTTTAGGTTTGGTGACCTGGTGGCTAGGAGGACAGTTAGCGTATTTTGTCCCTCGCTCCCTCCCTCTCTAAAATTTTTATTGTCTCTTGGTGAATTTTTTCTTTCATCCTTAATTTTGGTAGAGTTTTTCAATGTTCTTACTTTTTATAGTTTCTGCTTTTGTGTCCAAAGGCTGTTTTCTTGTTAACAGGTGTACAAGGGTTTTTTGATTTGTATTGTCGCTAATAACAGGTGCGGTGCGGGGTTTTTGTTATTTCGGTGCTGTTTATTGTAAAGTTTTTGGTGAGTATTGGTCTGATTCATTGATTGACAGGTAAAGGGGAAGTTGGTCATTGTTTGACGGTTCAGGTTTTGGGGGGTCTTGACAGGGGTGAAGGGTCAGGCAGGCTTTTGGTTATAGAGGGCCTGGTTTTCATTATGTGATGGGGGTTGTTGATGACGTAATGTGTTAAGTGATGACGTAATGATTTAATGGATGATGTAATGCTTTATTGATGATGTTATGTTTATAATGTTATTGTAATATTTTAATGCTGTATTGTTGGGTGGGGGAGGGGCCAAAGAACTTTAGGGGAGGGGGTGGGGCGGGGTTTGAAGTTATTTATTTATTTAGTGAGGTCTAGTTTTGTCAGGCTTTGTCAGGATTTACATATTGTAATGTGCACCTGTTCCCTAATAAAGCGGCCTTTTTCACACTCGAATACTTTGGTCTACTTTTCTCCCTCACCCCTCGCCCTCCCTCCCAACGAGAGCTTCAGTCAGGAGAGACAAGTTCACCAGAAATGTGGGCATTGTTCGGATCCATGAACGGCAGCTTTCCGTGGTGGGGGGCCGAGAGGGGGGCACTGCTGTGGAGGGAAGGAGGGCCACAGACAAGGGAGTGAGAAAGAGGGGGGGGGAGGGATAGTGTCTCTGTATGTGTACGCTCGTGTGTGTGTGCGTGTATGTGCGCTCGTGTGTGTGAGTGTGTCTCTCTGTGTGTGCGCTCGTGTGTGTGCGTGCGTGTGTCTCTCTGTTAGGGTGACCAACTGGCATGGGTGCGAATTTAGGACGGTGAGTGTAAAAATTCAGGACAAAAATTCAGGACAGAAGGTCAAAATTCAGGACAAAATTTCTAGACAAAAGGTAAGTTTTACAGACTCATCAGAGGAGGGTGCGCAATAGTATCAGTAAGTAAATAGACAACGATTTAAGCACTAGTCAAAATAAGTTTATATTAGGTTGCAGTGCTTAATTTAAGCCGGTGCTTTCCGGTGCTCAGCACCCTCACTTAATTGGTTTCCGGTGCTTGACCACGGCACCTGAATGTCAACACCATACTCAAAACAGTCTACCACACGGTGGTGCTGTTCATCTGATTTAGAGATGTGCAGAAGAAGAGTTGGTTAGGAACTCAGGGCGTAGCAGGCATAGTGCCTCAACACGTATTCCCACGAAGTTAAAAAAAAACTCTGTGGAAATACGCTACGCTCTGCTACGCCCCCTCCCAAAGTCCTTAAAAAATGTTAAAAAAACGACTTACCTGTTGTCTGCCGCCTCCACTGCCTGGCCGCTCCCCGTTCTGCTCCTCGCATCTTCTGTAATAAAAAAACACTACCTTCTACGTCTGACGCGCTTGAGCATGCATGTCAAACGTAGAACGTAGTGGGTTTTTTATTACAGAAGACACGAGGAGCAGGATGGGAAGCCGCCAGGTAAGGGAGGCGGCAGACAACAGGTAAGTGGCTTTTTAAACATTTTTAAAGGGCTTTGGGAGGGGGAGGGAGCAGCTAACTCCGCCACGGAGGCTGAGTTTTTTTGCCTACTCCGCGTTCGCCGCGGATCGCGTCGTAGGCAAATCTCCTCAACATCTGTTCGCGGAGTGGAGTTACCCACCCAGGGTTATACAATACCCATTAAAAATGCTAATACCTACCTCCACAGCCATTCCTTTAGCTTTGGGGACCTGTAATAATGTGAATTGGCGCATTTACATGCAAGAGAGATGGTTTGTAGTTGTTTTGGCAGCGATTACAAGGGCGATGGGTGGTGCAAGCTGTAGTTGCCTCCTTGTCTGAGCCCTGGCACTTAATATTTTACAAATTAAGCACAGTTAGGTTGAAACAATCGTATACTTCACGGTTTTTCAGTATGCATGCAACTTTGATCAACTGTGCAGGTCTTTTTGTGGTATTTCATATGATAATAATCTATATATGGTTACAGCACTGGGTTGTCCAATCTGATATTTTGTTTACAATTCATGGTCCTGAGCAGGTGTGTTTCGTGAGAGCAATGGTCGGGAAGATCTGCCCGGATAGATAGTGTGAGATGTAAAGTGGCAAGCATAAGATGCAGCTAATCCATATCCAAACATATTCAACCATTTGCAAACCTATTCATCATGTATCCTTCCATCCATCATTTCACTCATCCATCCCTCCATCCACCCTTTTACTCATCCATGAATTTAAAATTTGAATTTAAAAATATTTATAGAGCGCTCTTTCACCAGCGGTTTCTTGGCGCTGTAACAAACAAACCCCTAGGGTGTGAATAGTCAAGTCAAGTCAAGTCAGAGAATTTATATAGCACACTACATACCCAGAGGGTCTCAAGGCGCTTAAGGAGGGGTGGGGGATTACTTGTCAAATATCCACGTTTTAAGTTGCTTTCTGAATGCTAGGTGGTTCTGGGTAAGGTGAAGGTGAGTGGGAAGTGAGTTCCAGGTTTTAGCTGCCAGGTAGGAGAAGGATCTACCTCCCATGGTGGTTTTGTTGATGCGAGGTACAATGGCAAGGGCTTGGTTGGAAGATCGTAGCTGGCGGGAGGGGGTGTAGAAGGACAGTCGTGTGTTGAGGCATTCTGGTCCGATTTCGTAGAGTGCTTTGTGTGCGTGGGTTAGGAGCCGGAAAGTGATCCTCTTATTGACGGGGAGCCAGTGGAGGTTTTTCAGGTGACCAGAGATGTGTTCTTTACGCGGGATGTCCAATATGAGCCTGGCTGAGGCGTTTTGGATTCGTTGGAGTTTTTTCTGGAGTTTGGCGGTAGTACCGGCGTAGAGGGTGTTTCCATAGTCCAGTCGGCTCGTGACCAGAGCGTGGGTGACCGTTTTCCTAGTTTCGGTAGGGATCCAACGAAATGTTTTTTTGAGCATGCGAAGAATGTTGAAGCAGGATGAGGAGACGGCGTTGACTTGTCTGTTCATTGAAAGTGAGGAATCCAGGATGACGCCTAGGTTCCGTGCGTGGTCTGTCGGGATGGGTGCTTTTCCAAGGGCTTCTGGCCACCAAGAGTCGTCCCATGCGGAGGGGGAGGTACCTAAGATGAGGACTTCTGTTTTATCTGAGTTCAGTTTCAGACGACTGTGTTTCATCCATTCGGCTACTTCTTTCATTCCTTCGTGTAGGTTAGTTTTGGCGGTGCTAGGCTCATTGGTGAGTGATAGGATCAGTTGAGTGTCATCCGCGTAGGAGATGATGTTGAGGTTGTGTTGGCGGGCGATGGCCGCGAGGGGGCTCATGTATACGTTGAAAAGGGTGGGGCTGAGTGAAGATCCTTGTGGTACGCCGCAGATGACTTCAGTGGCCTCTGACTTGAATGGTGGAAGGCGGACTCTCTGGGTTCTTCCGGTGAGGAACGAGGTGATCCATTCTAGTGCTTTTCCTTGGATTCCGATGTTTCTGAGGCGCTGTAGAAGGGTGCTATGGCAGACTGTGTCGAAGGCTGCGGAGAGGTCGAGGAGGATGAGTGCGACTGTTTCTCCATTGTCCAGTAGAGTTCGAATGTCGTCTGTTGCTGCGATGAGGGCGGTCTCAGTGCTGTGTTTTGCTCGGAAGCCGGACTGTGAGGAGTCGAGGGATTTGTTGGCTTCGAGGAAGGCGGCGAGCTGGTTGTTGACAGCTTTCTCTATGACTTTGGCCGGGAATGGAAGGAGCGAGATGGGGCGGTAATTTTTGAGTTCGGTGGGGTCCGCTGTGGGTTTTTTCAGAAGGGCGCTGAGTTCAGCGTGTTTCCAGCTTTCCGGGAAGGTGGCGGAGTTGAAGGAGCAGTTGATGACGTCTCGGAGGTGCGGTGCTATGATGGAGTCTGCTTTGTTGAAGATGTGGTGAGGGCATGGGTCTGTGGGGGATCCTGAGTGGATGGAGTTCATCAGGCGGATGGTGTCCTCAGTGGAGATTGGGTTCCAGTCGTTGAGGATGTTCAAGGGGGGTGAAGGTTCAGCAGATGGTTGGGTGGGTTGGACTCCGGGTTGGTTGTCGAAGCTGTTGTGGATGTCTGCAATTTTGTTGTGGAAGAATGAAGCTAGGGAGTCGCAGAGGGCTTGAGAGGGGGTGATGTCGTTGGAGTTGGCCGAGGGATTGGTAAATTCCTTGACGATGTTGAAAAGTTCCTTGCTGTTGTGGGCGTTGTTATCTAGTCGGTCCTTGAAGGCGGTTTTCTTGGCCTTTCGGATCAGTTGGTGGTGTATGCGGGTGGCGATTTTGAAGGCGTCCTTGGTGCTGGTGGTTGGGTCTTTTTTCCAGGCCTTCTCAAGGGAGCGGCAGAGTTTCTTGGATTTCTTAAGATCATCGTTGAACCATGAGGCCTTCTTGCTGCCAAGTTTGCTTTGTCGTTTTTTCAGTGGTGCTAGGATGTCGGCGTTGTTGGATAACCATAGGGTGAGGTTGGTGGCGGCTTGGTCGGGGTTTGAGGAGTGGGCTGGGGGGTTTAGAAGAAGCGATGAGGAGATATGGTCGATGGTGATTTTGTTCCAGTTTCTTTGCAGAGTTGGTTGGGGGTGGTTGTTGGGTTTGGGCTTGTTGTAGGTAAAGTGAACGCAGCTGTGGTCAGTCCAAAGGAGAGCCGTAGTGTGGCTGAAGGAGACATGATTGCTGGAGGTGAAGATAGGGTCGACAGTGTGACCTGCGATGTGGGTGGGGGAAGTGACCAGTTGTTTAAGTCCGAGGTTTGCGAGGTTGTCCAAAAGGGTGGTGGAGTTGCGGTCGTTGTTCTTTTCAAGGTGAAAGTTGAGGTCTCCCAGAAGGATGTAATCTTTGGAGGGGAGCGCGTGTGGAGTGATGAAGTCCGTGATGTCCTCACTAAATTGAGCGCGGGGTCCTGGAGGTCTGTAGAGGAGGGTGCCTCTGAGTGTGGTCTTGGGGTCGATGTGGATCTGGAAGTGAAGGTGTTCAGAGTTGGCGAGATTGACGTCTGAGCTGGTTGAGATGTGGATGGATTTCTTATGGACGATAGCGATTCCTCCTCCTGTGTGGCCGGTGCGGTCCTTGCGTATGATCTTATAATCTTCTGGGATGGCAATGGTGATGTCTGGGGCAGAAGAGGCGTTCATCCATGTTTCTGTTAGGAAGGCGACGTCCGGAGAGATGGTGTCTAGTAGATTCCATAGGTCAATGGCGTGCCTGTGGACCGATCGGGTGTTGAGTAAGATGCATTGTAGGTGGTTGGGGTCGGGAATCTGAGGTGTGATCGTATCGGAGTTGGTGACGGTGCCGATGAATTTGCAGGAGTGGCATGAGAAAGGTCCATGGGTGTGTCCAGGAGCGGTTTGGACGCAGTTGGGGGATCGGCCGGGGTTAAGGGCTAGGAGGGTGGTGGCATCGTAAGCAATGCGGGAGGGCTGGGCAATGCGAGGGCCAGGGGGTCTGGCGCTGGGCGCGGGCTCGGCGCGGACGGGCGTAGACGGGCTTACCTTTGGCGCACCTTCGGCGCGGCCGTAGCGCGTGGACGCTGCGCGTGGAACCATCTGACTAACATAGGTGGTGGAGGGGGCGGAGCGTGGGAGGGTCAGCTGGGAGGCGGGGACGTGGAGGCGGGCCAGGGGAAAAGCACAACAACAAGATGGTGGGGTGGCTAGAAGTGAAACCGGGAGGGCGCAATGCTAAGCCTGGTAATGTCGAATGCACAGAAGTACCAGCGTGCTCACACAGAGAATCCCGGTGAGAGCGCTTACAATTTAAAAACAAGCTATCTAAAATGAATGCACTTACAGGTTAAAAAGCGCTGCCAAAACTAAATGCACATACAAGTTAAAAAAGCGCTGCCTCAAAATAATGCACAGATCGAATTGATCAGGTCAGAGCAACGATACCAGACTCTGCAGGCGAGTCACAGGCAAAACGAGATTCAGCTGTGTGCTGTGGGCGCTGCACTGGGCTGGGAGCAGGAAGCGAGGGGAGCGGCCGTTCAGGACGATGTCCAGGCGGTCACAATCAGTCCTGGGAGGAGGTGAGCCCTCTATCCGTGGGTGGGAGGGTCAGCTGGGAGGCGGGGACGTGGAGGCGGGCCAGGGGAAAAGCACAACAACAAGATGGTGGGGTGGCTAGAAGTGAAACCGGGAGGGCGCAATGCTAAGCCTGGTAATGTCGAATGCACAGAAGTACCAGCGTGCTCACACAGAGAATCCCGGTGAGAGCGCTTACAATTTAAAAACAAGCTATCTAAAATGAATGCACTTACAGGTTAAAAAGCGCTGCCAAAACTAAATGCACATACAATAGCAGAAGGTAGGTGAAATGAGAAACAGAAACAATAAGTGGTCTAGTTAAAGGTTTTGGTGAACAGATAGGTCTTAAGCTTTTTCCGGAATTGGGGGTAGAGAGGAATGGATCTCAGCTCTAGAGGTAGGGAGTTCCATAGAATTGGTGCAAGGATCGAGAACTTTGATCCTCCCCATTTCTTCCTCCGGAAGCGAGAGACTGTGAGGAGGGATTGCGAAGCTGAGCGTAATACCCTGGTGGGGACATAGGGAACGACCTCTGAGGTAATGAAAGCCGGAGCCGTGCCCAGTCGTGCTTGATAAATGATGGAAGCAAGCTTAAACTGGACGCGTTCACGGACAGGGAGCCAGTGAAGGGATTTGAGAAGGGGAGTTACGTGGTGGGATTTTGGGAGGTTGAATACTAGTCGTGCCGCCTGGTTCTGTATTAACTGTAAGCGCCTTAAGCTATATGCAGGTATACCTGCATATAGAGCGTTACCATAATCCAGGCGGGAGATGACCATCGCTAGGATGATCATCTTCAGGGCATGAAAAGAAAAGAAGCGGGATACCTTGCGTATCGTGCGTAGTGACAAGAAGGAAGAGGACACCACAGCACTCACCTGGGAGTGAAGAGTGAGCTGAGAATTGAGTTTGATACCTAATGTTTTTACTGAGGTAGAAGGGACCGGGGGGGGACCAAGGGAAGGGGGCCAGAAGAGTGAAGACCAGGGACTGGATGAACCACCCGTCAATACCAGCTCGGTCTTTCCCGGATTGAGTTTCAGATGATTGTGGTTCAACCAGGCCTGGATGAAAATCATGATCGACTGAAAATTCGAGATGGAGGCCGGGGAGGGAGAAAGATTAAAGACAAGTTGGAGGTCGTCCGCATAATTGTATACGCCGACCTCCATTTGCTGTAATGAAAAAATTAAAGGGGCGATGTAAAGATTGAACAACAGGGGTGAGAGGGAGGAACCTTGGGGGACCCCGCACTGAACTCTCCGAAAGTCCGCAGAGAAGTCACCCAGGCGAACAGCCTGGGTGCGGTCTCTCAGGAAGGAGGATAACCATACCAGAGCGGTGCCTCCGATCCCCGCCGCCCTGACACGGGAAAGCAAGATGGTATGGTCAACCGTGTCAAAGGCGGCTGAGAGATCAAGGAGGACCAGAGCCTGGGACTGGTTGGAATCCATGCCCTCCCTGAGGTTATCAAGGACCGAGAGTACTACGGACTCAGTAGAATGTGCGGGGCGAAAACCAGCCTGGCGGGGGGCTAAGACCACAAACTCCTCTACAAAAGTGCTCAACGAAGTGGTGACATGACGTTCGAGCACTTTGGCCAAGAAAGGGAGGAGGGAGATGGGGCGATAGTTGGCAGGGACCGAAGGGTCTGTGCCAGGTTTCTTTAGGATAGGGACAATAACTGCTGTCTTCAGAGAGCTGGTTACAACCCCCTGAGAGAGAGAGCTATTTAGGAAGTGGAGGGCGGGGTCCGGGCACGAGGTATAGATATGACGAAGGATGTGCGCAGGGCAAGTGTCTAATGGGGAACCAGATTTGACAAGAGGAATTATAGAGGTCAGGGATTCCTTGGTCAGGGGAGGAAGGGTATTGAGTTGTCCCTTGGGAGGAGGGCACTGAGGGTCAACAAAGGAAGGGGAGGGTGAGGGAATGTTAGCTTTGATAATGACAATCTTTTCTATGAAAAAATTGTTTAGGGAGTGACAGAGATCCTGGGAGGGAGTGGGCTTAAGAGATGTCCTGTCGGAAAATGCCAGATTGTGAACTATCGAGAAAATTTCCCTCGATTGGTTCTCAGCTGCAAGGATCTTTGAGGAAAAGTAGGCCGTTTTGGCGGTCAAAATAGCCTTCTTGTATTTGGCCAGAATCCTGATAAACTCAGATCTAAGTGAGGGGCAGTAATTCCTCCTCCAGGCACGCTCGGCTCGGCGTACCGCTAGTTTGGAGGTCTTGAGATCCTCGTTAAACCATAGGTTGGCATCTTTCTCCCGCTTTGAAGTTACCCGCTTCAGTGGGGCAATGGAATCACAGCTTGAGGAGAGCCATTGTTCAATAGCAGTGGCCTGAGAAAGAATGGATAGATCTTGTAGGGTCGGGTAGGAAGAGGTTAGTGATGCGGATAGTTTTTCAGGGTCTACTCAGCTCCATGAACGGACCCACACATTTTTAGGGAGCGGGGGCCTAATGGTGGGGGTAATGATAAGGGAAAATGAGATCAGATGGTGGTCAGACCAGGTGCAAGGTGAAATAGATAGGGAGTTTACCGGACAGTTTAGGGACCAGATCTGATCTAAGATGTGTCCTTTGACATCCATTATCCATCCATCCACCCTTTCATCCTATCTATCCACACACTCATCCATCCACTCTTCCACCCACCCATCCATCCATTCACTCATCCAGCCATTTACACTTTCACCTATCCAGCCACCCTTTCACTTACTCATCCATCCAACCAGTCACTCATCCTTCCACACATTCACCCTTTAAGTCATCCACACATCCATCCTCCCTTTCTCTCTCCACCGACCCTTTCACTTAGCCATCCATCCTTCCTTCCATCCACCCAACCATCCATTTACTCATCCACTCATGAATCTACCCATTGACCCTATAACTCATCCATCTTTCCTCTCATCCATCCACGTTTTCGCTCATCAATCCAACCTTTTGCACATGTACCCTCCCTTTCACTCACTCATCCATCCTTACATCCACCCTTTCACACATCTGTCCATCCAGTCATCCTTTCACTTATCAATTCATCAATACATCCATCATTTAATTCATCCATCCACCCATTCTTTCTCTCATCAGTCACCCTTTCATTCATCCATTCACCCTTTCCCTAATCCATCCAGCCATCCACCAATCCCTTCACTTATTCTCTCACCCACCTTTTTACATTAATTGTGAGCTGAGCCTTTGTCTGCAGTTTTTTTTTTGTTTTTTTTTGCAGAGTTTTATATAGCGCGAACTAGAACCGAACCGAATCAGTTATCAGAGCGCTTTACATAGCACCAGTTACGTTACATAGGACACACTTTCATTTTTTTAGGAGATTAAGTGATTTGCCCAGAATCACAGGGGTTTTTTGGCGTCGTTACCGAGACTCGAACCCAGATCCCCAGGTCCGAGGTCGAGCGCCTTAGCCGTTAGGCCAACCCCTCTCCAGTTGCAGGCAGAAGAGACCCATCAGGAACTTATCCCCCTCGCACCCCCCCTGTAGTTCTTAAAGCAAAGGGAGGGGTTCAAGATGCCCCTGCACATAGTCAATCTGAAACCTTGGACGTCATGAGTCATGCATGATGCACAGTGCCAGGTCGTGAGGTGATTGTGGCATGGTGTTGTTTCCAGGGCTTTAAGTGGGATGACAGAACAGGGGTGTTTCTCCAAAGGGGGTGTTCGATGTAATTAAGGGCGTAGCTTAAAACACCTAAGCTAAAAATCTGTGCTAGCATAGTGTTCCGCCCGACTGGTATTTTGCTGTTTCTGTCTTTGCATTCAGATATATAATACAACATGTAACGTTACAGCTGCAACAAGCCAGAACTATAGGCTTTGTCAATGGTTGTTAGTTGCATAAAGTAAAAAAACAGCAAACATTACTTCCTTGAATAGAATATTAAAAATGCATCAGTTCTAAAATGAGGATACTGTGAAAAAACTAGAACGCTTTTTTTTAAACTTCTTTCACCGCCTTATTTTGATTAACTGGATTCTCTCGTAGCAGTAAGGGTGTTATCCTACATGTCTTCCTTCTGAAAAGAGGCCCGAGGCTGGAGGAGGCCCACACCTGCTTTTCAATCCAGACGTGCCCATTGTCATTCTGTATGTGGTAATCTGCCTCATTTAGAATGACAATGGGCGGGTGGGGCTGCTCTTGCATTCAGAGGAGTGCAAGGCGCCCCATCAGGGGTAGAGGATTCTCACAGGGGAACAGTGCTGTTCCAAGAGGCCAAAATTATGGACAAAAGCCGTCCCTAAAAGGGATCCTCACGGACAATGGACGTGAGGTCCCAATTATGGACGGTCCGTGAAATTTACGGACGGTTGGTCACCCTACTCTCTGTGTGTGCGCTCATGTGTGTGTGTGTGCGTGCGTGTGCGAAGCGAAAGCAGGGGGGTGTGGCTGTGTGTGTTGGACGTTACTGCATGCGAGAAGTGCATGAGGCTTTCAAGGGAGACAGGAGATGGTGAACGCGCGCGCGACCTGATCCGATTCCGGCATGGTGCGCGTGCCCATCTCCTTGAAAGCATAGCCGGTGACTATAGGTCTCGCTGTTCACGATGCGTCGCAGGTGTGAGACCTAAAAATGATTGCTTAGATATGCATAGATGAAATAAATAGTTAAATATGTGATGAAAGAGTGTATGTTTAGAATGTAAAATAGTCCTACCTGCATTCCAACTAGAGTGGCGTAAAGTGAATTAGTGTAGAGTGGAGTGGCGTAGAGTGGAGTTGTATAGAGTAGAGCAGAGTGGACTGGTGTTGAGTAGAGTGGTGTGGCATACAGTAGAGCGAGGAAGACTGGAGCGGCATAAATTGGAGTGGGTGGACTGGCAGAGTGAAGTGGAGCAGAGTGTGGTACAGTAGAGTGGATTGGCATAGCGGAGAGTGTTGTGGAGCAGAGTGGTGAGGAGCAGAGTGGTGTGGAGCAGAGTGGTGTGGAGCAGAGTGGTGTGGAGCAGAGTGGTGTGGAGTAGAGTGGTGTGGAGTAGAGTAGAGTACATTGGAGTGGCGTAGAGTGCTATTGTGTGGAGTGGGGTAGACTGGCGTAGAGTGGCACTGTGTGCAATGCAGTGGCATAGAATGAGTGGCATTGAGTGAAATGGTGTACAGATACGTGGCACAGAGTGGAGTGGCGTAGAGTGGCCTAAAGTGGAGGGGTGTGGAGTGCAATGGTGTAGAGAAGAATGCAGTGGTGCAGAGTAGAGTGGCATAGAGTGTAGCGGCATAGAATAGTGCAGAGTAGATCAGAGTGGCGTAGAGGGCAGTGGCGCAGAGTAAAATGGTGGAGAGTAGAGTGCATAGTGTGCCATGGTGTAGAGTAAAACAGTGCAGAGTAAAGTGGTGTAGAGTGCAATGGCATAGGCTGCAGTGGTGCAGAGTGCAGTAGATTGACATAGAGTGCATTGGCATAGAGTAGAGTGATGTAGAGTTCACTGGCATAGAATGCAGTGATCCAGAGCAGAGTGGTATAGAGTGCAGTGGTGCAGAGTAGAGTGTGTTGGTGTAGAGTGGTGTAGAGTGCATTGGCGAAGAGTGCAGTGGCGCCTCGTGGAGTAGGGTGACATACAGTACAGTGGTGTAGCGTAAAGTAGCACAGAGTGAAGTGACGTAGATTGGAATGGCGCAGAGTAGAGTACAGTGGCGAGTGCAGTGGCGTAGACTGTAGTGTCTTAGAGCACATTGGCGAAGAGTAGAGTGGTGCATAGTAGAGTGAAGTGGCATAGAGGGCAATGTTGGAAAGTAGAGTGCAGTGGCAAAGAGTGCAGTGTTGAAGAGTGCAGTGGTGTAGAGTAGAGGGGCGTAAAGTGCAATGGTCTAGAGTGCAATAGCGTAGTGTAGCAGGGTGCAAAGTAGAAGTGGAGTGGTGAAGAATGGAGTGATACAGAGTAGACAGCAGTGGTGTAGTGTGGAGTGGAATTGTGTAGCGTGTAGGAGTGCAGAGTAGAATGCAGCGGCACAGAGTGCAGTAGTGTAGAGTAGAGTGGCGTAAAGTCTGGCGTACAGTGGAGCAATGGAGAGTACAGTAGAGTGGCATAGAGTGGATTGGCGTAAATGTAAATGTGTTGGACTTGTAAAGCGCACAGCTGCCCGTAAGCGTCCCGGCGCTTGCTTAGGGAACCCGTTCTGGTATTCCCCTGTGAGAAACCCCGGCAGGGTGTCCACAAGGTGAAAGCCAGGCATCCCGCCGCGAGGGGCCGTAGTGGAGATTAAGCAAGCTATTGCCCAGAGTCGCAGAGTGTGACCCCGTGAGTTGAGTAGGCACCAGAGCGAGAATTGTCTTCTCCACGCTTCTCTTCTGCGTAGAGAGGAGTGGTGTGGTGTAGAGTGCTGTGGTACAGAGTAGAGAGAGCAGAGTGAAGTGACAGAGAGTAGAGGGGCATAGGGTGCAGTGGCGTAGAGTGGGGCGGCATAGAGTGGAGTGACGTAGAGTGGAGTGGTGCAGAGTACAGCACTGTGGCATAGATTACAATGGCGTAAAGTGGTGTGGAGCAGAGTGGAGTAAAGCGGTGTAGAGTGGAGGTGTGCAGAGTAGAGTGCAGTCGCGTGGAGTGGTATAGAGAGCAGCAGTGCAAAGTAGAGTGCAGTGACACAGATTACTGTGGTGCAGAGTAGAGTGGCGTAAAGTGTAGTGATGTAGAGGGCAGTGGCATACAGTGAAAAGGTGCTGAGTGCAGTGGCATGGAGTAGAGTGGTGCAGGGAAAAGTGATGTAGGGTACAGTGGTGTAGAGTAGAGTGGTGCAGAATAGAGTGTCGTAGATTGGAGTGGTGCCAGGTAGATTGGCATAAAATGCAGTTATAGATAGCGTGGTGTAGAGTAGCATAGAGTGCAGTGGTGCAGAGAAGAGTAGGGTGGGGTAGAGTGCAGTGGCATAGATGGCAATTACGTAGAGTGGAGTGGCATAGAGTGGAGTGGTGCAGAATGGAGTATCTTGGTATTCAGTGAAGGAGAGTTCAGTGCTCTAGCAGAATGCAGTCAAAGGTCTTCGTCAGAGATTCAGTTCAAGTTCTAAGGGGTCCTTAACTCTGCAGAGAAGCCACTCTTATGGGTCTGGCAAATGTTTCACATAGACCCTGCACTGGTGACTGCTGTATTCTGAGTAAATTAGAAGATCGCAGCAAAAACAATGTTTTACTCTGTAAATGATATTTGGGGGACAGGAAATAATAGTGCAGCTTTCCTTATTGGAAAGGCACACAGAATCAATGTCGCACTTTACAGTAGAAGGATATGCATATTCTGTGCCACAATGACAGCTCTATACGATGTCATGGAACTGATTTGCTTACAATGTTGGGCAGGAGGGTGGGAGGAAAAAGAAGTCACATGGGAGGGAATAAAGACTACTTGGACAGGGATATGGGAGACATGCTGAAAACACATGCACTAGTATGGAGTGCTTGAACCCAAAATAAAGTAGCTCCAAAAACAGAAGTAGTGGAAGGACACAAGTACTTGGTCAATGCTACCGGGGAAGGCCAAATGCAAAAAGAGGACATGATACAGGCATGCCAAGACAAGTGTGAACAAAGGGGATGAGAACTAACTAATGGTAAGCTATGGGCGGGCTGTAAGCCCACTTTATGTAAACAACATGTCTCGCAGAGACTTGCATGCGCTGTCTAGGTGAAACCTAAAAAGGACTATTAACAAGCATTTGCAATGCAATAGGTCTCGCATTATTAAAGTTAGAGCTATTGGCATTGTAAATGGCAATGCCTTGTATTTATGTTTTTGTTTTTAAACATTTACAATGCTAATAGCTTAGCCCCTTCGCTGCGGGGGTAATTCCCCCGCTGTGCTGGGGGAGAGGGGGGCGCGCACAGCGCTCCCATGCTCATGACAGCGCTCCCATGCTTTCCATAACCGAGACCCAGCTGAATGTTCAATATGGCCATGGCACTGCAACCTGTGCAGCACGGAAAGCGGGGGGCGCCGTCCTGCGTATAATGAGCTATTTTCTATCTTTGATGCCTTAATTAACGATGTGGGGATAGTAGGGGGACCGTGAGCATCAGCTACAGCTCAAACATGGGGGAGGGAAGGGGGTATGCACTGCTGCGGGAGATTAAGGCCAGCCTGGAGGGAAACGAGGCCTTACTTAGCAACACTGCCACAGTGTTCTGCTGAAAGCATCAATATGTTTTCAAATAGCGCTTCATATCGCACTATTGTTATTTCTAAGTAGTGTAGTTAGCGTGATAATGTTAGAAGTTTTAAAGATGCTAATTTTACTAACTAAAACGTAAAAACCTGAGCTCTCTATGCCCCTAACTGCGATGCAGTCCTATGGGGACGGCAGAAATAAAAAAAAACACACAGCAAAATAAACGGACGACGGGAAGTTCCCGTGCTCGGATACTTGAAAGGTGCTGCATCGGTACTTACAGAGGCGCTGGCACCGGCAAGTATGACTCCGCAGGACTCGGGCAGGCTATCCACGAGCCCCACGCCATTGTGCAGAATCGCATAGCCGGCCGGAACCATAGAAAAATGGCGGTGCCTAGCGTGGCCGTGCCAATCCGCAATCTGTTTCTTTTGAAAGGAACACAATCTTTTCCAGTTCCCCTCACTTGTTGGCTCCTTCAAATGCATAATTTCCCAGTTGATCACCTGAGGTTATTGGCACCAAAGTAACTCTGGAGGTAAGCAAAGAAAATAATAACAAGCATAGTCAAAGCTAATGGGTCGTGCCTTTTGAGACCTATTGGCTTTGTGAATGATTTTTAGATATGCATTACAGCAATCTTGATGTATTGCAACACGGCTAAATGAAGAAAAAAAACTTTAACATGGCCTGCCATACCATGTTGTAAGCACATGAACCACACTTGCATGCCTACAAAATGATGAGGACACTCTTTTTTTCTTTTTATTTGCTGATCCAAATTGGGTCAACAAATAAAAAGAAAAAAATATGTGAAATCAGTATTTTGAAGCACGTTTGGAGAGTCCAACTAGGAGGGCCTTCAAGGGGAGGGGGGAACACAGAAGGCTTGGCGGGGCAACACAGAGGCCGTGGGCAGGGGAAGCAGTGCGGGGGGGGAGAAGAAACTGACGACAGAAGGACGGCACAGGTGGGGAGACGCAAAACGGTGGCGGGGCTCGGAAGGGCAAGGAATAGGGAGAAGCAAAGTGTGACAGAAGAGAGCACGGCTCGGCGCAAATAACACAAATAGCGGGGAACTGAAGCAACATGGCGGGTGGGGAGGAGACGACAAGCAATGGGCTCAAGAGCAACGTTGAACATGCGTGGGAAAAGCACATTGGTGAGAAAGCAACGGAGGAGTACACGATAGCGAGAGTAATATGGAGGGAGAAGTACATGGGCAACTGAGAACAATACGGAGTGCACAGGGAGAGAAATGCTCGAGGAAGACAGCTGGAAAACCCAAAAATCACAGCCGCAGCCCGGCTTGAACAGGAAGCCAGGCAACCTGTGTTGGGACGGGGCGGGGCCACAAAAGGACAGGAAGCAGACGGGAGCCTACCCCGCGCTCCTGTGCTGAAGCGCTCCTGTGCCCGTCAGCCGGAAGATTTGCGTGTCGGCTAGCGGGGCTCCCGTGCTCGTGGAGAGCCCCGCCTGCTGCTGAGGATGACCCGCTGCCTGCCGCTGAGGATGACCCGCTGCCTGCCGAGGGAGAGAGGAACACACGAAAAGAACTCGGTGAGTGGGGTGTGAGGGGGGGGGGATGTGTGCGCGCGTGTGTGTGTGTGTGCGAGTGTGTTTGTGCGCGTGTGTGCCTGTGTGTGCGCGTGTGTGCCTGTGTGTGCGCGTGTGTCTGTGTGTGTGTATGTATGCATGCATGCATGCGTGCGTGCGTGTGTAAAAGAGCAGATGACTGGTGGGGGGGATGGAAAGTGAAAGTAACCAGCGCGCGTGTGTTTCAGTCTGTGTGGTGGCTGGATGTGTGCGCACGCGTGGACGGAGCCCACGTGCGCGTTCGCGCACCCAAATCTGGTAGAAACGCTCGTAACACCCTCTTGTCCGTCCTTCCCCCGAGACAGGCAACTATACGTCTCCAGCTGGACACGCATCCTTCAGATGCAGTTTACCAGCGAGACCTAAAAAGGGTGTGTGTTGATTGTTCAGAAGAAGGTGACTCTGGAAGGGCTTGGTGCTGTTTATCTGTCTTACAGTCTATGTTTGCATTTAAAATATTTACAATGTGTGTTTGTCTGGTCCATCAGAGATAACATACTGTCACCATGCCATGTGTGAGACCTTTAACCAGGTCTGTCTTTTTTAAATGCTGCAATTTATAAGCCTGTACTTAAAATCACTAGAGATAACTAAAAACACCAGAATGCCACCTGCTTTTGGCTGAAAAGCCAGGACTGGTTGGTGTTGTCGCTTGATATGTGACCATCCACGTGACAGCAATGGATGCCTTTACTTACCCTGCGAGGGCAGCTGTCAGTCCTACAAGTGGTAATATGTGCTTTTTTCCAGAAAATGTAGAGCTCTTGTACTTTTTTTTTTTTAACTAAGAAGCACTGGACATGCCATAGTGTTAGAATATTTTGAAGAGTGTTGGTGAACTAGCTTCCAAGGTTCTATTGAAAAGAGATCCTTTTGGATGGCCAGCATTTAGGCTTCCAACAAATGCATGTAACGGGAAATACTCTGTGGGCAGTCCAAGAGAGCCTTCAAGTCTCAGTCAACCAGTAGACATGCAGATTCTTTCTGAGCATGCTGGTCTTGTTGTCAACCTTTGTTTCCTTGGACCATGCTCCCTTTTGGACTCACTTGCCTACAGCGCTCATGTCTTTGGGAGTGCTTTTGCTCTTTCCAAGAGCATTAGGTCTACTGGGGGTAACTGTGGACTTTTGTGTCATCTCTGCCCTGTGAGAGCATGAAAGCATTTCAGAACAAGGGGCACTATTACGATGGCAGGCGGATAAAGTCCGCCTGCCACCATAACGGTATGCAGGGCCAGTGGTGCGGTGGTCCGGTTGTGCCTAATATGATGCGACTGCCACCCTGGCGGTCGCATCCGGCATATTGAACATTGTTGCGGGCGGTGCTTCAAGCAGCACCCGCCACAATGTCCAAGATGCATGTTGTGCATTGGCATGCACAACGTAGCAGGCACCGCGCGTTGCCTGCCACCTTGTGCATGCCAATGAAGTGCAACCCCCCACCCTCCCAGGGGCCCGTAACTGGCCTCCAAAGCAATCTCCGCCGGCCTATCCATGGCAAAACTAAAGGGGATGATGTACGGAGTGTTGAACATTGAAAGCACTTATCCACAGTCAACTGATCTGGGTTTAATCCATCATCATTGTTTCGCTCACTCCGCCACCCCAGTCCAGACATGGCTATATGTAAATCAGTCTGACCCTGTGCCTCACGGGATCAGTCGAGCCCGAACTACCAAGCCATGTCTTCCTGGGACCAGTTTCGGGCTCACAGCCCTCATCAGCATAACTATCCTGAATCCAGTGGCAAAGTGAGCAAGGGACCCACGTCTGGGCATACCCTACCAACTTAGGGCGAACAAAGCAAAACCAAAGGGTATGATGGATGGAGTGATGAGCATTGCAAGCACTCACCCCAAGTCTACTGATCTGGGTTTAATCCATCATCATTCTTTAGCTCACTCCGCCACCCCAGTTCAGACATGGGTATATGCAAATCAGTCTGACCCTGTGCCTCATGGGAACAGTCCAGCCCGATCTACCAAGCCATGTCTTTCCTGGACCGGAAACAAGCATCCTGGGACCGGTTTCGGGCTCACAGCCCTCATCAGCCAGGCTATCTTTAATCCAGTGGCAAAGTGAGCAAGTGACCCACATCTGGGCATACCCTGCCAACTTAGGGCTAACAAACCAAAACCAAAGGGGGTGATTTACTGTGTGTTAAACATTGCAAGCACTAACCCCCAGTCAACTGATCTGGGTTTAATCCATCATCATTCTTTAGCTCACTACGCCACCCCAGTTCAGACATGGCTATATGCAAATCAGTCTTACCCTGTGCCTCATGGGAATAGTCCAGCCCGAACTGCCAAGCAATGTCTTCCCTGGACCGGAAACAAGCATCCTGGGACCGGTTTCGGGCTCACAGCCCTCATCAGCTAGGCTATCTTGAATCCAGTGGCAAAGAGAGTAAGGGACCCACGTCTGGGCATAAACTGCCAACTTAGGGTGAACAAAGCAAAACCAAAGGGTATGATGGACGGAGTGTTGAAACGGAAGTAGTGGAAGGACACAAGTACTTGGTCCATGCTAACGGGGAAGGCCAAATGCAAAAAGAGGACATGATGCAGGCATGCCAAGACAAGCGTGAACAAAGGGTAATGAGAGATAAATAATGGTAACCTATGAGCAGGCTGTAAGCCCACTGTATGTAAACAACATGTCTCGCAGAGACTTGCATGTGCTGTCTAGGTGAAACCTTAAAAGGACTATTAAAAAGGGTTTGTGTTGATTGTGCAGAAGAAGGTGACTCTGGAAGGGCTTGGTGCTGCTTATCTGCCTTACAATCTATGTTTGCATTTAAAATATTCTCAATGTGTGTTTGTCTGGTCCATCAGAGATAACATATTGCCATGCCATGTGTGACACCTTTAACCAGGTCTGTCTTTTTTAAGCTAACTAAAAACACCAGAATGCCACCTGCTGTTGGCTAAAAAGCCAGGACTGGTTGGTGGTGTCGCTTGATATGTGATCATCCACATGACAGCAATGGATGCCTTTACTTACCCAGCAAGGGCAGCTGGCAGCCCTATAAGTGGCAATATGTGTTTTTTTCCAGAAAATGTAGAGCTTTTGTACTTTTTTTTTTTAACTAAGAAGCACTGGACATGCCATAGTGTTACAATAGTTTGAAGAGTGTTGGTGAACTAACTTCCAAGGTTCTTTTGAAAAGAGATCCTTTTGGATGGCCATCATTTAGGCTGCGAACAAATGCATGTAACTGAAAATACTCTGGTGGCGGTACAAGAGAGCCTTCTAACCTCAGTTAACCAGTAGACATGCAGATTCTTTCTGAGCATGCTGGTCTTGTTGTCAACCTTTGTTTCCTTGGACCATGCTCCCTTTTGGACTCACTTGCCTACAGGGCTCATGTCTTGGGGAGTGCTTTTGCTCTTTCCAAGTGCATTAGGTCCACTGGGTGTAACTGTGGACGTTTGTGTCACCTCTGCTCTGGGAGAGCATGAAAGCATTTCAGAACAAGGGGCACCATTACGATCTGCCCGCCATCGTAACGGTATGCGGGGCCAGGGGTGAGGCAGTCCCGCTGTGCCTAATATGATGCGACCGCCACCCTGGCAGTCGCATCCCGCATATTCAACATTGTGGGGGGCGGTGCTTCTCGCAGCACCCGCCACAATGTCCAAGATGCATATTGTACATTGACATGCACAAGGTGGCAGGCACCATGTGGTGCCTGCCACCTTGTACATGCCAATGTAGGGGGTACTGTTGGAAATGGGATCCCCGGCTGGCCAGGGCTTTCGCCAAAGTCAGTCAGAGACCACCACACCCAAGTCAGGGCAAGGGAGTTACACGCCAAGATAACCCCTACTCACCCTCTAGGTAACGTGGCGCGAGCAGCAAGGCTAAACTTGGAGGCGATGTAGGCTAAGTATTTGCGCACGCACCCCAGCAACAACAACCAAAGGCCCACCACAAAGGAAACTCCACACAAGGTTATATAAAAATAGCCTTTGTATTACACCAAAACACATTAGATAAAACACACACTTTACAATGTGCCAGAGGCACGGGCAGAATTTACAAGGGATTATTTACAAGACAGGGCCACCTGGACCACTGTCAGGAATCAGAAGTAGCACTTTCAGAAATAGCACTTAGTACATAGAATGTAGCACAAAATAGCACACAACCAGTAATCACTGGTAACCAGGACCTCACTAGCACCACCTGTACTAGGGAGAAAACAACCACCTATGTATTACAATACCTGTAGGGGTGTAAGAGGAAAACACATGATGCAATGCATAACATTCATTCAGAGGTGTAAAGGCACATGACGCATAAAAACACATTCAGAGGTGCAGAAAGTACAATTGCGCCAAACTCACGTAAGTCACCACCTGTGACTGTCCCTAGGCCCTCTGGCCTTGTTGGGGCTAGGACGCCCTGTGTCCAAAGTCAGGGTCCTAAACGTAGCAGTTGCCCACAAAGTGCTGGGCAACTGGTGCAATTGAGGAGGATGTGGCCACCCACTAGAGCCTCGCAGGCTCTGGCAAATAGAATTTCCCCTAGAACCTCTCTGGGCTCAAAGAACCACCACTGTGGCACTGGTGAGCCTCTCTTAGGCTCTCTCACCAGCAAGGGGGGCTGCTGAGCCTCACAGGGCTCCAGCAACAGGAAGGTACAGCCTCGCTGGGCTGGGGGGTCCCTCGCTCTGGGGACCCAAAGCAATAATGCTGGCCAAGAGCCTCGCTTGGCTCTAACGCTACTGGTGCCCCCGGGGCACCTCGTGGCTCCACAAACGCGGAGGTGCTCTCTCTCGTTGGAGCCTCTCTGGCTCGGGTTGGAGTCCCCCTCTTGGGGACTCGGGTCGCTCACAAGTGCCCCCTGAGCCCTCAGGCTCAAAACACAAAGGCGCGAGGTCGCGCTACAGAGAGGGGGCGGGGCGGACACCGGCAATGTGTCCCGACGCTCCCCCCTCCTCTGCAGGCACCTACCGGGTTCGCGCTGGGCTCTCCAGCGGAGGCGGGTCTCTCCCGCTGGTCCCGGGGCTCTCCTCTTCACACGGGAGCCTCGGGGACCCGGCCGGCAGCTTCTCTCTCCCCGGCTCGTCGGAGGAGGCGGGACTTCCGGTCGGCCTTTCCTGGGCCGCGCTGCGATTGGCCGGGCGCTTTACTACTTCCGGGTCGCCGCGGGCAGCGCGGCGGCTCGCTTCTAGGCAGGCAGGCGGCTTCCCAGATGATCCGAGGAGTGGGCTCCCTCGTAGATCGATAACCACGGGCACAACAAAGCGGCGAGGAGCGGGGTGGCACCCGCGCCGCCAAAGCAAATATAAAGCGAGGTAGGCACTCGCTAGGCCACCACGAGCAGGGTGGGCACCTGCACAGCAATTGGCGCCCTCCCAAGCGCTAGGCAGATAATCACAGCGCTCCAAGCGCTATAATTCAAAATAAAGCGCTCTCAGCGCTGGGGTGAAGGCACAGCGCTCCCAAGCGCTACAAGCCAAATAAAGCGCTCTTAAGCGCTATGAGTAAAATAAAGCGCTCCCAGGTGCCCTCAGCAAGCAGGGCAGATTCCCAGCAGTCCTTGGGCAGGCAGGGGGGACAAGGCTGGGCCCAGAGCCAGCACACTGGGTCTCCAGGCAGGGAGACACCCAAAGTGGCGGTCCTCTGGCCCAGCAGCAGCAACAGCCCCCCTCAGGATCCTGGAAGAGAACAACTTCTGTGGGGACACAGCCCCATTTTTATACAGTGCATTCCTTTGTTCAAGGGTGCAGAGTGGGGGCGGAACCAGTCGCAGCTGGTTCTTGAGTACTCTGTTTACCTCAACCACCCTCTCTATTCACTGGCAGGGCTTGGGTCATTAGACACACCACAGGGGGGCGGAGCCAGCATTGTGTGGGGAAAACCCAGCCCATCCAGGACACAGGTACACTCCTCCCACACATTACTCATGCAGATCTCCCACTCACCACCGGGCAGACCCATCCAGACTTCCTGGAGCCTGGCATGCCAGCCAGCTCCAGCCAATCACACGCCAGCACCCTCACAGCACACGTACAGCCATGTCTAGAAATGGCGCTTCGCTACTAGACACATACATGCTGCATACACCATCTCGCAGCATTCACTCTCACGAGTTTACACATACCAGACTCAAGCCTGTACACCCCACGCATCAGGAACTACCAGGGACACATACATTCCCCATGCATTCCTATGGGCGGGCAGGCCTAGCTCAGCACATGCACTCAGAGTGCGCACGCACTTTCCACTGGGACACAGTGAAAGTGCGCAGAATCCCAAAATCACCATTTCAAGCAAAAAGTCTAGGGGTGAACCTGCCCTAAGGGCCAAAGTCCAACATAACCCCCTTCCAGCCAAAACGCAGGGGAGACCAATCACCACCGTGATGGACTTTCCTGCTTGGGGCGATAGAACACGGACGCAGGCCCGCAACTGCAGGGACACCCTCCTGTTCTACGCCACGGTGAACCCATGGGATTCCCTCTAAACACATTGTCTGGACCAACTGGGCTACCCCACTGGTACTCCCAAGTTGTCCGCGGCCAGGACCAGGCCCTGGGCCACCCAGGTGCCACTGGTCCATGCCAATTCGCAGAGCGGGGGGTAGTAACCCCTGGCACATAGGAGCCATTTTCCACTCTTCCTGTCTGCAAGACAGGACTAGACTGCCACTGGTACTCCAGCCTAGGGCCTACAACCTCAGGCGGACCAGGAGTCTCAGGGAAGGCTCTCCTCCCCCTACCTCTTCTCCTAGGGTTCCTCCTCCCTCTGCGAGGGGTACACCTAGAACGCCATTCCAACCCAGGGCTTATCCACTCAGGTTGCACCGGGGTCAGAGGTGGGCTCTCCCACCCTCTGCACCCCCTTCCAGAGGTCTGCCCTCTCCCACCTGGAGAAGTTCCTCTGGAAGAAGAACCAGTCAGGACACTGGTTACAGTCGTCCTACCCTTCAGGTCAGGCTGACCCTGAACCTGGCCTTCCAACCTCTGGTCTAAAACCTTCGGTGGAACAATTGCCTGGCACTCCAGGACTTCTGGGGATTCACACGCAATCCCCCTGAGGCTAACAAATGTCACATCTGTTGCGTGACTGTCTGTCTGGCGCAGATCTCCCGCCCTCTGTCCACCTGACAGTGCGTGACGATCCCCCAGACCAGAAGTGGTGTTACCATGGTCACTACACGGGAACCTAGCCCAACTGGGTAGTCCCTGACCCACTGGTCCTTCCACTGGGGAACTCCCCCAATCACTCCTCACTCTGGACTCCTGTACCCTCCCTACCGGAGCGGTACTGCCAGACTCTAGAACCACAGGAGCTCTGTTTACAGACACTCCAGGTCCTCTACTCACTAGGAGATCCTCCTCAACTGGGTTAACAGGACAGCCTAGGTCCCCAACCTGGTGTTCCCTCAAGAAACCACCCAGGTTCTGAGACAGGGCTTCGGGCCTCTGGGGGCTCTCAGCCACCCACTGACTCCTGCTCCACTGAGCCAGGCAGTCAGCCCCTACACCCTTCTCACTAACCAGGGACCTAGCTGGGCTACACTGAGCCTCTTCCACCACGCTGGGCTGGAAGATCCCTGACCCACTACTTTTGGAGTCACTCACCAATGACTCTACAGAACCTCTGGTCCCTTCCCAGCGGTCTGCTTCCTCTGCCAGCTCACATGGTTCAGACAATCCACACCCTAACAGGTGTTGGCGCAACCCTGGTGAACAACAACTGAGCAACTGCTCTCTGAGAAACATATCGAACAATAGGTCCCAATCACATTTCGTGGGCTCCCGTACCCAATCACACAGGGCTCTACAACAGTCATCCTCAAAGTCTTCCCAAGACTGATGAGACGGTTTCCTAAGGTTCCTAAACCTCAACCTATTCTCCTCCTCTGGGGAAACAGGAACCATACTCTGGGAACTGGGACTTTCTAGACTGAGATTTAAATAGCTGCCACCACTGGACCCAACCCTCCCTGGGGGATCCAGACACTCAACACTGCGCGCAGGGGATAGTCTACCCTCCAGAGCTACTTTGCCTCTGGTGGCGGCCCTCTCAGCCTCCTCTATCCTGTCCTGCGCTAAGACCCTCTCGGTCTCCAGCTGTTGCTTCTTAACCTCCAGCTGTTGCCTTCTAATGCCCAGCTGTGCCATAGCCTGGGCATGCTCCAACCTGAGCTTCTCTAAAGCCAGCTGGTGCTCCCTTTCTCTCCTCCTATCTTCCAGCTCCTCTGGGGACAGGGAAAGGGATGAGGCGCTGCCTCCTAAACTGGACCCAGCAAGGGACTCCCTATCTATGGGGTCCTCACTATCTGCTGGCGTCCCTGTGCTATCATCTTCCTCCTCCTCAGACTCTTCAGGGCTCCCCTCTGACCCACCACCCTCATGGTGTGAGACCCGGGCCCTCTCCTCACTGTGCTCACGCTCCCAGTCATCCTTCTGCCATTGGATCAGGTTACCCCTAAGTTGGGACTGGGTGTCTGACTCATTCACTGCAATGTCTCTCTCTTCGCAAAACTCTCTCAGTTCATGCAAAAACAGACCCCAGACATTAAAAGCAGACTCCATCTTGGCAAGATGATCACAGACACGTGCAACACAGGGGACTGAACAATCTGAAGTAAGAGTACACAATTCCAAAACTTCAACAATCTCCTTATCAAAGAGAACTCATACTCATGCGTCCAGGAAAACACACCATTCATCCACACACACCCTCCCCTCGGATCGGTAAGGCAGTTTCTACCACCCCTGACTTCTCAACCTGACCAAAGCGACACAGGTACCAAACTCTGGAAGCAGGGCGGGGGACAAATGTACTGAACACAATCAAATGACACTCTTCAGGAGAAGAAACAATGGAATTTCAAAAACAATCCCCTAAAATGTGGTCATCTAAATGCAGAGTTTTGTGGTATGGCCAGTTACTACTAAGGTACAACGCAAACACAAATCCTTATCCCGCCGCTTGCCGCCAATGTTGGAAATGGGATCCCCGGCTGGCCAGGGCTTTCGCCAAAGTCAGTCAGAGACCACCACACCCAAGTCAGGGCAAAGGAGTTACACGCCAAGATAACCCCTACTCACCCTCTAGGTAACGTGGAGCGAGCAGCAAGGCTAAACTTGGAGGCGATGTAGGCTAAGTATTTGCGCACGCACCCCAGCAACAACAACCAAAGGCCCACCACAAAGGAAACTCCACACAAGGTTATATAAAAATAGCCTTTGTATTACACCAAAACACATTAGATAAAACACACACTTTACAATGTGCCAGAGGCACGGGCAGAATTTACAAGGGATTATTTACAAGACAGGGCCACCTGGACCACTGTCAGGAATCAGAAGTAGCACTTTCAGAAATAGCACTTAGTACATAGAATGTAGCACAAAATAGCACACAACCAGTAATCACTGGTAACCAGGACCTCACTAGCACCACCTGTACTAGGGAGAAAACAACCACCTATGTATTACAATACCTGTAGGGGTGTAAGAGGAAAACACATGATGCAATGCATAACATTCATTCAGAGGTGTAAAGGCACATGACGCATAAAAACACATTCAGAGGTGCAGAAAGTACAATTGCGCCAAACTCACGTAAGTCACCACCTGTGACTGTCCCTAGGCCCTCTGGCCTTGTTGGGGCTAGGACGCCCTGTGTCCAAAGTCAGGGTCCTAAACGTAGCAGTTGCCCACAAAGTGCTGGGCAACTGGTGCAATTGAGGAGGATGTGGCCACCCACTAGAGCCTCGCAGGCTCTGGCAAATAGAATTTCCCCTAGAACCTCTCTGGGCTCAAAGAACCACCACTGTGGCACTGGTGAGCCTCTCTTAGGCTCTCTCACCAGCAAGGGGGGCTGCTGAGCCTCACAGGGCTCCAGCAACAGGAAGGTACAGCCTCGCTGGGCTGGGGGGTCCCTCGCTCTGGGGACCCAAAGCAATAATGCTGGCCAAGAGCCTCGCTTGGCTCTAACGCTACTGGTGCCCCCGGGGCACCTCGTGGCTCCACAAACGCGGAGGTGCTCTCTCTCGTTGGAGCCTCTCTGGCTCGGGTTGGAGTCCCCCTCTTGGGGACTCGGGTCGCTCACAAGTGCCCCCTGAGCCCTCAGGCTCAAAACACAAAGGCGCGAGGTCGCGCTACAGAGAGGGGGCGGGGCGGACACCGGCAATGTGTCCCGACGCTCCCCCCTCCTCTGCAGGCACCTACCGGGTTCGCGCTGGGCTCTCCAGCGGAGGCGGGTCTCTCCCGCTGGTCCCGGGGCTCTCCTCTTCACACGGGAGCCTCGGGGACCCGGCCGGCAGCTTCTCTCTCCCCGGCTCGTCGGAGGAGGCGGGACTTCCGGTCGGCCTTTCCTGGGCCGCGCTGCGATTGGCCGGGCGCTTTACTACTTCCGGGTCGCCGCGGGCAGCGCGGCGGCTCGCTTCTAGGCAGGCAGGCGGCTTCCCAGATGATCCGAGGAGTGGGCTCCCTCGTAGATCGATAACCACGGGCACAACAAAGCGGCGAGGAGCGGGGTGGCACCCGCGCCGCCAAAGCAAATATAAAGCGAGGTAGGCACTCGCTAGGCCACCACGAGCAGGGTGGGCACCTGCACAGCAATTGGCGCCCTCCCAAGCGCTAGGCAGATAATCACAGCGCTCCAAGCGCTATAATTCAAAATAAAGCGCTCTCAGCGCTGGGGTGAAGGCACAGCGCTCCCAAGCGCTACAAGCCAAATAAAGCGCTCTTAAGCGCTATGAGTAAAATAAAGCGCTCCCAGGTGCCCTCAGCAAGCAGGGCAGATTCCCAGCAGTCCTTGGGCAGGCAGGGGGGACAAGGCTGGGCCCAGAGCCAGCACACTGGGTCTCCAGGCAGGGAGACACCCAAAGTGGCGGTCCTCTGGCCCAGCAGCAGCAACAGCCCCCCTCAGGATCCTGGAAGAGAACAACTTCTGTGGGGACACAGCCCCATTTTTATACAGTGCATTCCTTTGTTCAAGGGTGCAGAGTGGGGGCGGAACCAGTCGCAGCTGGTTCTTGAGTACTCTGTTTACCTCAACCACCCTCTCTATTCACTGGCAGGGCTTGGGTCATTAGACACACCACAGGGGGGCGGAGCCAGCATTGTGTGGGGAAAACCCAGCCCATCCAGGACACAGGTACACTCCTCCCACACATTACTCATGCAGATCTCCCACTCACCACCGGGCAGACCCATCCAGACTTCCTGGAGCCTGGCATGCCAGCCAGCTCCAGCCAATCACACGCCAGCACCCTCACAGCACACGTACAGCCATGTCTAGAAATGGCGCTTCGCTACTAGACACATACATGCTGCATACACCATCTCGCAGCATTCACTCTCACGAGTTTACACATACCAGACTCAAGCCTGTACACCCCACGCATCAGGAACTACCAGGGACACATACATTCCCCATGCATTCCTATGGGCGGGCAGGCCTAGCTCAGCACATGCACTCAGAGTGCGCACGCACTTTCCACTGGGACACAGTGAAAGTGCGCAGAATCCCAAAATCACCATTTCAAGCAAAAAGTCTAGGGGTGAACCTGCCCTAAGGGCCAAAGTCCAACAGGTACCATAGGTATCCCCCAAGTGCAACCCCCCACCCTCCCAGGGGCCCGTAACGGGCACCCAAAGCACTCTCTGCTGGCCTTTCCATGGCGGCATCTCCGCCATGGAAGGGCCTTTCAGGTTGCCCATGCTAATATGGATGGCGGTGCCTACAAGGCACCGCCAACATATTAGCTCCCTTTTCCGCCCGGTCTTTCCATCCGCCGCGGTGCCCCTCGCTATGCTAATATGGCGGGGGTCCAGCAGGGGCATTTGGCGGGCTGATGGCCACCGCCGGCCCATTGGTGGTGATCCGCCCGCAAGGCAAATGACCCCCATAGTTGGAGCCTGAATTTAGATTAGACCAGAATTGGTGGAGACATTCTAGCTTTAATTTTGTCTTTCCATTAAATACTAACCTGTGACAGACTCAGTAGATCGAGACCTTCTTTAAATACTGTAAGGCAACTACTTTAAGGCAGTGCGGTCTCCAGAAGTTGCATCAGGCAAAGAAGAACATCTGCACACATGCTCTGGTTGTGCAGTAAAGTGGGGTGTACTGGAAGGAAAGTATTGGAGAGGTAATAGTTAATCTTTTGTATTTTACTTAAGGTGCCCCATGATTGCAACTACTTAATCATGATTCTTTTTCATAGACTGTGCCTGGGTAAAAAAAGGTCTATCCTAAGAGTACAGTTACTGAAAGGTTATGCCAAAGAAATTAAAATACACCCTCAAGTCGCAGGTCAAGGGCTGGATGGAATAGAATAGAAATATAGTGAATCCACATTAAGAAAGAAATCGTGTATGTATCCGGAGATTAGGCAGGCTACGTGTCTCATTACAGACCCACATGCTGTCTCTTTATGAGTTGTCCTCGTCTTGTTCAATTTAGTGATTTGATATAAAGGAGTGATGGGACTGGCAGAGTGTTGTAGGTAAAAAGTAGGGGCGTGTGGTATAGTATCTGGGCCTGGAGGTGCGGTTATATCAAGGAGCTTTCTTGGTAAAGCATTATTTCCCTTGTTCATTGACAGTTTGTCACTCGTACGTGAATTAACATGTATGTTTCATGTAAGGTTTGTGAGAGTTTCCCATATAGTGATATGTACTTGCTAGGTTACTTTCTTAATTAAATGTAATATATACTTTTGGCACCATTTTTTCAAAGTTTGCCAGGGGCGGAGAGAAACATCCTCTAACTCACATAGAAGGTGTTGGGGTTATTCACTTTGACTCCTCTCTTGTTCACTGATTTCATAATCCATCTGTTGAAAATTCATCGGCCACCAATGTGACGTACGCTTGATGTTCGGCTTAAATAATGAAACGTTGCACCACTGCTAAGAACACCACTTCATTGGGTACTGGTCGACAGTGTTTGTAATGTCGCTCTTTTGGATTCACAAGCACGTCCACAGACTGGAAACACTACACGCAAACAAACAAAAATGTCTCAGCAATGTGCCAATGTGTTAATTAGGAATGGAGTGCCCAAAGCTGTGGCATGCTCTTCAAGCTGAAATTCATATATCATTATTCAACCTAGCTCTCTCTGACATGGCAAGAGTGGTACTAAGCTGATCCTCCCTTCTACTATTTCTTTCTTTTTTACTTAACTTTTTAAATTTTTCAAAGTAACATATAAAGTACAACATGTCAACAAATACAACAACATCAAGATAAAGTTGGGGCAGGAAGTCCAAACAATTGAGAAATTTCAACATTTATCATCATATTCGGAGGTAAGTGAAACGAGACTTCACATTCCACCCTCCACGCTTTATCGTAGGCCTTGGCGGAGAGGCGCCCGTCTTTTATTTCTATGGTTGCTCAACATATTGACGGATTTGCAACTATTAGCAGAATGCTCGGAAGTTGAACGACATAAATATCAACATAAAAGTATCATTTACCCAGTTTATAAGTCTAAATCTGTATCCATCAACATTAGTCCTACAACAGCTTCCGAGCAATCAGAAAAATACACGCTGCTACACACCACACATGAATTATGGCACGGCAAATTTTGAGGTAAGCAGCAGCTATCTGACATTGTTACGGGTATATTGCTGATGTTTCTTTGATAGTGTTAGATGTTAAATGCTTCTATGGATCCCACACCCACTCCCAGAGGTGCAACATCCAAATTTCTCAACATTTTGAGACAGAGTGATTTTAGAGGGTGACCGACTAAAATTAATGACAATAAAACTATTTTTGTGAAGTTAAGGTGATTTTCGGTATTGGTGATCACACAAAGGTCTGTGGGAGACATTTCACTCCTTCTAAGGGTCAAGATGAATCAAAGGAAGCTAAGCAACAACGCCACTTGAGCATGAGCTGAGTGGCATGAACATCTCTAAGTCAGTCTCTCCTTCCAACAGTATCTCCTTTTTTGCTATGGTTCTTTTTCATAGTGTGGAATGCCTGTCACTGACATTTTAACACCTGATAAAGTTCTTGAAACATTTTTCTCTACCGGACATTGAATGCTCAAGGAGTGAGCAAATTTTAAAAAATGAATCACTGACCGAATATCGACTACAGAAATATAGATGACAAAAATATCGGGGTTAATCATGTTTGTTTGACTTTTATGGTTTTACTCATAAAACCGAATAAAGTTTGTTGATGATGATGAACCTACAACCCGCTCCTAAAATAATTTAACACAATTAATATAATAATCAATTAATACAAATTACCAATTAATAATTAACAATACATTAATTATCAATACCAATAAATAAAAAATAATAACAACTTTATTATAATTAATTTACTTCCCACCCTATTGCCCTCTAAACCCACAACCTGCTCCTAAAAAAATGAACACAATTAATATATTGATCAATTAATCAATTAATACAAATTAATTACCAATTAATAATTAATTCACAATACATTATTTATCAATACCAATAAATAACAAGCATTAACAATGCAACGGTCTCGCCTTTGCAAAAGTTAGAGTTATTGACATTGTAAATGTCAAACTTTTTATTTATGTGTTGGTTTTGAAAACAGATAAATAAATGGCATTGTCATTTACAATGCCAATAGCTTAATCTCTCGCAAATGCGAGACCTATTGCATTGCATTTCGCTGGCTGTGCAAGAAAAGTGTGGGGTGCAGGACGAGATACAACAGTATGCATGCATATTCCTCTAACAAGAAAAGCAATAGTGCTGGGGTTTGACTTCACTAAGTGTGAGGGGGTAGAGGAAGAGGTGCGGGTATCCTCCACGGGAGTGGGGGGGGGATAATTGTGCAGTTATCCTTTTCTGGACTCTCTGGGATATATGCCATTCTAAAGGAGCCTCTGATGCTTAAATATCAAAGCCTGCCTGGGCCGTGACCGCCTTATTCAGCTGTTGGGGGTCTGAGACCCGCCTCCGCCATGGCATGGTGTTCTTTCGACCAACAGGTGGGACCTGGGAGGGGTGGTTCATGAGCTGGGGTGGGGGGTGTCAGGCCTTCTCTGCCAGGGCCTCCCTTAGCTGTGACCTCCTTGTCCAGGGAGCACGTGCGCTCTCAGGCCCCCTCCCCCGGCGGTGAAGGGAGAGCGAGGCCTTTCCGCTGCCTCAGACCTGCAGGAAGGCAGCTGCTCTCACCAGCTACATGGGAGATATTTTCAGATTTCTGAAGTCTGTGGCCTTGGCCTGGGAAAGGCTCTCGTTGAGAAGAGAGACCAGGAGACTGTTGGAGGGAAGTGCAATGCCGAAGCGGGTCTGAGGTAGCCACCGGGAGTGAAGAAGGGGCGAGGAAGAGAACTCACGATGAAGGGCAGCAGCCGCAGGGTGGCATGTTCGCTGGATGAGGGGAACCCACGGGTGTAAGTGATGTCGAGGCGGCAGTAGGGGCAGGGGATAGGATATATTGGCTAAGAAAAATAGACTATGCGGTACAGGCAAGAGGGTGAAAGAAAGATGGTACGGCTAGGCACCGGCAGCTTAGCAGATGTAAAATAAATCACGTCACTTTTTGCCTCTTTCCTCAGCAACATTTTTAAAGACCACCAAAAAACGACGTTAACAATTTGCACAGATTTATACGCTGTTCTTTATTGGACCTAGTATCGCCAACAACTTCAAGAGTGGGGAGAAGCTGAGACTTTTTTAAAAAAGAGTCCTCAACACACAGTTATTCGACAAGAAATAACTACAGAGTGTAAACACTGTTGCTTGTACAATATCAACACGTTTTACATCGAAGACACGGTTTTGTGACAGGAACAGATTTGGCTCTGCCCCCATACCTTCAACTCCCCCCAAACTGCCCCCTCCCCTACAAGTCCCTGACCCCACGCCTGCAGTAAATAGTTACATTGCTAGTCACCAGAGCCTGTTTTCGCAAACAATGGTATTTACATTTCACCTGATTACCTATATACAATGTGGTGAAACGTTTGTTACGAGACGAGCGTGCAAGGGAGCGATGGGCTCGCG
The DNA here is from genome assembly GCF_964261635.1 of Lissotriton helveticus. Lineage (NCBI taxonomy): Eukaryota > Metazoa > Chordata > Amphibia > Caudata > Salamandridae > Lissotriton > Lissotriton helveticus. The sequence goes on along the minus strand of NC_136068.1, from coordinate 1,612,986,463 downwards.
CAAGAGGGTATGTGGGTTCCACCCCTCCTTTCCTTCTGCAAAACAAAACCTTCTTGTCTGCCCCGCAACAGCCGGAGTGTGATATAAAGTATAGTGTCTCACCAGCACTTTTCCCATCCACCCAAGTCTCACAAGCAAAGCACGGTTGAAACCTCCCGCCACGACTAAGCCCTCTTACCTCCTACCACCTGCTGGCGCTGTCCCCCCAGTTCCTCCGCGCACCCTCCTTCTTGGCTCTCCGTGCTGGACTCCCACAGAAAGGCTAGGTGCGGCGAGGGGGTCTTGCGTCCTCTGTGAGTCCGCCTCCCTGGGGAGAAGTTGCATTATCCCCACCCGGCTTTATTCTCTTAAAGGGTTGCTGAGCTCTTTACTGTGGAGGGGGGGGAGTACAACGCCTATAAGAAAAATATATTGATAGGATGTCTTATTATTTGAACTCATCGGTACATATTTTAATCACGAGGATGGGGAACGGGAGAATACATGTAGAGTTTCAGTTCCGTAGCTGGTTGTGGGTTTAGAGGGGAATAGGGTGAGAAGTAATTTTATTATCATAAAGTATTTTTTATTTTTTATTTTTTGGTATTGATAATTAAATTATTGTTAACTAATTATTAATTGGTAATTAATTTGCATTAATTGATTAATTGATCATTATATTAATTGTTTTCATTTTTTTAGGAGAAGGGTTGTGGGTTTATAGGGGAATAGGGTGGGAAGTTATTTATTAGAATAAAGATATTAATAATTTGTAGGTCTCGGCCTGCGATGGCTGCGCAGACATGCGCAGCTGAGCTGGCGAGATTTAATGACTTAGAGCGAGGTTAAGCCACGCCCCTCTTTTCCATTGGCTGGCATTACCGTTCATGCTAAACGGTGGGCAGCCATTGGAAAAGAGGTCCTAATGACGTAATTCTTTCTCTTTTAGCCCCGTCCTTTTCAGACTGAGTTCCTTGACTTACTGGTGGTATAAAAGGTTTCTTATCTTCTTTATGGGGCGAAACAGATGGCCCCATAAAGAAGATAAGAAACCTTTTACGTCAGCAGGAAGTCAGTCTGAAAGGTACGGGGCTAAAAGACAAAAGGCTGTGTCATGGCGAGCGCTTGTTACAGTATGCGGCTGCCTTTAGTGAAAGATGGTGCTTTTATGGCAGGTTTCACGGTGCGAGCTATGCGTGCTCTCGCTCGCGGGAACCCTGCAGTGCACACATCATACTGGCAACGCCTGACGAGCTATGCGCTGCACCGACGTGATCCAGCGCAGCGAGCTGGGGGTGTGCGTTAGCATCCTGTAGTACCGCTGGACCCACCGAGCTCTTCCGCATCCTTCATCAGCGGGCGGCTTTCCGCTCGAAAAGAGGTATCCCGGCCCCACTAGGGCCTCATGCATTTCAGATAAAAATTAAAATAAAAAAATCTAGCGACCGTGATTGATCCACGCGCTACACACAACGATGTGCAATCGCAAGCCATTTTCCGTGAGTGATCCTCCCGCCCCCTCCCCCTGGCGCGGTGACACGCAAAGCCCTGCAGTAGCCTGTATAAAAATTGTGCATTTATGGCAGGTATCACGGTGCTCGCTGCGCGTGCTCTCGCTCGTGGGAACCCTGCAGTAGCCTGGATGAATATGGTGCAATCCGGCATCCCTCGCGCAACAACTTGTGAGAAATCATCACACCACAATTCAAACACGTAGGAAAAAAAGGGAAAATACCCCCGGCTCAATTCCACTGTGTGGAGCAGGAGCTGGATTATCATCTTAACATTATCTGATACAGCACTGGCTCCTTCAGCCTAACAACCCTACACTCCATGTACCCCAATGCAGCAGCAGCACCCGAGCCCCACAACAGAGCTAGTCCCTTGAAACCCCCACCCCGCCCTCCCATCAAAGCAAGCAAACCGCGGCACACACAGCATCATAGAAGCACACGACTGCCTCCTCGCAGTGCCTGCATTTAATGCAGCATGCCGGGCTCAGAGTCGATATTATTAACAACGATATTTTTGCAAAGGATATTTCTGACTTCGATATTAACAAAAACGATATTTCTTACCTTCAGGTCGATATTCTGGTCACCGATATTCTTTATGTCGATATTCTGTCCCTTCGATTTTTCCAACTCGATATTTCTGTAGTTCGAAATAAAAAACTCGATATTATGTCTGTGCACTATAAAAAATGCCACTGAACGTGCACCTGGCCCTTGACACTGCTTCAAACAAGCCTAACAAGTTTTGCCTGCTCCAAAGCTGTTTGTTTTTTCAAGAAACGAGCAATAAAGCTCAAGACCTGTTTCCAATTAGAAATGTTTAAATAAGTTGCAGACAATTTAATACATTAAAATTATTTCGGGCCACAGGTCGGAGCATAGTTACTCTTATATATCAATCAGCCTTATTCATACTACCCCAGCACACGTAGTGTGTTCTGAACACTCTTTTTTAACCACTAGACAGCCACATATCTTCCCGAGTTCTATACTGAATTCTTGACATAAATCTTTGTAACTGTTTTTCTACAAAATATATCCGGACTAAACGTGCCCCCTACATCTCCCTTCTTGAAACCATATGAGACCCAACAGCTACATTAATGTCACATGATAACAGAAATTGTGCTACTAGACTGCATTTCCACTCTTTCCGATAAAAGCTGTACTCCACATGTGTAAATGGGCATACCATGGGTGAAAATAGCGAACCAGAATTGTAACTATGGCAAGTCCATTTAGGGCGCTTGCTTTTCACATACATTTGGCCAGCTGTACGACTTCTGATTTTGGCCCAGAGCACCCAGGGAGATCTACCGCCTAAACAACACAGATCCAGGAAGTGCGAGGAGCTGTAATCTGGCTGCCTCGCACAAGCTTTTTTTATCCATAATGCCCTGCACACGTTAAAATATTGCTTTAAAAACGTGGAAAAGTCAAGTGAATTTTGAATGCAAGTTTTGCATAGAAACCTGGCACATGGGATGTTTGGAGTTTTTCGACCAGACTCTACTGGGACTGATAGAAACATGCAAAACCAATTATTTAGGAAATGCAAAGATATAGGAGGTGGGTCAACGGAGGCATGACTCATGTATCATACAATTCACATTAGGATGAATATAAGTATGCAATGTTTGAATTTACTTTTATGTATATCAGTACAATGCCACAAGAAATACACAAGTTACCACAGACGTAATGCTATCCCACATCCCATACCGCCTCGAAATCTTACGGCAGCCCAGATGTATGGGCACTCCTATGTATGGGCACACATAGGGCATAGGGTACGGCCCAGTAAGATTAATCACATGCTTGCATGGCTGCTCAACGAGGGAGGGGGAATGGAACACCAATTTAATTCCATGATGGGGTAAGATGTGTTAGTTCTGCAAGTTTTTCTTACTCACCGTGCCCTGGAAAGGATAAAAATACTCACAAACACTCAGAAGCAAAAACACAATTACTACCACAGCTTCCTGAGCTCCCAAAGATCTACCGATAGAAAGCACACAACACAAGATACTTTTTGAAGGGTCAATTGGACTTCTTCTGGAGATTGGGCTCTCCTTTCCAACCAGCAGTGCGGTTGTCTTGGGTGTTATGCATTTTTAGGTCTCGCCTGTCGATGCGCATGCGCATCGAGCAAGCGAGACTATAGGGGCTCATCCAGACTTTATCTAACTTGCAAGGAATCGTGGCGATTCCTTGCAGTGCCCGTGACTTTTAAGCTCAATGCGCATGTGCATTGAGCTTAAAAGCGCGTGCACATGCCCCCAGCCGCCTGCCTTGCCTACTCTCTCTCACAGCCTCCCCCAGCTCCGCCCCCTCACTACTTGATTGCACGGCCGCTAGGCCGTGCCTCCCCTACTCTCCTCCCCCCTCCTCCTCTCCTCCCCTGCCTGCCTGCCGCTAGGCCGTGCCTCCCCTACTCTCCTCCCCCCTCCTCCTCCTACTGCCGTGTCGCACCTCTCCCCTCTCCGCCCCCTCCCCTGCCAGCCGTGTTACGGTGAAAGGCTTGTTTTTTTACTTAGCAAAGAGAAAGAATTCATGCACTGGGATTTTTGGGGGCGCACTTGTACAACTACCTGAAAAGCGAGCAGTGAAAACACGTTAACTCCGCGTGCTTTTGGAGCAGTATGAAAACTTAACTCGAAATACATTCTAAATGCCAGCAGTAGCCTTGCAACCCTAACCCCTCCCGCAAACATAGAGCTAGCAAGGAATCTACAATGGCAGAGTAAAAAGGGCCCAACCCGACCCGACTCAGCCGCTAGAAATAATAAAGAGCGAACATGAGATACATTGTGGAGCTGTAATACTGCAAGGACGTGAATGACCGCACGTAAACCCGGCGGCCATTTTGAATCTACAGCTACGTCAATTTCCTAGGGAAGCCGCCCGCAAGCCCCTCCCCTGCCCCAGTCACAAGCCCTGCACGCCTACTCCTCGTGTATCGGTTGCTGTTGTCGGCGATCTTCATGAGCCTTTCAGCCAATCGCACAGCAGTTCACGCCTGCTTCTCGTGAGCCAGCAGGGCCTTTTTGGCTTCCCATTGGCTGCGATACTCACACCGTCTCCCAGTGCACGGACCTAGTCGTCTCTCATTGGTTGTCTTCACTCTCACTGCTGTAGCATTTACGAATCACGCATGCCCCTCGTGCACAGTTTACCAGCTCCCCGACTTCACCATGTATTGTAAACAGCAAAACTTGGCACAGACTGTACATCCTTTGACTCCAAAAAATATTAATACGCAACCCAGCCTGTTAAAACTGGTTTGTTGAAATAAATGTGTTGATGATACTTAAGAGGCAACTCTGTTTTCGACCCATTTCTTAAGGTATTTTCCAGGACATACATAAACTACTCACCCAAATAAAATGTCAAGCTGTGTTTACATGGGAAGCTTTTTATTTTGCTCTAGGCTAACTTCAAAGTGTCAGCGTTTATAGGAAAGAGGAATGCAGTATACTTGCTCCAAAGAGCCTGCTTGTGCCTTTAAAAAAAAAAAAAAACCTCACTCACCCTCAACCCCTCACCCTCACTCACCCTCACTCACCCTCACCCACCCTCAACCCCTCACCCTCAACCCCTCACCCTCACCCTCACTCACCCTCACTCACTCACCCTCACTCACCCTCACTCACTCACCCTCACTCACCCTCACTCACCCTCACTCACCCTCACTCACCCTCACCCACTCTCACCCTCACTCACACTCACCCTCACTCACACTCACCCTCACTCACCCTCACTCACCCTCACTCACCCTCACTCACCCTCACTCACCCTCAACCCCTCACCCTCACACAGTGCAATAGGTCTCGGAGCATTTGAGTTAGAGCTTTTAGAAATGTTTATGGCTTTTTTTTTTAATTCTTTAGCATTGGCTACAGGAAACAAAAATGCTTAAGATTTACAAAAAAACCCATAAACAATTCTAAAAGCACTAACTCTAATGCTGCGAGACCTATTGCATTTCCAATGCTTGTTTAAAACAAGATACTGCGGCGAGTTGAAGGAGGCCACCATCTTCCCACACAATGCCCTTTTCACTCAAAGCACTTGAAATCCAAGGAAAGGGTCAGATTTGTCCAACATTCAGCACTTCATGGTTCATGACCGCCATGCAAGACAGTGTTGCTTTTTTAGATGTATTTCTTCTTTTTCCTACATTGGTGGCACGTGAAAGCTGAATTTGCTGTTAAGACCATGGTGCGTGTTGTATTTGCAGAAACGATTCAGAAAAGGGGGTGGTGATGAACTGCACTCACATTTGTTAGATGTTTATCTGGGGACAAAACTTGTAAGAGCTCACCCTTTGTGACCTTTGGCGTAACAGACACCCTGCCAAGCAATCTTCAGAGTGGAAACATGAGGCAACCACCGCTGAGTACTGCACAAATCAACTCTGTAGAGATCTATAAACGTTCACAAACACAAGGAAGTTGGTTCAATCAGGCGAATCTAACAAAGCAGACCCCAGGCCTTGATTATGAGTTAGTCAGCATATTCCGACCTGTGGGTAAACCTAAGAACACCACGCTTCCCGTAATAAACAGTCCAAGCTGATGTTTAGGCGTAAAATGCCATTTATTAGGACCAGGCTGCACAACATATTAAATAACCAATAACAAACCCCCCAACATCAACCTCTTCATCCATTCACTCCCTTCACACCACTCCGAACTCACCTCTCATTCCACTCCATAACCCGTTCCGTTCTTCATCCACTTCTCTTCTAGCATCCTCCCCTGTATCACATGGCATTACACTTGTGCCTCCAGCCCCCCCATCATTCACTCTACCCCCCTTGAGGGATGGGTGTGCCCGTCAGTGACTCCCCCACACCTCCCAAGTACAGCTAAACCCTGCAACCTGTCCTAAACTGGCACGCTCAGCCTACCCCACTCCCGAACCCTAATAAAACTGTAGGGCAGGCGGGTGGCCTTTCCTAAACCTAACCCTCCCGATGGTGCCAGAATGCAGGAAGAGAAAGTCACCTTCCTCCCCTGCATTCTTATACCCACCCCCAAACCCCACCCCCTGACCCCAGCCTGGCCCTCCTTCGCGAAAGACCCCGGGGGAAGACTAGTCTGCGACTCTGCTTCCCCTGGGTCCCACCAGTCAAGATATTTATTGCATTCTGGTAATCGCTAACTCGTAGTGAGGGCCTTTGGGTCTCCAGGCAGGTGGGTCCCTTTCCCCGGCCCTCATTTCCAAGATCGAACACCTCTCGAGGATGGGTAGGTGGGATGATTGGGGCGGGGGTGGGGGTGGTGAGTGTGTGTTTTATATATACTATTTACACTATTCTTAACTCTGCCGCCGAGGTACCTATAAGTGGAGTTCATAACACTGAATCTAGTTAGCAATGAACATTTTTCTTCACAATATGCTGGTGGTCAATGTTTTCGCTAGAATAAGTCAGCAGGATGGTATTAAAAACACGATATTCTCACTGAATACTATAGCTGATACCCAGGAGACGTCGGGGACCTCCATGCCACAGCATCACATAACCCAGTGTTTAATCTGTTGAAGCGTCAGTGCCAGGGCTCACAGTATTCGTCAGACATCCGACCCCGGAGCTACGGATTCGCGGGGGGGGGAGGGGGGGAGGCGGGATGGAGGGCATGTATACTGAGATTGGCTAGTCTCGAGTCCCTGTCGAAGTTCTCTATTTCACCTCCGTCTTGGTGTCTTTTAGTCTCGCTCTCGTCGGTTGATTTGCAGCCTTCACAGTCTCCGTTTCCCTACCTTTCTCCTCCTCGCTCCCTTTTCTGGCTTTCTGTCTTGTCTCTCTTGCTTTGGTGCAAAGACCGATGAGGAAAATAAGCCTTAACCCCTAAATAGGAGGCCCGGTGCCAAGCACCGGCACCAATTAAGCTCTTCCAGAACACCTGCACCAAGGTGCATTCCTAGGTGGTGGTGATGAATTGTTTTTATTACGTTTGAAAATAGTTTAGAAAATCTTATAAACAATTCAACTGAAACACCACACATAGAGATATCAAGTCACGACAATAAAAAATACCTGATACTATAAAATAAAATAATTCCAGCCATCAAAATAGAGCTAATACAGACAGTCTCAGTACTCAGTGCTTCCTCTGACGACACCCCAAGGTGGCATCTCCACCCAACTGCCCGGCTCTGAGTTTAATTCACTTGAGGTATTGCCAGTCACCGCCCGGCTCTGAGTTTACCTCACTTGAGGTATGTCAGTCACCGCCCGGCTCTGAGTTTACCTCGCTTGAGGTATGCCAGTCACCGCCCGGCTCTGAGTTTACCTCACTTGAGGTATGTCAGTCACCGCCCGGCTCTGAGTTTACCTCGCTTGAGGGTTGTCAGTGTAAGTCAAGTGCAGCCACTTGAGCGGAGGCGCTATCCCCCCGTCTGAACGGGAAAACACGTCCCATTGCATATACATGGAACCTCAATGGGAATAGGAGCAAAGATTTTGAGCAGCGTTTAAACCCCGATCCTTCGATACAGATGATAAAATGCTGAGCCCCGCCCTTCAGCATTTCATCCTGTAAGCTTGGGGCTACACGTAGTACCCCACAGCAAGGTAACAACCCACTGAACAATTTACCAATGTAAAGATTACAAAACTATGCACTCACTAGTCATGGCACAGCCTGCGATCTGTCCCCCAAAAAGTCTCAAATGTACAGATTGGGAACTGAGGCAGAAATGTAAAAACATCCCATTGCAGGCTGGGCGACCCTCACTGCCTCCAGAAAGAAGATATTCAGCCTTACCTGTCCTATAAACACCTGTGAAAGGATGACTGCCTCCTAGTGGGGCGCTCACTCTCGGTATGCCTTTCAGAGTCCCAATATAGCTCTCAGTCCTCGGGTATAGCTCTCCGTCCTTCCTGGTCATTCATATTTACCCGGAGCACTCCCCAGTGCTTCTCACTCTCTCGCTGTCTTTCTCTTTTCTCACTCAGTTTACACACAGCGCTGGCTTTTCCTCTTACAGTTTCGTTTCTCTTCACCCACGTGACTCTCTGCTCCACCCCCGACTACCCCCTCCCGGAGCCCAAGGCCGGCTACGTGACGTCACACACCGAGAGACACCGAAAGCGAGACCCAGAATTTAAGACGGTGCCTCGTGCGGATGACAGCAGGGCCCACGAAGTGGCTACGAGAAGGCAGTCAAAAAGAAAAATACAAATGCCAAGGTTTCAAATTGCTTATGTGTGACATTACCATAATTTTTGTGTCATGAGTGACAATTAACGACTATGAGAGTGACACTTTCTCACAAGCAAAAAATCAAGCAATGAAGAGGAGGGAATATTATATATATATATATATATGTATATATATATATATATATATATATATTCACAGAAAAAACCATAGGTTATAGACCATATATAGTTAGGAATTAGCATTTACAAAACCTTGAAAATTCACTGAAAAAACCATAGGTTATAGACCATATATAGTTAGGAAATAGCATTTAGAAAACCTTATTTTACTCACACAAAACCATTGAAATTCCATATATAGTTAGTTGCACTAACTATATATCGCGCACCTGCAATCCACTGCTGATGATGTCACATATTACATCATTCATGACATGGTCAGTGACATCACTGATGACATCACTGATGACATCTCAAATGACATCACTGATGACATCACTGATGACATCTCATTTGACATTACTGATCACATCACTGATGACATCATTCATGTGATGATACAATGAACCTCTTCAGACTCTAATATAACCTTAGATACACTCAGTGTAAACAGACACTCACAGACTGTCACTCATCCATGGAGTTACTCACACACCTAGTCAGTCTTGCAAAGAATCAATCACACCTCGATTTCCTCAACTATATAGTTATACACACCTTACTTATTGGAACATATAATAACACATATTTACTCTGTTATACAATCCCTGATACAAGTTCACAATAATCCATACAGCCACTCACACATTCACTGGCTCTTATGCACAGTTATTTATATATGTCAACTATCACATGTACTGTGTTTTACATATGTACTTACTTTGACATGTAGCACTGAGATATCCATTCACTCACCAATACACTCATGCACACAGTCAACCGCCCATACAGATGTTTCCACATGCACTTTTGAACCCATACATCTAGTGAATCAACTGCTCACACATCTATGCACAGAGTCATACACCTCCCAGACACCCACACACACACTCAGTCTCCCATACAAATACTTGGGCAACTAATCAATAACCCATATAGTTAGTCATATAGCTAATGATCAACACATGCATCAGATTACAAAACAACAGACACAATGATGCACAATTTAAAACAGTTTAGTCACTAACCCATGCACTCAGTGAGACACATTTAATCACTCACTTATACAGTCAGTCATGCACCTACTAAATCCTTCATCCAGACACTTATACATCCACTCATTCTTCAATATGTAAGACATATTTTAACTTTACAGAAGCATACAGTCACTGGATGTTGTCATCAGTGATGTCATCAGTGATGTCATTTGAGATGTCATCAGTGATGTCATCAGTGATGTCACTGACCATGTCATGAATGATGTAATATGTGACATCATCAGCAGTGGATTGCAGGTGCGCGATATATAGTTAGTGCAACTAACTATATATGGAATTTCAATGGTTTTGTGTGAGTAAAATAAGGTTTTCTAAATGCTATTTCCTAACTATATATGGTCTATAACCTATGGTCTTTTCAGTGAATTTTCAAGGTTTTGTAAATGCTAATTCCTAACTATATATGGTCTATAACCTATGGTTTTTTCTGTGAATTTCATTGGTTTTTTAACAGTGAATATCTGTAGCTGTAAAATGTATTCTTCTTTAAATCCAAAAATATATTTTATATGTTTATGAATATTTTTTTTTAAAAATATTTTTTTTTCTTCGTTCCCGCTTCGCGAATCAGGAAGCTTCCCGTTAGCTGACCTTGATGCCGCGAAATAGACCGCGAGCCGGTAAACGTTTCTTTACCGCAAGTGCCGCGTTAGAAAACAACATCGTGACGCCTCCCGTCCGCATGACGTTCCACGTTGTCGCTTGATACGTCATATGACGTGCTACGTTAGCGAACTGGTACGCGAAGCGAGTGCCAAAGCGCAGGTTTCTGGAAGCAAACAGGGAGGCCCTGCAAAGCGCTTAACGTAAACACAGCAAGTCATGTGACTTGGTAATAACACTTTTCATTGGTTCATTTCACTTTTGGTTTCCTAATGATGTAAGACTAGGTCATATAATCTAAAATGAACACTTTTGATTGGTTGAGAACTCTTGTTTTTCCCAAATGATGAAAATCCCTCCTTCTTTCCTCACTCTGACTTTCATCATTGTGAGAGAAAGACCCTTTGTGATCACTGAGCAATGGCTTCTTTAGTAGCTTCAGCTGGTGCTTCCCCACCACCTCCACCACATCCAAGGAAGAGTGGACCACCTGCTCAAGTTGTAATTCAACAAGAAGAAGAAGAAGAGGAACAGGAGGACGAGCACGAAGAGAGGCAGTTTTTGCCTGAGCAGCCCAAGACGTCTCACCGGAAAGAAAACTTCATTTGGCAATTTTTTAAAATTCCCAAAGGTCAGAAAAAAGTAAATGCAAGATACGTAACTTGCCTTATATGTCAAGATAGACTGTCCAGAGGGACCGACAAAAAATACAGTTTCGGAAACTACACAATGCATCGCCATATGACTAGGTGGCATCCTAACAACTACAGTGCTGCACAGTTTCGGAACGACCTAGATAATCTCCCTATTATGGCCAGAAGATCTGTTGTACCGGAAGTAACGGGACCAGAGGGCAGGGAGATGGTGCCAAATATACAAATGAGATTTGGTGAAGTAAAACACACCTGCGTATTTTGCGATGGATTCATTTCCTACGGAGAAAGAAGCATCACTCTGATCAACAGAGCTATTGACTATCATATGCAAGTTTGTCCGAAACGCCCAAAATAATAAATACTTCTTTTTTTTGTTTTGTTGCTCCTGTTGAGCCCTTTACAATGAATCGTTTTCATTGCCCCCTCCAAGAAAAACCCAAAAAAATATAAAACTGTTCCGAAAAATTCAAAAACAGTAAAAAAATGTTCAGAAAAATAAAAAAAAAAGTTCTTTTCAGAACTACCTCCCCGTTATTAAAAAATTGGTACAATATTTGGAACTGTGCCAACCTCTATTTCTCTTAGTTCGCTTCCTAGTTCGCTCGCTGGTACGCGAACTGGAAGCGAACCAAAAACAGTAAGTATAAGGGAAGGAAACACACACTTATGTTAAAAGAAAGACAGCTATAGGGGAGTAAACTAGAGATACTATTACCCATAATCCACTACTGATGATGTCACATATTACATCATTCATGACATGCTCAGTGACATCATCAGCAGAGGATTGCGGGTTTTTTGGCAACATGCCTTATCCACGGTTTAATAACGCTGCCTTTTGCTTTATATAAGTTTTCAAATTGTATGAAATATATACCAATAGGTCTTTATGAACCTTTAGGTAGTGCTTTTGTTCATGAGGTCTGGTCGCTTCCATACACATACAGATGTTTCAAAGATGATCAAGAAGTTTATCTGAATGGAGAGGAATGCACTGAGACGCCAGATCATTCACTAATGTGTAGGCACATACAGTTACACGATTCATGCAACAAACACCGACCAAATATGGCTTGCGTGTTGCAAGGCACGCCAGTTCCTGCTATCATCCCCACGTTCAAGTTGTTGGAAAATGGTAGTTATTTGATGCTCAATAATGAAGATTGTTCTGAGTTAATTAAAAGTATTCCTTTTATCGTAACAGTAAGTGAACGGGTTATTTGCTGCAGAAATGTTCTATTTCCTCCCACACATGAACATAGGGAGTTTTCAATCTGGCCACAAATACCAACCTTGGGACACGTTTCAACGGCATGACAAGAATAAGAGCTCTTTTGTCTCAGAGAGAGGTGGCCTTGAGTTCGGCCCGTGAAACTTTCGTACTTCACATAGCGAACACCCGTACACAGGTTTGCCTTTCAATTTCAGCAACATGTTTCCGACTATCTTTAACGCATCCTCCACAAAATCCCTGGCACACTTTTTTAAAGTTGTTACCAGTGGTCTCGTGACTTCATTTGAGAAAATCTTTGGAGTCATCCCTGCTCCCTTTCATTCCATTTTCTCCACTCTGGTTCGTGGATTGCATTTTTACTTGCATTACCAGCGGACGCTCTTGTGCTTTTTTACATTTTTAAATATGGATGTCCCTCCTATGCAACCTCCGACCCTGCAGCTGCTGACACTGTTCCGCAATCGCATGCTAGAATATTATGGCACAATGCCGTTGGCGATATTAAGCACGGCATATGGATTATCTTTTCGGTTCTCCTACTTCACCTGTGTCCAGCCTGTATTTCACTGCCTGACCTGTGATTTCGATTGGGCCATTGATTTGTGTCTCTGCGGACCGGTTTCTCCTGACGTCGACTTTAATCAGCTGATGACTCCTATCATTACTCACGAGTTGATTTGTCCTGGCGAAAGGATTATGGCTGTGGCATTGATGCATGGACTACTTGGTCCCTGGAATTTACTGGCGGCAGCACAGTCTTTCTTGGAACACAGCTTTCTTGAAAACCCACCGAGCTGTGCTCTGATGGTGATAGAGGATCCGGTGCTGGGAGAGCACGTATGTTCTTTTCCGCTTTTAAATTGGATGGCTGAACTGTTTTCGGATGAAGACGGTGACTTCCTATTGGAGGCTGTTGCAGCTTATTTTGCATACACAGTTATGTCATAGACCTTTTTCATGTTTCATATGCTGAGTACTAGCATTTCATTGACAATTCATTGACTTATTTGTCAAGTTTTTATTATTTACCTTGCCTATTGGCTTAAGACTCGATAAAGTACTTGGCTGTTTTATTTTTCTTTAGCATTGAATTTTCCTAGTTTTTAATGCTTTACCTTGCGGACCGTCCACATATAAACTTGCAATCTGCTCTCATGAGATGGCACTTCTATTATCTTATTCAGTTCGTTTCCGGATCATGAGGAGGTGTCATCTAGGTCCTGGATATCTTTACACCGTGTTAAGTTAGCATGGGCTCATTACCGGTTTAAACGCCATTTTTCCTTTTTTGCAACTTCTGCACACGACACTTAGTTGTTGCTTTAGCTTTCCACCTAGTAGTTCATCGTGGTTTACATGAGAATAATATGTTATTGGTCTACTATCTGCTTTACTTGTTAAACTATATCTGTACAGCGAGTGCTAAAGTTTCAAGAACAACACGATACAGAATTGTTATGAGGTCTGATCTCCACGACTTCATACTCATAACATAAGTGCAACTTCTGCCAATTCTGGGCATGAGGCGGGTTTTATATTGCTTTGCCGAACACACATACACAACACTTGATGCGGTTCACATGAAGAGAGAGCTGGTGTATGCTGATGTGATTCCTTCAAATCTAAGACACTAAAGTATGGGCACGCCCTAAACCAACACAAAGAGACCTTCTTAGCAAATAATATAATATGTGTATTAGGGAGGGTGAGATATAAGCAGCCGCGGGCCGTGGAGGGAGTTACGGTGAGGCAGGGAGGCGGGGAGGGGGAGAAGCAGGGTGGAGCCCTCTCTACCTTGCCCCTCCCCCTCCCCGCCTCCCTGCCCCACCGTAACTCCCTCCACGGCCCGCGGCTGCTTATAAGTGTTGCTAACTCTTATTCATTTACAGCATGTTAACATACTGTCACCATTCGCTTTTTATGTACTAGTAACTATGCTGGTAATTTTGCTACTGATAATATGTGTACTTGTATTCTCCACCCTGCTTCTCCCCCTCCCCGCCTCCCTGCCTCACCGTAACTCCCTCCACGGCCCGCGGCTGCTTATAAGTGTTGCTAACTCTTATTCATTTACAGCATGTTAACATACTATCACCATTCACTTTTTATGTACTAGTAACTATGCTGGTAATTTTGCTACTGATAATATGTGTACTTTTATTATCTAAGGTACTACGCCTGAGAAGACGGCATTAGTAAATAAACATTTCAAATACACATGTGTTCTTCTTAACTCCATGTTCTGGTTTCTAAGAAATATATAACGACCGACTGTTCATGAGTTCCACGTATCCTGAGGTACTATAAGTTCATATTCTGGATTGTCTAAACATTGAGAGTTTGTTATATCCAATGTGACACTGTACCTAGCTTGCTAAATAGTTTTTGATTACTAACGTGAGTTTTGGGACACCCTAATTCGCCGAGGTTCCAATCCTCTGTCCACAGTTCTGTGTGAGAACAGAAACCCTGCGACAGGGGCACCCCCGACCCTTGCTGGACCTTCATCACACTTGCGATACAACTCCAGCAATGCGCCACCTTTACGGCACAGATACATCACGCATCTGTGCTGTTTTTGCCCCATGATGCGCCGCATTGTAAATGCAGCACACCATAGGTGACGGAACAGCGGCACAGAATGACTAACACATCCCTGGTGATGCGCCAGTCATCATAAATCTATCCCTATGCTTCTTATCTTGTTAGAGATGAACCGCCATATGTATCATCAAAGTTATTTGCATTTCCTAAATAGCGAACTTTAAGGAATAAATAGCGATTCTTTACCATTCCTAGTTTGCGATGAGCTATTTGCTAATTAGCCGAATGTAGCCCAATGAAGCCCAATGTAGCCCAATGTAGCCCAAAGATGGCCGCCAGACACACAAAAAAACAAATGTAGCCCAAATATCAGCCAGATGTAGCCCAACTATAGCCCAGTGACAGAATGACCAATCAGCTTCGCAAACCTCCGTTACGCGAAGCGGAGCGCTGTTACAGATATATATCTTTTTTTTAACGTTAATTTCTCAAAATCCACTGGAGCACATATATTGAGACCTAGCAAAGGCACATCGGGCTACCAGTCCCTAATATTTTGCCAAGTTTCGTGCAAATCCATTCAGCCGTTCAATTATTATTTTTATTATTTTTTTTTGCCCCGCGGGGCCCTTTTAAAACCTCCACATCAAACCTAGGGGGTCAGCGAGGATCTACTATGCCCCCTTATAGTTATTTCCCCCTTTGTTTTGACCTCCTCTTGTCTCTCGATCCTACCGAGAGACAAGATGGCGGCCGCTACGGACTGTTTGGAATGTTGACAGACGCCGGAGAACCAATCAGCTTCGCTTCACAAAGCTCCGTTGCGCGAAAAGTCCGCGAACCAGAGCGCTAACCGGTCCGCTGTTACAGATATATATCTTTTTTTAAACGTTAATTTCTCAAAATCCACTGGAGCACATATATTGAGACCTACAAAAGGCACATCGGGCTACCAGTCCCTACAATTTTGCCAAGTTTCGTGCAAATCCATTCAGCCGTTCGGGCTAAAAGTGAGGCCAACCGCCCTATGGAAAACTCAATGTTAAAAACACGTTTTGGGACCCCCCTTTTTTCTCGGCCCCCACTGGACGAACCCCCCCCAAATTTTCAAGGGCTGCTCAGAAACAAAATGTGCCATTTTCCTGAAAATTTCAGCCAATTCCGTCCACAAACGCCAAAGTTATTAGACATAGAATTTTCAAAAAACCCATAGAGAAAAAATCCTAACTATATATACCTACTGGCGACCGCCAGTAGGTAATATATATATATATATATATATATATATATATATATATATATATATATATATATGCGACAGAGGAAGCACAAATAAAATAATTGGCATCAGATTGTCGTGGTCCGTGTCCGTATCTGCCTGCGAAAAGCGGAGATCAAGCTGCTGAAAACATATATATATATATATATATATATATATATGAATGCAATTCGCCAACCGACTCGAGCAATCGTCCCAGCCCAGTTCCAAATGACGAAGGAGCAGACCCATAAGTAAGTGCTTAGTCAAGGTGCTTTATTTCATCCAGCAAGCCAGCCGCCATTACGCGTTTCGCTTTCCACAAAGCTTGATCACATATATATATATATATATATCTTCAAGAGCAACTTGGCAAGATCCCCACCAGAGTATCCACAGCTCAGAGGGAGTCCACAACGCTTTTCCTTTCAGGTAATTTATTTCATTCACAAACAAACAGGACGGTTGACGCGTTTCGGCTGTTGCCTTCAACTGGACCATGAAAAAAAAAAAAAAAATATATATATATATATATATATATATATATATATATATATATATATATATATGCAAACATTTATATATATGAAGACAATCCTACTCCCAGCAAGAAGAGGTACGTACACGAGGCAGGTAAGAATAAGGCTTATTTATTGAGCTTCAGGTCTCCTGCGACCCCGCATGACAAGAGAGACGCGTTTCGCCTGCGCAGCAGGCTTTGTCAATCTACTTGGCGCCATGAAATTCAAAGATTATATAGCCCTCCCCCTTAATTAAGGCATATGTAAACATAGAAAATGGACTGCGCAATGGTAAAACCTGCCTATTGAGACAAGCTTATTTTGGCAAAGAAATATATAAAATGCAAAGTGCAGTAAAAATAATAAATGTAACTAACAGCATAGTGCACAGCCAGTTTGTTCCACCGAAGATAGAACATACACAACTATAAAAGACAACACAGAAACAAGCATTTACAATGCAATGGTTTCGCCTTTTGAAAAGTTTGAGCTATTGGCATTGTAAATGACAATTTTTATTTATGTGTTGGTTTTGAAAATAAATAAATAAATGGCATTGTCATTTACAATGCCAATAGCTTAATCTCTCGCAAATGCGAGACCTATAGCATTTGCAATGCAATAGGTCGCGTATTTACGCGAGTTTGAGCTAATGATATTGCAGATAACAATGCGTTTTATTTATGTTTCAAAAACCAAAACATAAATAAAAGGTCTCTCACACTGCTGTCGCTCACACACTGCTGCCTCTCACACACCATGCTCTCCCACACACCCTGCTCTCCCACACACCATGCTCTCCCTAGAAGACTCACACTGCTGCCTCTCACACACCATGCTCTCCCACACACCATGCTTTCCCTAGAAGACTCACACTGCTTTGTGCTGGATAGTGCGAGTTGATAGCCTGTAGCTATAGGAACTGGTTACTTCTAGATAGGGAGCAGATGTAGCGATCTGATAGGTCTGCTTGCGCAGTTAATTGTTGGCTACAGAAAACTGTAAGGAGGGGGGGTGGAGATGGTATGGCCAGAGTGCATAATCATGGCACTTAAAGTACTGGACAAACTGTGATTGTCACAATACAAGATGGTAGGTGAGGACTGCTTTCTCATGCTCCGTATGCACAGGAAGGTTTTCAGATGGATTCCAACCAACACCAGAGGAACTGTCCCGCAGGCTCTCGTCACCAGCAAAGTCGACTACCGCACGTCCCTCTATGTAGGAATAACAGCACAACTCATGAAGAAGGTCCAGACAATCCAGAACACAGCGGCCAGGCTCATCCTCAACCCCCCCAAGCAGAGGCACATAACCCCTCACCTCAGGAAACTCCACTGGCTACCAGTCCTGAAGAGATGCCAGTGAGAGATGCCAGTAAAAGCTACTCACCCACGCATACAAGGCATTACACAACGGAGTACTTGCATATACTGGACCAGAATAAGGTACAGTGTGTATAGAGTTCACCAACCCCAGAGGTATAACAGAGGGTAAAGCCAGGCGTGACCTTACTCTCTAAAGTGGTAGCTTGGTCAAGTAGTAAGGCAGTACCAGAGGACAGTGTAAAGCATTTGTTGTACACACTCAGTCAGCAAATGGTTTCACACACTCAAAGACTGAACTCCAGGCCAATTGTTTTTATATCAAAGATATAGTTATTTTATTTCTAGAACCAACAGGCATCAAGATATGCTGTTCTCAATATGAGAGGTCTCAGGTGAGGATTTTGCAGAAAGGCAATAAACTTGGTAAACACAATAGGTACAGGGGTTGCAGTAGGCAACACAATTCTACACAAAATTTTGCATTAAGCACAATGGATTTTCTTGTATAAACACAGTTGATTACTTTGTGGATTACTTTGGTAACTCCAGGACTGGCTGCTAGATTAAGTCATGGGGCCTAAGCTGGAAACAGTTTAGCAAAATCGTTTTAGGTATTGCAGTGATTTTTGAGGAATAAAAAGCTATTTTAAAAGTTCACACTTAGAAACTTTTCAACAGAAATCTGGCAATGTTATCCAATGGGAGAACATTCAGTTTGCAGGTAAAGTACAATCTCGTTACTTTTGTAATCCTGGGCTCCTGGGGCCAGCACCGGGGTCTCAACTTAAAACAGGTAAGTAATTACGTTTCAGTATTTCGTATGATTTTTAAAGAATATTTCTAGTTTTCAAAAGTAGACAGAAGAAATTTCATAGAAAAGCAAATAATGGATTCTGATGGAGAAAATACAAGTTACTAGTAAACCCGCTAGGGATTACTTTTGCAGTTCAGTACTGGGCTACAAGGTATAGTACTGGCTCCTCTCCTGATCACAGGTGAGTATTTCGGAATTCGGAATTCGGATGATTTTATATGAATATTTTAAGTTTTCAAGAGTAGACACAAAAGATTTTTCGAGTCAAAACCAGTCAATGTTATTCAATGGCAGGTAAGTGAGTTACCGGTTTCCTGGTGAGTACTCGACTGGTGAAGTTGTGGTGCTGGGCATAGACTCAGGGGTCCCCCAGGGTCAGGTAAGTACAGTTGGTTCACCCTCAGCGGTGCAGGGACAGCCGGGTGCAGAGGTAGTTAGGCCCAATGTTATCCAATGGGGGTCAGGGGGCCTCCGGTTGGTGGCTGCTGGCTAGCAGGCCACGCGGCTGTGGGAGCTGGGCTCCTGGTCTCTTGCTCAGGGCAAAGGGGGAAAGAAGGGTAGGACAACGGTAGCACAGCCAGCGGTACTCGGGCGGCTGGGTGCAGGGTGCTTTTGAGCCGTTGATCGCTCAATGTTATCCAATGGAAAAGGTCAAAAGTGAACAAAGGCTGCAGGCTCGGGGGCGGAGACTCTCCAGGGGCGACCAGCACGTCGAGAGGTAAGTTGGGATCTTGGAGCACAGGTAGGTACCCCAAAGGGAGGCATAGGGGGCTGTAGGGCACCGGGTGCAGGGGTGTCTATGGGTGTCGGAAAAGCTTACCCTCAGCTGGTCGCGGTTGGGGGGCCCCTGTTTCTGAGTCTGCAGGCGTCGTCTAGTTAGTCGAGGAGGGTCTTTGGGCACTGGACTTCGGGTCCCAGTCTCCGGGGGGACGTCCTCGTGGTCTTGGATCACTCGGGCACGGGCCGGGCTCGGCGGGTGCAGAGTGGGCTGGTCCGTAGCTTCCTGACTGGCACCAGGGGTTGTTGCAGCAGAGCCTATGCTGATGGGAGTCCCAGTCTTTAAGAGGGTCAAGGCAGGCAGGTCCTCTGGGTGTCCCAAGGTTGCTGTCCGCAGGAGTCGGCGGGATTTAGGCAGAAGCAGGTTCCAGGATCGACAGGCCGGTAGGGCTGGGGCCAAGTCAGTTGTTGTTGTCCTGTTGTTAGCAGCTGCGCGGCGGGTCTTCTTTCTTCTTTTGGTATCGGGATCTGAGGAAGGAAGGTTCAGGGAGCCCCTAAATACTGAATTATGGGGTGTTACAGGTAGGACAAGGGCAGGGACCAAAAGGTCCCTGTCCTGGGGTGGGTACACCCCCTAGCACGTTCCTCTCCTGTGGGAGGGGGGCAGGAGCCTAGCTGGGATTGGGCAGGGCTCCCCATCTTCAAGATGGCCGGAGCCCAGGGTCGTGCTTCACCTCGTCTCCCCAACCTGAGAAGTGGGGTTGGCACAGGCTGGCACCCCCCCCTTCCTGATGTAGTTTTTCCCGCCAGTCTTCCCACTAGTGTGGGGTCAGAACTGGTGGGGGCCAGTTGCTGGGTACAGCAAATGGCCCGGAGAAGCTCACAGAGGCGGCATGCTTTTGAGGCTTCTCCCTGCCCATCCTGGGGGAGGAGACCAGCAATTCAGGAAGGACCTCACAACATGGATGGTCAACCAACAGGAGAACAGGCAGAATTATCTTACAGAACCTCGAGACCTTAACGGGTGAAGCAGCTGCGCTCTACAAATCCTCATTGATTTCTTGACTGTCCCAGACAGAGGAAGTGTTTCTCTGTAGCTGGAGGGAGGAGATGTAGACACTGAAGAGAGGAGTATGGAGATAGAGCTAGCTTTAGAAATGTCACAAGGCCTTTTCTTTGCAGGTAGCAGCTGATTAGTCTTCC
The DNA here is from genome assembly GCF_964261635.1 of Lissotriton helveticus. Lineage (NCBI taxonomy): Eukaryota > Metazoa > Chordata > Amphibia > Caudata > Salamandridae > Lissotriton > Lissotriton helveticus. The sequence goes on along the minus strand of NC_136068.1, from coordinate 1,612,965,704 downwards.
TGAGCTTTGTCATTATTGAGGTTGATGTGGGTGAGGGGTGTGACGACAATCTCTAATGTGCGAGGTTGTTTCTAGATGAGGCCTGCCTTTTGTCTGCCCCTGATTACTCTTGCATTTGGGCTGATGATAGCCATGTGCAGAAAACCTCAGACCAAAAGTACATAATAAACACCAAAAAGCACAATTAATATGCAAATAAATGAATACGTGCTAAAACAGAAAACTGAAAGAAGAAGAAGCCAATAACAAGATCTCAGCAGGTCTACTGGGGTACACGAGAGTAGGGATCAGCATCATATTTACAATCCCCAGGACAGCTCATAATAACCCCAGGCAGCATGAGGCCCAAGTAGATTGAATGGTTAGATGATGACATTATTGAAACACCTGGAGAAAAATATGTGAATTAAATGTAGCTGTGTTAGACCTGACACCTTTTGGCGTGGTTCTTCCCCCATCTTTTTTGCCTCTGACTCATGTGTTTTGATGCTGTGCTGGATTTCGTTTTTGCTGATTTAGATGCTTTGGACACTCTGCCACTGCTGATCAGTGTCAGAGTGTAAGTGCTCCCTCTGTAAATTGTGATATTGATTGAATATACCTGATTGGCATATTTGTATCACCACGAAGTCCCTAGTAAAGTGCACTGTGTGTGCCAGGGCTGGTGATGACAAATGCTACTAGTGGGCCTGCAGCGCAGATTGCGCCACCCACATGAGTAGCTTTAAAATGGTGACTCAGGCCTGCCAGCGCAGAGCCTGTGTGCAGTCAGTGACTGCCATGTCAGCCCGGCCAGTGTCCCCACTGGCTAGGCCTAATCCTTCCCTGTCTGTGCACATCAGACACCCCTATAGAAGGCTCAAGGTACCCCCCTGGGCAGGGTGCAGTGTATGGATAAGGTAGAGCATGTGCTAGTGCAGGTACTATGCTCTGGTAATGGGCTGCAGCCATTTTATGTGCTCACTGCTGTAAGGCTATCTTGCTCCATAGAGTAACATGGAGGAGGCTGGGCCCATGTGATACCAGCCTATCTTCCCATAGGAACAAGATGGGACATAAGTGAAAGATATCCCTGGACTCAGAATTTAATGACACATCTTTTAGTGAAGGGTGTTTTTAAATCCTGTGTTGGAGAATAGCACTTTTAGAAAGTGGCTGTTCTCTTGTCTAAACCTTTCTGTGTGCCTGGGTTTGTGGAATGCCTGCCTGGTCTGGATGTGACGGGGGGGGCTGCAGAGCCCCAGAGGAGAGGGTCGGAGCCATCCCGGGGTTGAAAGGGCACATCTGCCTGCCTGGGAGGAGGGAGGAAGGAATGCCTGATAAGTGCTGAGCTGCGCCTGCCTACCTCCCCCACGTTAGCTCTCTCCTGGTGGTCAACTGACACCCCTGGCCCTGAAGCTGACAGGGAGAAGAAAACCAGAGACAAGTCAGTGCTCCGCAACCCCCAGAACTGGTTTAGACTGGACCAAGGGCCTCCATGCACAAAGACTTCAAAGAACTTCAAAGACATTGAGGGGTATAAGGAAAGGACCCCTGACTACAGAAGGGTAGATTCTGAAATTCTGCAACCAAGAAGGAACCTCGGCTGGAAGGAGGACGGCTAGAGAACTGAAGGAAGACTGCCTTGCTGTGTGCTCTAAGGGCTGACCTGTTCTACTGGCTACCTGGAAGCTGAGGAGAAGAAAGGGGCTTTGCTGTGTGCTGTGACCCTGCCTACTTGAAACTGCTAAGACTTTGCTGTGTGCTGTGTCTGCAACTTGAATCTCCAAGGGCCTGAGAAGAGCTGGCCCCCTGTCTGCAACCCAGGGACATAAAGGTTGCCCAAGGACTGCAGGAATCTGCCGTGCCCCCACCTGAAGCTGCTGTGTGGCAAGGAGATCGTGGAACTTTGCTGGTTGCCTGCTTAGCGCACGGGCTGCTCTCTAATCTGCTTGAGAGCGCCGCGCTGACCCAGCCTGCTGAGTGGCCAAGATCGGCGTGTTCATCGACACGCGGGTGTGGGGCTTGCCGGAGACTTGTGAGCCTTCACAGTGCGAGGCGCACTGAAAACCACTGCCAGCCGGGTCACCGCCGCGGCCCGGGGGCCAGGAATACCCCCCCAAGATCGTCGATCGTTGGGGAGCTGAAGCGGCGAAGAACGAAGCCGCCGTGCTCCCATTGGTTGAGGGAGCCGAGCCCCCTCACTAACGCCGCGACGTGATTGGCCCATGCGGCGCAGCGTCATCCGTGGTGGGAGGCCGTGATTGGCCGAAGGAGCGGAGCGTCATTGTTTGCCTGGCCCGGGAGCCGCTCTGCCATTGGCTGACTCCCGGGTGCTGCTGGAGGCTCGCCCCATTTGCCGCGACGGGATTGGTTGGTCCCGGCGAGGAGAGAAGGAAGAGAGGGGACGACCCCTCAGCGAGAGCCGACCCCGCCGAGGGACTCTGGAGCGTCCCGCACCCTCGGCCAGCCGTCCCCCACCAGGTGAGCAGCACCACCTCCCCCGCCGCTCGTTGGATTGTCGAGAGCGGGCGGGAGAGGACAGGGGACCGGCCGGGGTGGAGGCGCTGGAGATCTGCTGTGCGCGAGGCGCCCGGCGCCTAAGAACACGTGAGTCTGTCCCGGGGGGAGAGAAAGAGTCCCCGGGCCTCGCGCAAGGAGCGCATTTGCAGCGCATGAAGCCCACGCCTAAGAGCACGCGTGGGCAGAGGGTCCCTTGCTCGTTTTGAGAGCGGATTGCATAGAAATCAGGGGCAATATTTTTAGACCTGATTTGAGAGACTTGAGACTGTTTTGTTTTAATGCTGAAAACTGCCTATTTACAAGAACCATTAAGAATTAAGTGCAACCTATAAGATAAAATGCTAAGTTGTCTGAAGAAGTGATTATCACGCAACTGCTTCATTTACATGCTGAAACTAGATAAAGCTATATATTTTTATAAAATATACTTACCTGTGTGGTCTCAGTTTGTGGTGGATTGGGGATTATTGTTGTGTTAAGTGCAAATGTTATCCACATTGCCTCTGTTTAGCCTAGACTGCTCGCGCCATGCTACCTAGAGGGTGAGCAGGGGTTATCTCAGAGGGTTATTCCGTCGCCCTGACCGGAAGCTAGGGTCCCTATTTGGTCTAAGGTACTTACCTCTGCCAATCAGAGACCCCGGGTTCTAACAAGCTGACATTGAAAAATCTAATGGAGCTAGCCATTTGGAGGATAGTTAAAGCATTGCCACCTACTCAGTGTTTAGGTCTCGCCTACAAAGCGCGCATGCGCTGCATAGGCAAAAAGTAATCGGCACAGCTTTGGCGATTACCTTGCGGGAGCGAGCTTTGGTAACATATGTTTGCTAGCTCCCGCTGGTTGAATTAGCAAGAGGTACAAACGCGCAAAGTTTCTGCTCATGAGTAATGTGGACTGTAAACCTTCATGCACCTTCAACATTGCAGTACAGGAAAAGGGGAACCAATGAGCGAATTCAGGTCCAGTCTTTGCCCAGTGTTTCCTCATTGCAAATTCAGCAAGTTCTATGATGAATGTTATATGACTAAAGCGATGACATGCATCCGTGATCAAGCAGAAGTCTCAAAAAAATGTAGCAAGCAGAGAAGCATTAACACACACTTTGGCTATAGAAGTAGCTAAAGAAAAAACATCACAAAAGTGATGTCCAACAATGACCCAAATCAAAAGACTGCCACAGATGTAAAGAAAGGAACCAAAGTCAAGACAAAAAGAGAGAACGTTATTGATATGGGCAGTCGTACTCTCATGATGGTTTATCCTGCGATGGAACAAGAGTGTTGTAACAAAGACAAAAATCTAACAAAGGACAAACAGTAACATGAAGTGTCACCTTGTGAGGGCAGTCAGAGACAGGAGCAGCAGCCCCTCCAGGACTCACACAACATCAAAGTCAACTTGATGATCAGAGCGATCACAGGCAGTCTTGCTGCAATTCTATTCCCAAGGACGGGATGAACAGCTGTCCATGGTGTTGGATGATGGAACACAAAAGTTGGTAATGGCTGAATAACAAGAGTCACACAGCAAAGTTTACCGAGGTAAAGAGAAAATGAAGAAAACTGATGGCTCTTTAAGAGAAGCCTGTCTTGCAGACTTAAGGGCAAATGATTGGGTGTTGGTCTGACAAGTACGGAAAAGAAAAACATATTTCTAACATGACAATTTACATTGGACGAGTCTTCATTAATCTAACACAAGTCGTTTAAGGACCATTGGCACACATATTTTAGAACATGGGGAGAAAACTTTACCTCATATAGCGTTGCATATAGACTATCTTCATTGGGGACTGTATGAAAAGTTTACGGCATTGCCGCATTTGTTAAAGCAGTAGGAAGTCTGAAAGTATTGCGATAATAATTTTGTGACAGATTTTCTGTATGTCTAAAGTAGATGTGTAAAAAAAGTTGTTTGTACATGTTTGTTTGGCAATGTCATATGTATAATAATTGCATCCAACACCAAGTAAAACCTCTGTATATTTTTCTGTGTGGGGGGTAAAGAATATAACCCTGGTTGAAGTATTCTAAATAAATGTGCTAGAACCTTGCTAAAGCACAAATGATTATAGGGTACTCATTTTGGCAATTTGTTTACATGGATCTATTCCTGTATCATTACTTTTTCTGTTAATGGTGTATTCAGCCCTTGTGATACATGCTTACTAAGGCATACCCCTATATGTACTGCATAGTAACTAAATATTAGCACAGTGTATACCAGGTCGCTTTGTTGGGATGACTCTGTAAGGTACACAAATGACCAGGGTGGACCCTGAATTGTGGTAGGTTGGAGCTACCTAAACCGTTTCTAGCCTTGGCTTCCTACATGAAGGGAGTTTTCTGCAGCTTCAGGTGCCTGCCCATAGGTCCTACAGGAACCATGGAATGGGTACTGCATCTCTAACCTCTGGTAGATATTACCCCAATAGTCCAGGTTAAAGTGTCGCCCTTACAACATCACAGTCATTGTCTAACAAGGAAACCTTCTTTCACTACAGGGTTCCATGCTAAATATGCAGTGCTCACAGTCGCCCTTCACAAGAATGGCCTCCAGATGCTGGAGCTCACAGTGTAGTCCAGAAGGATCTGCCCCACAGTGGCAACCACTGGCAGATCTACCACTGGATAAAGATGTCAAAACTCAGCTGGATGCCACTACTAGGCCTGCCCCTCCAACCCCATGTGCTCAGCTGTATTCTACCCCAGCTTGACCATCACTTTCACATTCACATCCCTTCTCACACCTGGCAGCCAAAGCTTGGAAAGACCTTCCTATGCACCTCAGGACTGCCTCATCACTGCGGGAAATCTAGAAAGGCCCATTGCGAATCACCACGAAGCAGCGAGCAACTCCAGCGCCTTGAGACCCTCATGGGTAATTTGCCATGCTTTATCAATTTCTGACTGATTGATTGATACAGAAGTAAAATGATAAAAGGGCGGAAAAAAGGAAAGGATAGTAAAACAACATAGGGGGATGTTGAGGTAAGTGATAACATGAAAAAGACAAGCATTTACAATGCAATGGTTTTGCCTTTGTCAAAGTTAGAGCTATTGGCATTGCTCTTGACATTATTTTTATTTATGTTTTTTTTAACATAAATGGCATTGTCATTTACAATAGCAAATTCAACCACTCATCTAACCCATCTGAACACCCAGCCACTGATCCACCCGCTCATCTATCTACGCATGCGCTTGCCAATCTCTTCATTCACCCACCCAGCTGCCCACTTGACCATTCCGGTACCCACTCATCTATCAAAGCAGGCGCCCGCCGACCTCATCATACATCCGCTCCCTCGTCCCTCCCTCCAGCTGCCCACCTACTCATCCATCCACTCATCCTTCCACCTATTCATCCATCCGCTCACACATCCATCCGCCCACTCATCAATCTGCTCATCCTTCCACCCGCTCATCCATCCTCTCACTCATCCATCCGCTCATCCTTCCACCTACTCATCCATCCACTCATCCTTCCACCTACTCATCCATCCATCCACCCACTCATCCATCCGCTCATCCTTCCACCTACTCATCCATCCGCCCACTCATCCATCCGCCCACTCATCCATCCGCCCACTCATCCATCCGCCCACTCATCCATCCGCCCACTCATCCATCCGCCCACTCATCCATCTGCCCACTCATCCATCCGCCCACTTCTAGGATGGTCAAACAGTTTGGAAAATGTTTGCAAAAACTCACACACTCCTGAGCTTGTATTTTCTCACTGCATGTTGCACGGACGGCCCTCGCAATGCTCCTTTCCTGCGGTGGTAAATGCGCCATTCTGGCAGATTTTCCACTATTGTAAGAGCAATTTATGATCGAGTTTTCTATTGCAATGGCATTTTTTGGGTGCCCACGGTCTGCTTGTTTGACTCTGGCCTTCTAGGTGCCTTCATAACCTGGTCACAACAGCATCTCTGGGTCTCAGCAGCCCTTTAATACTCTAGTGTGCAATGTATCGATGCAGCGCCTGCTCACGCCCTGTGCACTGATGATGATTCAATGCAGTGCCTGCCCACGTTGCTGTGCACATGCAGGGCCTGTCTAGCCCCTGACCTTACATGCCATTGTGTACAGCTTTACAATGTATCAATGCATTGCCTGCCCACACCCCTGTGCACTACCTTCGCATGCTATTGTGCTCTGCCTGACAATGTATCATTGCAGTGCCTCCTCACGGCCCTGTGCACTGCCTTTCCATGCCAATGCAGTGCCTGACATGTATCAATGCAGTGCCTGTCTATCCCCCTGTACCCTGCCTTTACATGCCACTGTGCACTGCCTGATAATGAATCCATCCAGCGCCTGCCTACGCCCCTGTGCACTGTCTTTCTATGCCCCATGCTCTGCCAGTCCGTGCCTCCGTGCCGTACCTGGCCATGCCCCATGCTGTGCCAGTCTGTGCCCCCATGCTGTGCATGTCCCGTGTTGTGCCAGTGCGTGGCCGAATGCTGTGTCAGTCCGTGCCCCGCGCAGTATCCGGCCATGCCCCCATGCTGTGCCTGTCTGTGCTCCCATGCTGTACCGGTCTGTGCCCCGTGCAGTATCCGGTCATGCCCCTTGCTGTGCCTGTCCGTGCCCCCTGCGTGCCCCCATGCTGTACCGGTCCGTGCCCCCATGCTGTACCGGTCCGTGCCCCCTGCGGTGCCAGTCCGTGCCCCCGTGTTGTGCCAGTCCGTGCCCCCATGCTGACAGTTCGTGCCCCGTGCAGTATCCGGTCATGCCCCCATGCCGTGCCTGTCTGTGCCCCCTGCGGTGCTCGGGCAGCAGGGCACAGTGTGAGGGGCAGGAACCGAGAACTAGGAAGAGAGTGAGGGACAGTGAGAAGGAGGTCGGTTGGGGCGAAGGAGGGGAGAGTGTGCAGAGCGCCAGGACTGACAGTGAGGAAGGGGCAGACAGGCGGCAGCGAGCAAGAAGGGAGAGCGAGCAACAAGAAGAGAAGGAAAACGACAGCGCAAGGGTGAGAGGGGCGGGCAGAGAGGGAGTGGCGGAGGGCGGGGAAAGAGAGAGAGGGGCACCGAGGGGAGAAAGAGACAGATAAGAAAAGCATTAAAAAAGAGGAGCGGGAGGGCCTTGGCGAAGGAGAGGAGCGGAGAGGGGCGGCCACAGAGAGACAGGGTGAGGGAAGGGTTAAGACTAAGAGAGTGCGAGGGGACGAGTGAGCCACGGAGAAACACCGAGGCAGACAGAGAAGACAGAGCACGGCGTGTGTATGAGAGAGACAGAGAGACTCGGAGAGCTGCTCTCAGACGGGGGAGTGCGGGGGTCCCACAGCCCCCATCCCTGCGGCCCGGGGCGGAGCTGAAGCCAGCGCCGGAGGAGGAGGACAGAGGGAGTAGTATTCCGAAATGTGGTGTTGATTTAAAGACTTCTCTGTTCCTATTCTCCGGCGAGCCCTGCCAATTACAGAAATCTAACTGGGCCAGAGCTCAACTCCAAAACAGTGCCCCGGAGGCACGGGCCAGGAATGCGCTTGGAGGAATGTGATGTCAGCACCACATCTGAGGCGCCGTGGCGGGGGTGAAGATCGGAGGTTGCGTGTAACTAAACAGCACTCATGTAAACAACTCTCAGTCACACCTCAATCCCGTTCCTCCGAACCACTGCTCATCTAACCCAAACCGCACTCATCGAAGCCACTCTCGGCCAAGTCACACTCATGTAAAGCACTCTCAGCTGAACCACAATCGCATTTATCCTTCTCCTGTAACCAGCACTTAATTAAATTACAAACATCTCCTTTGAATCGCTGCTACATTCTCAGCCATACCCCTGTCATCCATACCCCTCTCATTTGAGATACTTTCAATTCAGCCGCAGACCAGGCACTCGTCTAATCCAAACTGCACCAATCTAAATTACTGCCCATAAGGCCCCCTTGGATAGTCCTCAGCCAAGCCCCCTATTTACATTGCTGGAATCAAAGTGCGACCACGAGGGGGGAGGAGGGACACGGAGAACTTTAAAACTCACCGGACTGCTTAGGACTGCTTAGGCTTTCATTACCAGGCTCCGGGAGGAAGACAAGACCACACGGAGAGCGGGAGGGGGGAGAGTGGGAGGGGGACAGCGGGAGGAGGGACACGGAGAACTTTAAAACTCACCGGACTGCTCCCAGGAGGCGGACTTTACCCGAAGGCATCGAACACGGTACAGTGTTGCCAGATTTTTAGACCCGTCCCAAGCCCAAAGCCACTCAAATAGAAGCCCAAAACAAGCCCAATTAGACCAGTTCCAGCCCAAAAACCAGCCCAAATTAGCAAGTCTGAAATTATGTGCAAATTATCATCAGAAACAATTTTAAGGACAAATATACATTGTATTCAATATACAGATGGTGGGAGGGCGTTAACTGGGCACCTGCCTTAATGCTACTCAATTTTAAAATCAGTCCTTACTGTGGCCAGGCACTGCCAAGATTAGCATCATCCTTCAGGGCAAATTAGTTGACCTCACTGTGCATAAAATTGTAAATATGTGTGGAATGTAACGTGATTGTAAATATATAAAATGTAATATCACAAATGTGCAAATCTCCTGTTCATGCTCTGTTACCAACCATGTGGGTTTTCTTCAGATCCATACAAACATACGTACATTATCTGGGGGTGGATGTGTGTGGTTGTGTGTGTGTGTGTGTGTGTGTGGGGGGGGGGGGTGGGGATGTGTGTGTGGGGGGGGGGGGGTTGTGGGGGTGGGGTGGGTTGTGTGTGTGTGGGGGGGTGGGGTTGTGTGTGTGAGGTTGTGTGTGTGGGTTGGGTTGTGGGTGGTTTGGACTAGCTCGCTGCGCTCACTCGCGTTACCGTGTCCCTGAATTTTTTTTGCACAAAAAGGTGTGTCACCAACATGAAAAGTTTGGAAAGCTGTGCTGTAGATAAACTGGACGGACCTTCCCCTCCCTAGCTCAGCCCCCTGCCCCGCCACCCACCTATCACTGCCCCTTCCCTCGTGCCTTTCTACAGATACACGCACTGCATGTGTGATCCGAGAGGTCAAGTGGGGAACACACAGGAATTTCCTGCCGGGTCAAAGGTCGCCTTCACCTCTCACCACGTCCCTGAAAGGTTCTGACAGACACTGGAAACATCCTGTGTGCAGAAGAGCCAGCTTAACGGTCATCCAGTACTGTACGGCACTCCAACTGCTTGGTGCAGTCATCTGACCCCCACTAAATCCCAAGAAGGAGCCGACACCAACAAATCTGGAGTCAATCCCAGCCTAAGGCCACAACTGCCTGGAGAAGCACATCCCTGAGTGATCCAAGCCCAGAGGCTGCACGGCACAATGAGCACCCATCCGTTCTTGTGCTCGAAGCGAGGCCTGCCTTGAACTTTGGTCCCTGAGCAGCCCTGCTATGATACTGCTTCCTCACCACAGCTGCAGTACCAAGATAAATCTCTGTTGCAATCCTGCGTCAGCAGACAACCAACACGGTGCCAGACCAAGTACTGCCTGCCGGTGCGAGCGGACACCAACAAAGACAGCCGGTATCAAGGCCTCCAACAACAGACTAAAGCAGAAGCACAGGCCCTGTTCTGCAATGGGCACAGTGACTGTGACCCCCAACAATCCCGTTAGGTTGGGAACACATTTCTGAACAGAACTGCAAACTGCCCTGAGTGACTGGAGACCTAGTGAACAGCACCTGTTCCTAAGATTAAAATAAAAGCACTCTAGCCATTAGAGGCCTAGCTCCTAGAATGGGGAGAGATTGCTATAGTAGGTGGGCATTTTTTAGATATGATTGTTAGTTATAATTTTGCACCTGAGACAGCCCCACTCACATCCGAGTCCTGTTACGGTTTGCTTGGGTAGTAAAGTATGTTTTTCCTATTAAAGTAAAGTCCACATTTGTAAAGCGCACAATCACCCGTGAGGGTCTCTAGGCGCTGGGGGCCGTCGGGAAGATTAAGCAAGCTATTGCCCAGAGTCACATGGTGCTGGGCTAACCTGCCGCCGGAGCCGGGGATCGAACCCTGATCCCCAGATTCCAGCGTCAGTCGCCCTGGCCGCTGCGCCACACCTCTCCCTTAATGACAAGTACTGGGCTCGACAGCGTAAGTAGTGTGTCTGTTAATCGGCTATTGAGTTATTAGCTCATGTCCCTCACCCCCCTGAGAATCCTTGGACTACTTTTCCTCGCTACCCTGAGAGCCACCTGTAAAAGGGGGTGTACTTGGCCCACTTTACACACCCGTAATAAGATAAACCCCAGGAGACCAATAGTAACCATCTCAACCACCAGGTCGGGAGTCCTGTTGCTTGTAGCTGCACTATCCCCCTCCACCCGGGACTCCCACCCCCCAAACGGGGTCTGACAGATGAGCACTGCAATCCCTCACACGACACAGCTGTGAGAGAACAATAAACACTGCGCATGTATACAGCACTCTTCGCCTCTTCCCAGAAGGTTGCGGTTTTTTTTCGTATTCCATTTCCATCCTTGGCAACTCCCCCTTCGAGAGTTATTGCAATAAACATCCACACAGTAATCATACCCAAACATGTTTCCCATGATGCCATAAGCTGGTTAAAGGAAAGGGTGCGAAAGGTCCACGAAACGTACATTATGTACGAGCAAAGCGGAAGGCCTGGCAGGGCTGAGAAAGAGTACGTTACACGCCGTGACACACGTTTTAGTGGGGGAAAATCAACATCGCGTTAATCGCTGTGTACCTTGGCTTTCACTCACCTTTTAACTGGCTGCAAAAGGGCTGGGACCGGGAGGGAGGAACAGCTGACTGCAGGGCAAGCTGGCTGCTAGTCGAAGCTCGAAGGCCGAGTAGCACGAGAGGCGGCGGCAACAGAAGGCCTTAATCCAGGGGGTCGGTGGGTCAGTGGTCCGTAGAGGCTCCAGTCCCAGCAGACACGAAGTTCAAAAGAAGGAAGTGGGAAGTGGACAGTGGGCGGGCGGGAGAGAGACGGCTAAAAAAAACAAGTCAGGTCCCGGGCCGCGCTGTGATTGGCTGACGTCACGGGGGTGTCCCGGGCCGGCAGCCAATCACAGCGCGGCCCGGGAATGACGTCACGGGGGTGTCCCGGGCCGGCAGCCAATCGCAGCGCGGCCCGGGACAAAGGGGCGGGGCTTAAAAAAAGCACCAGAAACGCCCCCGAATCGCGTTTTCAAGAGAAAGCGCGATTGACAGCCTCTGTCTCCCAATGGCTAGCCTCCATTTATGGAGCTAGCCAATGATAGACAGAGGCGGGTCATCACCCGACATAGAACTCAAGAGGTTTTGCTAGCGCATGCGTACTTCGTACGCATTGCTAGGCAAAACCTAAAAAAGGGAGTTAAAGAGATTAAAAGAATTTGAAGGAAAATATTTGATTTAGAAAAGAGAGAGATAACAGGAGAGAAAGGGAAAACACGAGAAAAACACACAAAGTTCGAGCTAGGATGTGCTAGGGATAAATTCAAATGTGAACGTGAAGAAATTGACGTTGCAACTGTGTGGATAGTTGAAAACATTAACATGCAAAATTCATACATGTTGCGGACAAGTATTAACACAATTAATTTGCTTATGTAACGTGTTAACTTATATGTGCTTTGTGATAATGTTCAAATTATGAATGTTATTTAATGAAGCAGTGTTCCATTTCTTATGTTTCTGTAGGCCTGAATTGTATTTATCCCCAGGAACTCTTACATTAGACTCGTTAGTGGATTTCATGTACATGTCGGATTTGTTCTTTCTCTAGTTTCTGTTGCAGGTGGAGAATTCATCTTTGTGAGCGAGAATAATGTCTTTGTTTTAGGAGTTAGGCTTAGGGAGGAAGGATACATTGAAAGGCAATACTGATAATATAAGACGGTTGTACTTTCTCATCGGAGTGAGCCTGGGAATCATAGTCATCTAGCCAAGGCCTGGGAGCATCGCTGCCACGTGGAATGTTACCTACAAGGAGGTGGCTTGCCTGGATGGTGTGATGTTGCAATGCATCTTGGGATACTACCTGAAAGCGGTGTAGCACGGTTACAACAATTTTTTTACAACGCACTACCATTACATCGCAACTTTTACCACGCAAACCATTACAACGCAATGCGCTGGGGGGCGCTCTAGGATAGGGAATGTATTTAATATACTATCCAACACCTTCCCTGCTATCCACGGGGACTGGAGTTGGAATAGTAAATTAAATAATTCACTATCCAGCGCCTAAAAGCATTATGCGTTGTAATGGACTGCGTGGTAAAAACCGCGTTGTAAAGGCATGCGTGGTAAAAGCATGCGTTGTAGTGACACCAATCCCCTGAAAGCTCATGTATTGCAGTTAGGGACAGTGCACAGAAGACTTCAGCCTTGCCTTGAGAGAGAGAGAGAGCATCTTAGAACGAGCTCCCTAGCTTTGTGCTACTTGACACATTCAACGTGAGAGGACACCTTTATGGATCTTGCCTTGGGGAATGTAGAGTAGGGTTGTCATGTTAGTGGTAGTGTAGGGACAGACTAATGCTTTATACCTATGAACCTCCAATGAAGGGGAATCTCAACATTGGTGCCATCATTTTCTGTATCCTGATTCTGGAGCTGGTTATTCTGTGCAGGCTGCAGCATCTTAATTTCACCCGTATGGTTGGCTTTGTATACGTTCAAATGTATTTCTACACCATCATCTTGAGGCGCCTGTATGTCCAACTATTCTTAGATTTGCAATAAACTAACATAATCTATTTGGGAGTCTGTGATTCTTCTCAGTCATAGTTTATTGGCACTGTAATGATTGGTTGGCTAACGGATTTCCTCCCCTCCACACTTCCATGCTGAGAAAAAGAGACATTAGCTTGGGGTTCCAGAGTAAATTCTAGACTGTGGAACTCGGCTCCTTCAGTAGGAAGAAAAAAGGATGAAAATACTATTCGAAATGAATTAGCTTATTGGGGAGTTCTCTGTTTAAACTGAAAGGTTACTGCTTCAAACATTTCTAAGATAATTTAGTAGGTAAAATGTTACCAGAGAAGATTTTTGTTTACATTGCAGGTGAAGGTTCTAATCCCAGTGAATTAAGTGTTGATAAATACATCTACTGCAGAAGCCTGTGTGTGTCCTACAGGTCACATTTTCTAATGTCACTGCAATAGCTCAATTGGTTATTACACCTGTTGCATAGATTTGTGTGTGCTGTATTGATTGTATAGGGTGGTGCATCAGTGGGCTAATGCGCCCACTGTAGTGATCTGTGCATAACCTGCATTTCAAAAGTTCCAATACTAGTGAGATGGATTCCTCCCAGCAGTGCACTGACAGTGTGAGCTCTATACCAGCAGAGTTCTACTGGTAGAAATAGGACACTTAAAAACAACTGATTCTCTCTCACAGCAGGGGCTGACCAGTCTGGACGCTTTGTTTTCAACTGTTCTCCTTGTTATGTTGCATGGAACAGTCATTGGTTCTGGACTACACATTGTCTCGTCATTCTTTGACTCTCCTCTTCTCTCGCTTTCCTCCTCTCCTGACTCTCTTGCCCCTGTTTCTTATTCCTGCTGTGGCTCATGCGCTGCCTCTTCTCCGTTTCGAGTTTCTCTTCACTCATGCCTAACTTGTCACTCCTTCTTCACTGACTTTCCTACTGGGCCCTGCTCTTCTCTTTACTTCCCTTAACCATGACTCTCTCCCGCCTACGCCTCTTCGCAGGCCGCTACATTCTCCTATGACTCCCGCTTCCAGTGACAACCTCCCTGACTTTTATCTCTCAGAAGGCTGTCTTCATTTTGCATGTCTGCCTCTAGATGGCAGTGTCTGGCCGCCGGAATGATTCGTACCGATGATAACAATTGAGCATGGAAAGTCCCGCGTGATAATTTGAAGGTTATGGAATTCCCAGAAACGGAATTCACCCTCAAAATGACGTTTTTTTCCCAGATCTAGTAACTCGAAGATCTTATTTTAAAAAAAATCTCATGAACTTGTATGAATACTTATAATTTCTAACTTCCTCATCAGCAAATACCAGATAATATCAAGTGTAAACATGGGCGCTTTTTTATTTATTTAATTTTTTTAAAGGATTAGGATGTCGTAGAATGGTTGTTGGAACGTGGCGAGGGGGCTGTCGGGATGGGGATGAAGTGAACCAACCTCCAACCTCCAGCCACAACCACCTATACCACGACCCTGACACCCAAATTTAATTAAATAACTAATAGCATATGGTGACAAAGAGGAGGTGATTAACACGAAAACTAAATCTGCACAAGGAGAGTACTCCTATGAACGGGTGCAGATGTACTACTTTCTCCATTTCACACATTTCGGGTTGTACACCTAGAAAGCTGTACCACGCGTACGTGTTCTTCAATGTCACGTGACATATTGTCGGGGAAAGAGGTTCGGATGGCCCGCGATAACATGAGAAACCCAGAAAATTGCAGAATCTTGCTGGAGGATTTAAATGTATGAGATTGAGAATTCATGAAGGTTTAAAAGGACGAAAAATAATTTTGAAAAAAATGGAATAGTAAAAGAAAGTGATGCATTTGCAAAAAGAAACAAAGCTGTCGCCACCGGCGTTGGGGCAAAAGCAGCCCCAAGTTTTGATGATATTGTCGGGGCTCCCATGTCCCCAGATTTGTAATTCTACAGAGCATAGAAATAAGTACTGTCAAAATTGAGGGGCAGATTTACAAGGCCCTTGCGTCGTTTTTGCGCCGCAGTTGCGTCACTTTTTGTGACGCAGCAGCTGCGTGAAAATGCGGCCCATTTACAACGTGACGCATCTACCGACATGTGTCACGTTGTAAAGCCCTGCGTCACATCAGGTATAATATACGCAAAAAAGCCTTGTAGAAGTGATGCAGTGAAATATACAAGATTTCACAGCGCCACTTCTAGGACGCCACTGCGTCAAATTCTTACGACTGCACGCCTGTTTGTAGCAGGCGTAAGGATAATGCAGCACAATGAGGATAGGCCTCCCCCTGCATTGCTGGAGTTGCGTCGTGCCTGCAACACAACTCCAGCAATGCGTGACTTTTGCGTCAACAGATGCGTCAGAATTTCTGACGCATCTGTCAATCCTTGCGCCATGGTGCGCTGTATTGTAAATACAGCGCATCCATAGTGGCGCAAGGGTTTATCAAAGTAGCGCAGGGAAATTGACGTATCTTCGCAGATGGTCACTTTCTTGTAAATCTGCCCCTGAGTTTGATGTGAAAATGCGCATCTTTTCTTCTTTTTCCCCTACAGGGAAACCGTTTCCCCCCGTGCAGTACACCTTCTCTTGCATTTCATCCAAAAAGTGGCTCGCCCCCTTTTGTAGCCGCACCCTCTCCCAACCTGGAAAATACCTTTCTTCGGCCCTTTGCTGGAAAATTTATTTGAGCATTACAATGATGAGAAATGGTTGGATTGGAGTTTGGGAATTCCCACAAACATAAAAGTTTGTGGGAATTCACCGACTCACAAGGCTAACCACATCTAGTTTGGCCACCTGTCACCCCTTGCAGGGGGGTTACTGTTGGTGAAGAACTACACAGTAGTTAACCAATTCATGCCTGCTAGGATTGGTGAACTCCTGATAGGAATACATGAAAGTATTTGAGTCCCATTAATGTACATTTATGGCTGAACGAGTCTTTTTGAACTGCCCCTAAATGTACAGGGTAAGGCCTCACTGCAGTATTATCACAGTACATGGCAGCAGTCCAGATGTAGATTAGAAATCCCCTTTTTCCTAAGCAAAAATATGTTATTTTAGGTTTCCCCACTTCATTTTAAATTAATGTGGAAATAAAGGTCATTTATTTCTCTCTAAATCTCCTAACAATTATTTCTAAATGTAGCAGATATCCATCCATCAATTACACTGCCCCACAGGCGCTAGTGTGACACATCCGACCATCCCAGGAGGCACAGAACGAGCAGGCTTTAAGTTTATGGTAGGAGAGTTCACTCTTTGTATTCACAAACCTTACAGGCTCAGGTCCAGATGGAAATGTCCGGTTCCTACCTTGGATGACACATCGCCTACAAGCTCAGGCATCGGACAGCAGAGCAATCATGCTGGATCAGACCTCAGTTACTGGAGCCATCTCTCTCTTGTTACATAGGCCCAACAGTCTGTGGCTTCATGTATCTTTTTTACTTATTTCAGGAGTTTTGCGTAGTGCCAAAATATGGCGCTATGCAGCCACTTCAGAGTAGCAGCTGGTCGAGCTGGTCTCAGACTCAGTTATGTTATGTTATAACAATTTATATAGCGCACTAATACCCATAGGTGTCTAGGCGCTTACGGTTCACATACTGTGTTAGAGAAACTAATTTGTAAAAAGCCGTGTCTTGAGATGTTTCCTAAGTTCGAACAGGGATGAAATCTTCCTGAGAGAGAGCGGAAGAGAGTTCCATATCCTGATAGTGCTATGCCTGAAACTCCTCCCCCCCAGTTTATCCTTTTGACTCTGGAGGTGGGCATAAGGAAATCATTGGCCGAGGGTAGCGTTCTGCTCAGAGAGTACCAGCTAAAGGTATCCCAAAGAAATTGTGGACCTTATCTATAAAGTGCCTTATGTGCAATACAAAGTGCCTTTAATTTTACACGATGGCCGCCTGGCAGCTAATGCAACTTCTGTATCCCAGCCCTAATGGACTGGTGTTTGGGGACATCCAGCACTAATCTGGCAGCAGCATTCTGTACCGTTTGCAATCTTCTGAGTAGATTGGACTGTAAGTTACTGTATAGGCCAGTGGTTCCCAAACTTTTGACTCCTGAGGACCCCCATTGAGTCATCACTGGAAGCCAGGGACCCCCAAGCAAAATGTATGATTTAAATTTCAAATATTAAAACAGTAATTTAAAAAAAAAACACACGTGTGCACACAAAACAAATACTCAAATTACTAAGGATTTTGCGGCCAGATGTACGACAATTTCATTTAGCGCCTCACAATTGGCAACACATTGCAAGTGGCAAATTGCGAGTCGCTAAATGAAATGTACAACAGTGTGTTTAACACTGTTTGGGATTCCCAATGAGGTCACAAATTGTGAGGCTCATTAATATTAATGAGCCTCTCGCAATTTGCGAGCCATTGGGAATGCCAGCCCGCCCAGGGATGGTGGCCTGCTGGGCTCAGAAGACCACCATGTCTGGGGCTGCTTTTAAATAAAGCAGTTTATTTTTTTTTAAAAGGCAGCCCGTCTTCCATGCACTCAAAAGAAAAAAAAGAAAATGAAATGTTTTCGTTTACATTTTTAAGAGCAGGCAGTGGTCCCGGGAACCACTGCCTGCCCTTAAAAAATAATTTTGCATGCATTTGCAAAGGGGAAGGGGTCCCCTTGGGACCCCTTCCCATTTGTGAATGCATTACCATCTACTTGAAGGAGGTGGTAAGTGCAAGTGTTTTGCGACCGCAGTTGTGGTCGCAAAACATTTGTACATGGTTTTGAGACTTGCTATTTGGAAGGGAATGCCCCTTCCAAATAGCAAGTCGCAAAATCTATTTAGCATGTCGCA
The DNA here is from genome assembly GCF_964261635.1 of Lissotriton helveticus. Lineage (NCBI taxonomy): Eukaryota > Metazoa > Chordata > Amphibia > Caudata > Salamandridae > Lissotriton > Lissotriton helveticus. The sequence goes on along the minus strand of NC_136068.1, from coordinate 1,612,947,725 downwards.
AAAAAATTGTGAATCGCGAAATAGGCTATGTACATGGCCCAATAGGTTTTTGCGTGTGCAAACCGGTTCGCAAACCCGTTGGCGCATATAAAAACGGGTCGTACATCTGGTCTGGCCCTTAGTATTTTATATTGAAAGAATTTGCAAAAAAGGAAAACATTTAATGGGAAGGTTGGTGCTTCATCTCCATGACTAACTTTTAAATTGTTGGTTTTATTTCGCAGTACCAGGTCCCCACACGGTGCACCCAAGTGCGCGAGTGAGCCTGACCACTACAAAGGGGGCATTGGGAGGCTCACCCCCTCAAAATGTTTAGGAAACAATGGTGCATTCTACAAAACATTTTTCATTATATATTGAATTGTATTAACTTTTAAAGAATAGTAAATGAAGGCTTTACTGAGCACCAGGATGCGACATTCTTTGTCGGAGTTCTTCAATGATTCCCTTATTGTCACCCTCCAAAAGTGCCTCTCATCTCTCCATAGCCCCTCTGTCACATGTAATTCATTTGTTTTTTAGCATCTCTCATACCATTGTACATGTAAATCAGTGTATAGAAAATGTAACATAAAGTAAAGGGGACTACAAGGTATAGTATTCACATGTCATTCATAATGGTAGACATTTTTAAAGAGTGCTTGGTCTGGAAAAGCACAAACTCAGGATTCAGAACATAACACAGTGGCTAGCACTGACCTTAACATTAAAAATGTCTTTTCACCCAAATAAACCTTTTTAGCAGCATCAGAATAATGAATGACTGGGAAAAAACATAAGTTACTAACTGGTACCACGCAGTTTGCAAGCAGCTCTTTGATCACAGCTTATAGGTCCCTCTGCTAGATTACGATTGTCACTTATGAAGTGTACAGTAACAAAAGAATCTCTGTGACAAAAGCAGTAACCACGAACCTATACACATAAAATACTGCCTTTTAAAATGCATGTTACACGTTCTTTGCAGAAGGCATATTAACCCTCTGTGCTACATTAGTTAAGTCAAAGTATGCACTGAACAAAACTCTCATCTCTCTGCAGCAGGTACATTTATCACTGGCATTATCTTGACACTTTTATTGTTGCTCGAAAGCTGCTAATTATACAAGAAACTTTGATGTGCTTTTAAAACTGCTGCCTACGGACCCCATGGGAATGTGTCACGGACCCCTGGGGGTCCGCGGACCACAGTTTGGGAAACACTGGTATAGGCCATTACAGTAGTCCAACTTTGATAGAACCAGAGAAGTTAGAACTGTTTTTCTGATATTTTTAGGGATGAACGGAAGAATTTTACGCAAGGTTCTAATGGTAAAAAATGCGGAAGACACCACCTTCGAAATCTGAGACTTAACATTAAGTTTCTCATCTATTATGACCCCCACATTTTTTACTTTAGCTACCGGTGTAGGAGGGGGACCCAAGGTGTTTGGCCACCAAACTGGCGACCATAGAGTAAAAAGCTTTCCAAATAGCACCACCTCAGTTTTACTAGAATTAAGTTTCAAGCAGTGCCTACTCACCCAGTTGCTCAAAGAGACCATACAGTCATGAAGTTTGATGGAATAGTTAACATCCTTGTCTATAGTAGAAATGACCAACTAGGTGTCGTCAGCGTACGAGGTGGAAATTAGATCAAAACTTCTGATCAAAGGTGCTAATTCAGACACATAAATATTAAACAAGTGTAGGGCTCGACGAGAAGCCCTACGGCACCCCACAAGGAAGGATAAAAGGTGCAGATTTAAAATCACCTAGTTGGACTGTTTGAGTTCTATCTGATAAAAATAACGTTAAAAGCGATAGGGCCTTTCCCCCTAAACCTATGATCTTTAATCGTTCTATCAGCTAGGTGTGGTCCACGGTATCAATTGCTGCATACAGGTCGCGGAGGATAAGAGCCGCTGACCCTCCACCAACTAGTGTAGTGCGGATTTCCTCCGTGGTCTTTATCAGGGCTGTCTCAGTGCTGTGACATGACCTAAATCCAAACTGACTATGGTCTAGAATGTGCTTATCTAAAATATAAGTGGAAAGTTCCGTATTTACAATTTTCTCCACAATATTCTTAGGAAGCAGGATTCTTAGGTCGGTAATTGGCCGGGTCCATTATATCAAGATTTTTTTTTTTTTAATAACGGCAAAATGCAGGCCTGTTTCCCCATTGTTGGGAATAGTCCTTGTGAGATCATCTGATTGAATATGCTAGATAGCTCCGGACTAATAAGATGGCCAATATTGTGGAGGATCCTCGGAGGGCAGGGATCGTCGGAGAGCCAGATTTGGTCCTTGAGAGAAGGGTGGCTATTTGCACTGAGGATGTAAGAGTAAAATTTAAGAGAGGCGTTAACATCCTAACTTCCTGTTCTGTAACATTGGTGTTTGATTTATACATGGCAAACTGATCATAAATTTGATCATTTTAAGAATTCCCTTATTACACATAGGGCGTACGTTTCCTGTTTGCGCCGTGCTGCACCTTTAAATAGGTGCACCGTGCACAGACAGGGCAAGTGCAGCCTATTACAGCGAATTGGCTGCCTTGACTGCAGCTGCAAACTCGCAATTCAAGTGAAATACGGAGCGACTGCTTTAAAGCCACTCTGTGTTTCTCTGTGAATGCATCAACCCACCTGTATTTTGAGGAGGGATTAGAGATTCCTTTGCAGGTAGGTGCAATGAGTGGCTGGTTTGAACCACTGGTGATAGACCAACTAAAATCTTATTAAGCTATGGCTCAAAATGGGTAGATACATATAAATGGAAATCTTGGGGCTTCACTGGTACCTGTGCACATGAGAACTAAAAATTGGATAGCATACTATGCACCCGGATGATTTTGGGCTTCTTTAGAATTATTATTAAGATTGAAGCACTGATATTATGAATCACGATGGTGCAGTTAGAGAACGGTAGCACTGCAAAGGCTATGTATGTTGTTTGGAATAATTATGTTTTTAAAACTTATTTTAGAGGCCCCTAAGGAAGGGACTGTTGTGTCATGGAATGCATAGGGCAACAAGGATAAAAACGGAGTCACGTCAAAATCTTTTTTTTATGTGTTCAACTGTTCTGTTTTTTTTGTAGTTTGATTGTATAGTTTCAAGAATAATGGTTATGGAACAATTTCATGAGATTTTTCATGTCTTCACAATGTAATTTGAAAAGCATGTAAAAAGTAAGAAATATAAAGTGAGAACGAATACTTGTTTGTGATTTATGTTATAAAAGTGAATACGTTTTAGGTAAAAAAAATTGATACATATAGCTGTGCACACAGTTAATCAGGTACCCGGTTACTTGAACACAAACTCGCAATGAGTGACTGCACCTGCCTGCAAGGGGATGCCTATGGGTCCCCCTTCCTCTCTCCGGAGGGATGCCATCAGGGGGGCACACTAACAGTTTGCCACCTTTTTGTGGCGCTCTTTCAGTGCGCCTCTTGACAGGTTCCTTGCCTTTACATCAGCATCAATAACACTTTACAGGTGCAGAGGCAAATAGACTCATTTGCATGGGGCATGGGGCCACGCCACATGCAAATGAGGGAATGCCCTCTTGAGATAGCGCCGGCACTACATGTGCGCCAGCGCTATCAGTGTTACAGAAGGGGCCGCACAAGCATCTGCGGTCACCTTTTGTAATGCCAAAGTGCCCCAGGAGCGCACAAAGCTGGCACACATGCCCCCTTGCACGGTACCCCGGGGCACTTTCTGTAATACGGCACCAGGTGCGTAGGACAGTTCAAACAGCCTCCCTAGAAACAGTATCAGAGATATTCGGTCACTGTCCACAACCTGGACAGAAAAGCTACCCGTCAGGTGAAAAGGCCAGCAAGGACTAACTTAGACCGTAGAGTTTATTTGGAGGCCGCAGATTATACATGTTCAAACATCACAAAGCAGGGATTTAACTAGTGACTTCCAACCTTCCAAATTATAGGGTCAGGCCTCAAACAGAAGAACTCTCTCTACAATTCCATATATTGAAAATACATCTTTGAACAGAAGAGCTACCGTTTAGATGACAGGCATTTTACAGGGTTTGCTCCAAAGCAGTAGAGTTATCCTTTAGGTTATGCTGCACTCAGATTATGACAGATTAAACATAATATGGGTTCCTGCCTCTTATCCACCCTGCCTTGCATATCCCTTGTTGGAAGCTGCATCCTTGAGTCTCAGCATTCAGAGTTTATTTTCATTTATGTGATTTATTTTGTTAGTTTATGTTTTCCAGGAAATCTGTCTCCAGCATACTCCATGAATGCTGCGCCTTTATGGACACTCACTCAGACACCATTTCTCTTAATTTCATCACTCTTGCTCTCTCACTGTCTTCTCCTAACTTTCTTTCTCTGTCATTGACTAGCTCACAAATCCCAATAAACTGCAATTTGTATGTCTTGCCTAAGAGAGCGCATGCGCTATTGCTTGCAAGACATTTTGCTAGCTTACAGAGGGCTTAGAGCCCGCCTACTGCTTACCAATGGTTGGCTCCATTATCACTCTCATTTGCTTGCTTCTCATTCATGAACATGTGCTGGCTTTCCTTTCGCATTACTTGTGTCCTTCTACTGCTTTCTTTTCAGGTGCTACTTTTTTATTTTTACTTAGCACTGGACTAGTGTTTTCCAATTCTAGCAGTCTCCCTTGGGTACTCCTTGCATTCAGCCCGCAAGTATTACTCCAGTCTTGGCCGTGTGCTTCTTCTCTGACCATGTGTGCTTATACCTTGCTTTATCACCCATGGGGTTCTATTCCCTAGTTCCACATTGTGCCCCCTCTTATCCTCTGTTTTGCTTCACCCATGCCTTCTGTGTTGATTCCTCCCAATCACATCCAATGTGTTGCTACACCCCCTTCTGTGTTGCTTCCTTCCAACTGACCTCCTTTTTATTTTTATTTTTGATTACTAATCTAATGCAGGTCTGAAAACAAAATGAACGCACAAAGCTTGCTGGTCATGTCATAGGCAGTGCTTAATTTGTAAAACAATAACTGTCAGGACCTTCGTCAGGAGGCCACTGCATCTTGCAGCATCCATTGCCCCTGCCAGCGCTGTCAATGACAATGCCAACTCAACTACGAACCATCACACTAACAAGTGTGACAATTCATACTATCCCAGGTCCCCAAAGCTATAAGAATAGCTTGAGTGGCAGTTGTTAGTCATTGTTAATGTGTATTCAATTAATAAACAGTTGTTATTGTGCTCATCCCTATTTAGGCAGACTGTCATAAGAGCCGATGCTCACATTTAAGTGCCAGTGTCGCACACTGGAAACCACTGGCTTAAATCAAGCACCGGTCATAGGCTTTTAGTTTCTTTTTTTTTTTCAAGCCATGCTACACAGCATTGGGGAGGCTGTGCAACATGGCATGGTCCATTAGCAAAGCCAATAGACTCCAAAAGTGAGACCTATTGGCTTTGCCAATGCTCGTTAACATTACCGGCTATGCACTTTCCTGTTGGGCATTTACCTGAGTCAAGTACCATGCCGAAGTAGGGTTTTTCTCCTTGTGTGATCTCAATACCTGGCACTGTCAGGCAAACAGGAGGGGACCACCGACTCTCACATGCATGAGGTTAAGTGTCGTAGATGTTCTTGAATGTATTATTCATTATTTGAATTGATCCTCATTTCTCCACATTAGGCTCTAAGTTATATGCCCAGGTAGCGGAAGACCCCCAACCAACTTTTAACGTCCCCTAAGGGTGTAATCCATAATTTTAACACATGGTGCTAGAAAGGGGGGTCTCTAGTTGGCATTGGTTTGCACCTTTGTCCAAGCAGGGACCCTTTCTTCTAATCGGGATAAGGGGGATACACTACTGAAATAACCCCTGCTCACCCCCTTGCTAGCTTAGCAGGGGCAGTCAGGATTATCTCAGAAGAAGTGTGTAAAGCATAGAGGTACCTTGGGCCTATCTTTGGGGTGACTCATGTGTGCTAAAAGGGAACATTAGAGCTAGGCAAGTGATTACACTTGCCAAGTCGACATGTCAGTAAAAACTGCGTGCGGACACTGCAGTGGCAGGTCTGAGAACGCTTTGAAATTCTGCTTGTGTGGGTGGCGCAATCAGTGCTGCAGGCTCACTAGTAGCATTTATTTTACAGGCCCTGGAACTCTCAGTGAACTTTTCTAGGGATTTACCTGCAAATCAAATATGCCAATCATGGAAACACCAATCCATAATCCAATTTACAATAGGATCACTTGCACTTTAACACTGAACAGCAGTGAGAAAGTGCACAGAGACACTAAACCAGCAAAAACAGAGTCAAGACTGGGAGGTCAAATAGGGAAAAGACAGGGGAAACACCACAAAATATGACAGCTCTAACACATGTCTCCTCCAGTTGAAAGTAGGGAGATCTAACCAGCCTCCTAGGAGCTCCCTTCACTAAGGTGGAAGAACCTGGACAGACCATCAGAGTTGGTGTGTTCTGTGCCAGGGGAATGTTCCACCGCAAAGTCCATTCCCTGTAGGGAGACGGACCACCTCAACAGTTTTGGGTACTCACCCTTCATTATCATAAACACCACAGGGAGAGAAAGGGTCATAGGGATATTTAAAGACCTGCCCAGGTTCACATCCTCTAATACTCAATTACAATAACAAAAAAAATGGGGGTCTTTGACTCCTCACTGAGTGAGTCAGGACACATGTTACCTAAAAGCCTACAAGGACAGGTAAAGGCAGGAAAAAGAGCAAAAAGACAAGTGATTACCAGTGAGATCCAAACACAACTAAATGGATTCCCATCAATATATCGCAATGATCAATCTTCTCATTTGGTCATCCATCTATCGAGATGGTATGTCTCTTGACCATAGAGACTTATTTCCATACCCACGATATTAGTCTGAATTGGATCAGACCCACAATCACTTTGGACCATAAGTAGTAGATCATAAGGGAATTCAGTGCAGTGCAAGAACACCAAAAAGTGGTGAGTAAAATAGGGTGAAGAGGCGAAATAAACACTTTTTATTAGAAGCGAAAAAAAGAAAGAAAGAAAAGGCGAAAAAAAAGGCGAAACAAAAAGTGTTGACCAAATTGAGAAGATTGATCATTGTGATATGTTGATGGGAATCCATTTAGTTGTGTTTGGATCTCACTGGTAATCACTTGTCTTTTTGCTCTTTTTCCTGCCTTTTCCTGTCCTTGTAGGCTTTTAGGTAACTTGTGTCTCACTCAGTGAGAAGTTGAAGCCAGCGAGCTACATTAGTGGCTTTTTAGACCCCCGTTTTTATTTGTTACTGTACTCACCCTTCATTTGCATCAATCATTTGAGGGGCCTGTGGTCTGTCTGAAGTGAGTCCCAAATAAGTAGGGTCTTAGCTTCCTCAGTGCCCAGACCACAGCAAAAGCTTCTCTTTCTATGGCACTCCACCTCTGTTCCCTGGGGAGTAGTCGTCAGCTAAGAAAGACTACAGGCTGGTCTAGGCCCTTTTCGTTAAGTTGTGAGGGCACCACTCCCACACCATGCTCTGAAGCGTCAGTCTGCACTAAGAATTACTTGGAGAAGTCAGATGCCTTGAGCACAGGTCCCGTACACATGGCAGCCTTCAGGGCATCAAAAGCTTTCTGGCAGACATTAGTCCAATTCACCTTCCTGGGCTGCTTCTAGGAAGTAAGCTCTGTTAAGGGGGCAACAATGGTGCCATAGCCCTTGAAAAATCTCCTACAGTAGCCTGTGAGACTTAAAAAGGATCTCCACTCTGTCTGGGGGCTATCAAGCCAGAATGGTGTCAATCTTAGGTTCTAGGGGCACCACCTGGCTGCTTCCTACCTGGTGCCCCAAGTACACAATAGAGCCCTGCCAGATCTGGAACCTACTGGCATTGGCTATGAGGCCAGCCCTCTGCAGAGCCTTCAAAACTTCCCAGAGGTGCTGCAAGTGTTCTTCCCAGCTGGAACTGAACATTGCAATGTCGTCTAGGGGGGCGCACTGTGATCCTCCAGCCCAGCCAACACCTGGTTGATGAACCTCTGAAAGGTGGCAGGGGCATTCTTCAACCCAAAACTGGTAGTGCCCCTCTGGAGTTGAAAATGCTGACCTATTCTTGGCCCCTGCCGAGGAACTTGACAGCTCCCAACCGATCGATGAGCTCATCAGCTCTGGGGAAGGGCCAGACCCGGTGACGGCATTGAGCCCATTGTAGTCCACTTAGAACAGCAGTTCAGGACTGACACCGGGTGCAGCAGCCTTTGGGACCAAGACCACTGGGCTGGCCCAAGGACAGTTGGAGGGCTCGATCACCCCTAATGCTAACATCTTAGAGACCTACTCTTTGATGCTTGCATTGACCCGGTCATTCAACCTGTAAATCTTGTGTTTCACAGGAGGGCTGTCACCAGTGTCCGAGTCATGGGTACACCAGTGAATAACACATGGGGTCAGGGAGAACAGCGTGGCAAACTGATCCAACAATTAGTGACAGTCTCTGCTGCTCTAGGGTCAGTGTAGGGGAGAGGATCACACCTTTCACTGACCCATCGTGCTCCTTGGTAGACAGAAGGTCAAGGAGAGGTTCACTCTCCTCTTCCACGGCATCATCTGTCGCCAAGAGCATGCTTACAATAGATCTCTCAAAGTGAGGATTGAGACGGTTCACATTTAGGACCCTCAAATGGTTCCTGAGAGTCTGTAAATTCACCAGATAGGTGACCTTACTTTTGCCCTCCACCACCTCAAAAGGCCTAGTCTACTTGTCCTGCAAGGAATAAGATTCAACTGGGGCCATGACCCACACTTTCCAGCCAGGCTGAAACTCTACCAGAGTGGCATTCTGGTCATACCAGCGTTTCATCTCCTCCTGGCTTGCTTCCAGGTTCACCTGAGCAAGTTTCCTGAAGCTGGAAGTTTGGTTCCATAAGCCAGCATGTAGCTAAATACATCCTGTTTTGTTTTTCCTGGGAACTGTCTCTCAGTCTTCCTTGACCAAACTGAGAGGTACTCTCACAGGGTACCCATACAGTAGATCAAAGGGACTGACCCCTAAGGACTTCTGTGGTACCTCTCTGTATGCAAAGAGAGGGGCATGGTAAGAGGATGACCCACTTATGCATCAGGCATTTTGTTAGACCCTTGATCATGCCCATTAGCCCTTAGGGTTTGTTTGAATCTCTCCACCAAACCATTATCTTGTGGATGGTAAGGAGTTGTGAATTTGTGGGTTACACTGCACTCCTCCCACAGGGTTGTCATATACTTGGATATGAAATTGGTCCCAAGGCCATATGGTACCTCTCTGAAGAAGCCCACACGGGAACAGATCGCCATTAATGCCCGGCCCACTACAGCACCGTCGCTGTCCTGAGAAGGATGGCCTGATTGTACCGGGTGGCATGTTCAACCAAGACCAGGATGTACCTGTTGCCTATGGCTGTGTCGGGATCCATTGGCCCCACAATATCCATCCTAACCCTTTCAAAAGGGGTTCATACAACGAGAAAAGGTTGGCGAGGACCCTTACACTTCCTCCCACTCTTACCACTTGCCTGGCAAGTCTGGCAAGACCTTCAATGTGCATCTTACTGCCTTCACATTTGGAGCCAAAACAAGTGGGTGACAATCCTGTCAAAGGTCTTGTCCTGCCCCAAATGTCCTGCCAAAGGCCCTCGTTGCGCCACACCCATTAGGAAGGTCCTGAAGCGCTGGGGTACCACCAGCACACTGGCTGACCCAGGCTCAGCGACCATGGGCTCGGTATGTAGGAGACCATTCTCCCAGTAAATCTAGTGTGATCCAGACTGATAACCAGCTGCCTGGTTTGCAGCCTGCTGTCGCAAACCCTCTAGAGAAGCGTATTCCTTCTTCTCCTTTCTTCAGAATTTTTGCCTGGTGGGACCACCTTTTTGCCGCCAATGGGTCAGCTCTGATAAGTCCCTCAGTTCAGCTACCTGCTCCCCTGTAGGTACCGGGGCGTCACACTCAATTCAATTCAATTAATAAACTTTATTCGCTTTTTAAAAAACCATAAAAGTTACACACCAGTAATACAGTTAAAACGATCCAAGCTTGATCAATAAAAGAGCGCCAGTAATACAATAAAAAAACACGATAATAAATAGATATAGGAGGGACAGAGGATAGTATACATTATTGATCCATGTAGTTCCTGTAATTAAGATAGCCGTCTGTGATATGGGTAATATCAGTACTATGATGCATCACGCCATATAAGATGAAAGAATCATCGTAAGCCATTTTAATCAAAGTTCCATAAGTTTTATTGTTCGTGAGTTGAGGTTGCAGAACGAAGCAATTTCAATTTTCAAATACGTGCATTATGCTCAAGCACCTTAAATACAGCATGTCGAAATTCCCCGTACATTTGGCAACTGTGGAAAATCTTGACCAAATGCATTTCGGGCCTGACCGGCCCTTCGTCAGGGGTTCTTTTCTAAAAATGTTAAACATCAAGAGAATTGTCATTAGTATGCTGTAAAGTTCTTTCAACAGGCAACGTTAAACACCTTTTGTATCTGTAATGTTAACTATCCCTTAAACAACGCTTTCCCTCTACCAACGTTAAACGCTTTCAAAATATGCTACCAAGTAACCTGATCTACAATTGCACTCTCGGGAATTTTTTTAGATAATCCTCTGCCCAGTAAAATGTTCCACGATAAACACTACCATTACTCTAAGGCAAAAAACGGGAACTTTCATACCTCCATTTTCCGTTCAAATATATGCACAGCGCTTCTCGCGTTTCTCCTCTGATGTTGGTTTTTCCCTTCCCATGTGCTAGAGGCCTTTATAACAATATGACCACTCCCACGTTATTATTCAATTATTTAAACAATCGTGTTTGAACTTCAACTCCCATAATCCTCCATTTTCTGACTGTTAAACTCCATTATGTTGCCTGGCTGTTCCCTTATTCAAACTGACGTGCCTCCCTTGGAAACTCAAAATACCCCGCCCTTCCCTAGTTTGTATTAAATGTGCGTCATTTACACAACACCTTTATGAAACATGACAAACGGACCGAACGTTCCTGTAATTAACATATGCTTTTAAAAAAAACAGTATAAAAGGTAAACAGTCATCATTCAATAATTGCAAGTACATCAGTGCGGGTCAAACCTGATTAAAATTCAATCTTTTTAAAATAGGGACCAGGAAATGTTTACGAGGGAAAGCATAACAATTACATAGAAACATAAAATGTAGCATGTACTGCGGAGACTGATTGTCACAGCCGCAGGAAGCTGTCACCATACCTCTAAAAGTACATTTTGGTCTGGCAAGTAGGAGGTCAAACATATTCAACCGAAACCGGGTTAACAAAAATGTATCGTGCGTAGACAGAGACCCCATAAGGTATTGCTCTGTCCTTGGTGTTGTTTTTAGCATAATATGTATGCGCACGCTGAATTTCTCAACCTCCTTGACTTCCCTTTCCAAATTCCTCTCTAGTAAAAAGGCTACCTTAATTGATTCCACGTCCTTCTTTACAATACAGTCAGGATTAGTGAATAGTTCCCCCCGCCCCACCCTTTCCAGACTTCTCTTCACGTAATTCAGCCACAGAATACGTGTTGAATTATCGAGAGTCAGGCAGTCTCTTAAAATTAAATGAATAAGGGGGATATCTGAGTTCATCCAACACTTTATCCAGCAGGAGAGTGGACGCAAAGATATGAAGTCATTTAAATATGGAAACCCTAATTCCTCGTGGGCCACCATATTAGAGGTACCCCGAGGAACACATAACAGGCGCTTCAAAAAATCGTTTTCTGATATTTGCAGGGACTGTCCTGCAGTATAGCCCCATAATTCACTGCCATACATAGCTATTGACAAACTTGGGCGTCCCACTCAAGGTCAGCCTCCTCCCGGACCGTGGGAACCTCAGGGGCAGGTTTCACACTCCCCCTACCCTTTCTCTTGGCAGGAACCAGGGCCACTGTTTCAGACTCCAGGCCCTTCTGATCACCCTTCCTGGCTGCCATTGACCGAGTGGTCGTGCATGCCCACTTTGGCAACCCAAGCATCTCCAAGTGAGACTTGAGCTCAACATCCTTCCACAAGGACTGCTCCAGGTTGTTACCTAGCAGACAATCTACCGGCATTGTAGGGCTCAGACGCACCCTCAAAGGACCTGAGACCTGCCCCATTCAAAGAGAACCTGCGCCACCATATACGTGCCCTCTGAGTTGTCCACAGACAATACTTGGTGGAATGCCCTGGGGGCTACTTGCTCCCCAGAGACCAGGTGACACCAAACTGAGGTGACACTGGCTCCAGTATCTCTGAGAGCCACTACCCTCCTCCCATTGATGGTCACCCAGGGGCTGTATTTTTTAGTGTTAGCAGGCACCTGGTTTCCTGGGACCATCTCACTGCCCCCTAGTGAGACTAGGGTCATTTCTGCTGGATCACCACCCTTCTGTGGGTACCCCTCCTCCCCAAGTGCTACTCTAGCCAACACCTTGGACTGCCCACTAGTGGGTGGCTATCCCCTCTCAGGTGACCCACCTGCCCACAGGCATAGCGCATGCGGGGTCCGGTCTCTGCAGGCTTTCCTGAAGAGACCCTTTGTTTTTTATCTCCTGGGGATGGGAACCTTTACCCGGGGTATTAGTTTGGGGCCCTTTGGAGAACTCCTGTGCTTTACCCTTGCTCCCCCCACTCTTCTGCTGGAGACACTGCACACCTCTGGAGGAGTCTCCCCCCATACACATTCCAGTGGACCCTGGTACTCACCCAGCAGTTCGCCTCCATTGCAAGCTTCCTGGGGTCAGTCAGCTAACTATCAGTTAAGTGCTGGCGCAGCTCTGCAAAACATAACTTAGACAAGTGCTCCCACACAATCAAATTGTACATCCCCTTAAAATCTGTTACATTACTGCCCTTCACCCAACTGTCCATTGCTGTGCAGAAAGAAACCACACATTCCAACCATGTCTGGGAATCAGTTTCCTTACTAGACCTAAACTGATCCCTGTAATTATCAGGAGTGGGACCATACCTAGTGAGAAGGGCGTCCTTCATGTCAGTGTAGATGAAGTTGTGCCCCTTACCCAAAGCCAACAAAGTGTCTCTCCCCTCTTCTGAGAAATGAGGCCACAATCATGCCCCCCAATCCTTTCAGGGCCCCCATTCATGTGTATTGCTTCCTCATAGCCCTGAAACCACCGTTGTATGTAATCACCCTTTTTAAATTCCTTGCCTACATTCTTGGGAATTTGCACCATCCTGTCTAAGTGCACTGAGGAATTTTTGCCACCATTAGTGCTGGATTTACACTTTAACTCCAGCTCCTTGAGCCCACACTCATGGTTTAAAACCATTACAATTGGGGGTGGGGTCGCACACTACTCACACACCAGCGGGATCGCCCCTAAGGACTGTGGTAAGTGTAGTTTGTGTTCCGCGATGCATCTTCTTTCGATTCTCTGCTATCTTTGCTATCTTCGCCATCCCTGGACACGTGTTTCGGGGTATTTACCCCTCATCAGCAGGGATTAGGCCATGTTCTGGGGTTGCCGGTGGCTGCCAAATATTGCCAGGTTTAGTACCACTCAGGCGCGCAGGTGCGGGGTCCCAGGCTCGTCAGCCAACTGCTCGAGGGAACTTTAGCATTACAATTGGGGGTGGGGTCGCACACTACTCACACTTCAGCGGGATCGCCCCTAAGGACTGTGGTAAGTGTAGTTTGTGTTCCGCGATGCATCTTCTTTCGATTCTCTGCTATCTTTGCTATCTTCGCCATCCCTGGACACGTGTTTCGGGGTATTTACCCCTCATCAGCAGGGATTAGGCCATGTTCTGGGGTTGCCGGTGGCTGCCAAATATTGCCACATTTACCATAGTCCTTAGGGGCGATACCGCTGGTGTGTGAGTAGTGTGCGACCCCACCCCCAATTGTAATGTTAAAGCTCCCTCGAGCAGTTGGCTGACGAGCCTGGGACCCCGCACCTACGCGCCTGAGTGGTACTAAACCTGGCAGATATTTGGCAGCCACGGCAACCCCAGAACACGGCCTATCCCTGCTGACGAGGGGTGATCCCCCGAAACACGTGTCCAGGGATGGCGAAGACAGCGAAGATAGCAGAGAATCGAAAGAAGATGCATCACAGAACACGTAAATACATTTACCATAGTCCTTAGGGGCGATACCGCTGGTGTGTGAGTAGTGTGCGACCCCACCCCCAATTGTAATCTTAAAGCTCCCTCGAGCAGTTGGCTGACGAGCATGGGACCCCGCACCTATGCGCCTGAGTGGTACTAAACCTGGCAGATGTTTGGCAGCCACCGACAACCCCAGAACACGGCCTATCCCTGCTGACGAGGGGTGATACCCCGAAACACGTGTCCAGGGATAGCGAAGACAGCGAAGATAGCAGAGCATCGAAAGAAGATGCATCGCGGAACACGTAACTACATTTACCATAGTCCTTAGGGGCGATACCGCTGGTGTGTGAGTAGTGTGCAACCCCACCCCCAATTGTAATGTTAAAGCTCCCTCGAGCAGTTGTCTGACGAGCCTGGGACCCCGCACCTACGCGCCTGAGTGGTACTAAACCTGGCAGATATTTGTCAGCCACCGGCAACCCCAGAACACGGCCTATCCCTGCTGATGAGGGGTGATACCCCGAAACACGTGTCCAGGGATGGCGAAGACAGCGAAGATAGCAGAGAATCAAAAGAAGATGCATCGCGGAACACGTAACTACATTTACCATAGTCCTTTGGAGCGATACCGCTGGTGTGTGAGTAGTGTGCGACCCCACCCCCAATTGTAATGTTAAAGCTCCCTCGAGCCGTTGGCTGACGAGCCTGGGACCCCGCACCTACGTGCCTGAGTGGTACTAAACCTGGCAGATATTTGGCAGCCACCGGCAACCCCAGAACACGGCCTATCCCTGCTGACGAGGGGTGTGTCAGGGGGTCCCCACCTACCACGACTCTGAAGCTGATAATTGTCCCTCTTCCTTTCCGCCTCGGGGCGCGCAGGATGTCAACGCCCCCTCTACGGCCGCCTGGATTTACCCGGAAGCAGGAACAACAACAACGTCATCCCCGGATAGCCAATCAGTGACCTCGACGGCGCTGATAACGCGAGATCTGGAGCGGAACAGCGCGAACGCCGGAACAGAGCAGGAAGCGTCTGAGGAGTTCACCGTTGGACGGGAGGACACCAGAGCCGAATTGCCGTCACCCGAGACCGGAGCAGGATCCGCCAACAGATCACTGCAGGAGAAGCCGGGAGGCCAACGGAACCACGCTCCGCCCAGCCACACTTCACCAGGAGAAGTGTGGCTCCGCAAGGTACGGGCGCGCATGCGGGGTGTGTTCTTCTCGGAGGGAGGGAACGGGGAGAGGGCGGCTGGGTGGTCACGGGACGGGAGTGCCTCTGCAAGCGCTATCACTGTCACGGATAGAACAGAGCACCGAACGGTGGTGGTCCCTGGTGATCCCCTTCACGTCCTTTCCCCGCCCCTCATGCACTTATTTGATATCGGTCACGCCAGTAACCCGGCGTATTCTTTTCTTTCTTTCTGTTTTGGGGTAACATCTCTACGAGTAAGAAGACATTCCGTCTGAAACCAACCCGGGGAGTCCTATCAAGAAAGAAGAAAGCAGCCACAGATAGACTTTCTTTTGTGTCAGCCTTATGAGACTTTGAGTTATTGTTGCCTTAAGACTTATACCAATAAACCCCCAACTATCGTGCAGTAGTTCGTTGTGACTTTGCCTCATTCCTCACACGACGTATCTCCCCTACCCCCCGACAATCATTACAGGGTGATACCCCGAAACACGTGTCCAGGGATGGCGAAGACAGCGAAGATAGCAGAGAATCGAAAGAAGATGTATCGCGGAACACGTAACTACATTTACCATAGTCCTTAGGGGCGATACCGCTGGTGTGTGAGTAGTGTGCGGCCCCACCCCCAATTGTAATGTTAAAGCTCCCTCGAGCAGTTGGCTGACGAGCCTGGGACCCAGCACCTACGCGCCTGAGTGGTACTAAGCCTGGCAGATATTTGTCAGCCACCGGCAACCCCAGAACACGGCCTATCCCTGCTGACGAGGGGTGATACCCCGAAACACGTGTCCAGGGATAGCGAAGATAGCGAAGATAGCAGAGAATCGAAAGAAGATGCATCGCGGAACACGTAACTACATTTACCATAGTCCTTAGGGGCGATACCGCTGGTGTGTGAGTAGTGTGCGACCCCACCCCCAATTGTAATGTTAAAGCTCCCTCAAGCAGTTGGCTGACGAGCCTGGGACCCCGCACCTACGCGCCTGAGTGGTACTAAACCTGGCAGATATTTGGCAGCCACCGGCAACCCCAGAACACGGCCTATCCCTGCTGACGAGGGGTGATACCCCGAAACACGTGTCCAGGGATGGCGAAGACAGCGAAGATAGCAGAGAATCGAAAGAAGATGCATGGCGGAACACGTAACTACATTTACCATAGTCCTTAGGGGCGATACCGCTGGTGTGTGAGTAGTGTGCGACCCCACCCCCAATTGTAATGTTAAAGCTCACTCGAGCAGTTGGCTGACGAGCCTGGGACCCCGCACCTATGCGCCTGAGTGGTACTAAACCTGGCAGATATTTGGCAGCCACCAGCAACCCCAGAACACGGCCTATCCCTGCTGATGAGGGGTGATACCCCGAAACACGTGTCCAGGGATGGCGAAGACAGCGAAGATAGCAGAGAATCGAAAGAAGATGCATCGCGGAACACGTAACTACATTTACCATAGTCCTTAGGGGCGATACCACTGGTGTGTGAGTAGTGTGCGACCCCACCCCCAATTGTAATGTTAAAGCTCCCTCGAGCAGTTGGCTGACGAGCCTGGGACCCCGCACCTACGCGCCTGAGTGGTACTAAACCTGGCAGATATTTGGCAGCCACCGGCAACCCCAGAACACGGCCTATCCCTGCTGACGAGGGGTGATACCCCGAAACACGTGTCCAGGGATGGCAAAGACAGCGAAGATAGCAGAGAATCGAAAGAAGATGCATCGCGGAACACGAAACTACATTTACCATAGTCCTTAGGGGCGATGCCGCTGGTGTGTGAGTAGTGTGCGACCCCACCCCCAATTGTAATGGTTTAAAACCATCTTCTGTAATTCCATCTTGAGCCTCTCAAGCTATATTTTATGCCTCCTGGCTGCCACTGTTCTGTCCTCCAGCTCCTCTGGGGATAAACCACTGCTGCCGGGCCTGGAGCGACCTCCCTCTCCCAAAAGCACATCTACCCTAGGAATAGGCTCATCAGCCTCCACACTAAGATCTCCAGACTGCCCACTGGCATATCTGGCTGCTACCCACTCCCTCAGCGCCTTTTGTAGCACCTCCTTCCTTGTGAGGCCTCTGACTTGGACCTTTAGGTTTTTACAACTCGCCTTCAACTCCTTGATGTTGTAGGTTTCCAACCTTTTCTCCTCAAAGGCCACTTCTAGGGATGCAATTGATGATCCTACTGTACCAGGCATGATGCAGCAGTAAGTTAAAGTTACAAAATGATGGGATCACAAAAATAGATCAAATGAAACATTATGTATTACGTAGTGGTCCACGATATGGTAGTAGTGCACACCAATCACTGTAGGTCAAGTGCAGAGGCAAGTCCTATCCTCACAGCTGACAACCAATGTTAGAAATGGGGGTCTCTAGTTGGAAATGGTTTGCACCTTTGTCCAAGCAGGGACCCTTCCTTCTAGTCAGGATAAGGGGGATACACTAGGAAATAACCCCTGCCCCTTGGTAGCTTGGCACGAGTAGTCAGGCTTATCTCAGAGGCAGTGTGTAAAGCATTTGCACATAACCAACAGTAGTACAATGAAAACACTACAAAAGGACACCACACCAGTTTTAGAAAAATAACCAATATTTATCTGTGCAAACAAGACCAAAACGATAAATGACCAACATACAGTAATCAAAAATAGGCACTTTGCAATTATGACTTAAAAATGCAGTTCCTTGTAGTCGCTAGCTCCGTCCAGTGCTACCGTGGTGCTGAAAACAACAGAATCCAACAGTTCCAGCCGACCTCGTCAGTGCAGACCAGCGTTAGTGTCAGCAGACACGTAAACAGTACCTTTGGTTCTGGCTGACCTTATCGGTGAGGGCCGGTCGTGGCAACCGTCGCAGTTGCTGTGATGGCTGTCCAGTGGCATCAGTGAGAGGACGGCTGTGGTGTGGAGTGAGGCGGTGCATGTGGCAGTGCTGACATGTCACGGTGCGAGCAACAGTGCGGGTTGATGGGAGCTGGTGTTGGTCAGCCCTGACTGCGGTGTGGGATGAGGTAGTTCATCGTGTAATTTACTAGTGGAACCCCCAAACCACTGTGCAGTCAGGGGTGTCAAGGGCAGCGACGTTGTCAGTGAGACCAGGGCGGCGGAGTGAAGCAAGGCGGTGCAGTGCCCACAGGTCACGGTGCAAGCAGCGGTTCGGTGGCGGTGGTTGTCATCGTCATCCGTGAGACCAAGTTGCAGTGCGAAGTGCAGCGGTGCCCTCTGCGGTGCCTTCAGGAAACGGAATCCGCAGCAATGTCAGTGACAGTGTCGGCTGCTTTCCCCCTCTGTGCCAACTGAAACCGTGGTTCCAGAGGCGGTGCACAGAGGTAGGTTAAGTCTTTGCTATCCCTGAGACTTCGTGAACAGGAGGCAAGTTCTATTTCAAGCCCTTGGTGATACTCAGCAACAAGTTAAGACATTTCAGTCCAGTCCTTTCACTGCTCAAGGCACAAGCAGCAATTGCAGGCCAACCCAGCAAAGCAACAACATAGCAAAGGGGCAGTAATCCTCCTGGCAGTTCTTCCAGCTCTTCTTCTTGGCAGGTTCCTTGATCCAAGCGAGTTCTAAAGTTCTGGGGTGTGGGCCCTAATATTTATACTCACTTTCTCTTTGTTCTTGTGGGCAGAAAGTGTCTGTGCTTAGTCCAAAGCAGTTTGGTCCTCCCTGGCCCAGCTTCCCGACAGGAGGTGGAGACAGCATTGTCCAAGGCAGACCAGGCCCATTCAGGTGCAAGGAAATCCCTTCCCACTACTCAAAATGCATCCCATGTCTATTCAGCGCAGCCCTGATTATCCAGGAAAGGCAGGACACACCCTGACCCCCCCCCCCCCCGTGGCTGTCTGAAGAGAAGGCACATCACTAGCCCCTGTCACTCAAAAGCCAGACAATTAATCCACAAACCCAGCAGATGCACACAGGATGTCTAAGCAAGAAAATACCTACTTTCTAAAAGTGATATTTTCAAACACCAAACATAAGAATCATCTTTATTAAAAGATGCATGTCTATATTCTGAGTTCAGTCATAATAAACTCCATTTCTCCATCTTCTCCCAATGGGAAGATATACTCGTAAATTGTTACAGAGTATTCCCCATTCTATCTTATAGAACAGATAGCCTTTCAACAGTGAAAAACGAAATATACTTTATTTCACTATAAGGACATGTCACACACACCAGTACGTCTTACCTTTCAAATACACTGCACCCTGCTCATAGAGGTACCTTGGGCCTCGCTTAGGGGTGACTCAGATGTACTAAAAGGGAATGTTAGGGCTTGGCAAGTGGGTGCACTTGGCAAGTTGCCATGGCAGTAAAAAATGCACGCAGACACTGCAGTGGCAGGTCTGAGAACCCTTTGAAATGCTGCTCGTGTGGGTGGCACAATCAGTGCTGCAGGCCCACTAGCAGCATTTGATTTACAGGCTCTGGCACTCTAAGTGCACTTTACTAGGGACTTACCAGTAAATCAAATATGCCAATCATGGAAACACCAATGAGAAAGTGCGCAGAGACACTAAAGCAGCAAAAACAGAGTCATACCCTGGAGGTCAGAAAGCAAGAAGACAAGGGAAACACACCAAAAGATGTCAGGTCTAACACATGGAAAAAATGTCACATTTTAATTTCTGTAGGAAATCTGTGGTGTATGTGCCTTCAACAAAGTGTGGAGTGATAGAGAACAGGATTAAAGGTAATTGGCCAAAGTAAGTGCGCTTGCACAAGAAGTCAGACCATTCTGCACGAGTTTGCTTCTAATGTAATAGTCAATGAAACAAACATTTCCCTAGAATCCAAAATCTTTGCGTCACTGATAAAATGAAGTGGAGAAACATTGCAAAAACAGTGGATGCCTCTATTGTTTTTAAATTGTATTTAAGTGCATAACAGGGTTTTTAGCCGCAAAATGCTAATGAATTTAAATCCTTTAATGCGAAAATGGAGAAATTGTTTTGCACTAATTTTGGTGCGTACATAATAAAAAATAGAGGAAACTAATTGTTCCTTAAACTTAGTCCCATTTTGCGCCACTTGAAAAAAGGAGAAATGTATTTGCTTCATTTCTCATTATGTAAATGCAGCACAAAGTAGCATGAATCATTGTTGCTTTAATCAATTTTTTTTAATTTGGAGCAAATCTTGTTTGTTTGATTTTTTTCTACACAAAATGTATTTGCTCTCTATTGCTGCACAGGTCAGCACTTGAGGCAATCTGGTTGCAAGTACCATACGTGACTGCAATAAATGTGCTTACATGGCACATATTGTGACTCCACAGGGTGCCGGCTGAGAATGTCAGGCCATGACACAATCAGATACTGTTTGATAAACAAACACCCTCTTATTAGTTGCAATGTGACATTTGTGAATGCACAGACACTTGCAGAAGACATTCACTGTGTCCACCATCTTGATGACAGTGTGGAAGGGAGAGGGGGCAGTGAGGGTGGAACAGTCAGAAACATCCCGGTTGAGGGTAGTTTGGGGTGGGAGAGCACCTCTCTCCCAAAGTTACACTTTTAGAAAGTAGTCGTGTTCGAAAAATGATTTTGTCTGTTTATTTCTTAGAGGTGCCGTTCTACCAATTGCCGATAGCAACAATGTGTGCAAGCTTAACACCCCCTCACCTAGGCCCTCTGTCCTGCTGATAGATTGTTCTTACAAGGAATAGCAATTGGACCAGGCCAAACCCCTACTGTTTGATGGATTAAAAGTCGCACATTTGCGGCTCACCACTTTTATATGGTTTCTTCTGGAACCCTCCAGTTGGCTGTTTTCTCGGACTTGCATTGGACTGCCATGGAAACAATTCCAGTTGATTTCAATTGCAAATCGAATCTGGTAATTTGTGTCTAATGGTGGCTAATGTTTTGCTGCTATTTTTATATACCCTGTAGAATTTCTCCCGTTTTCCCGCTAGATAAATAGGACCCTATTGAGAAATGGGAAGCCAGAGACAGCTAGCTGTAAATGTTGTTGTACTTCCCAATAGAAAACAAAGTTCACATCATAAAACAGCTCAGGCAGGGACACCATCGTTGCCAAAAAACAGGGCAGTATTTTATAGGTTTACAATCTATCCATGATCATGCCCATCCCAGAAATAAAGACTTCAGCGAAGTAATTATAAATTGGCACCAAATGCACTACCACTTGAATCGCGAAACTACACTTGCATATGGCGCACACAGGCAAAACCTAAAATGCATAATTGTCTTTTAATGCAGAATTTAATTAACTCACACTCCAAGCAAAAAACAGCACCATGCAATTCACAAAGAGACTGTCACAACACACAAGGAATAAAATATAAACACGTGATTTGTTTTGAGTAATTCTAACAGAGACCACTAAACCCAGTACATATATATATATATATACCAAACGTGTTGGTGGGGTGAAGCGCTGATTTAAAGGCTTCAATAAGTATCCAGTTGTGCCGCCTCTTTTGTGACAAAAAAAATAAATATATATATATATATATAGATAGATAGTGAACAAGGCAAAGGCAAATCATGTAGGGGACAAGATGAATGGGGCACACATCACAACCAATGCACATCTGTGCTAATGATGGCATGTGCATGGCGATAAGTAAAGTGAAATGCTGTTTAACAAGTGCACAGGATTACTTGACCATTAGGGAGTGCTACCAGCTGTTTATAGAGTTAGAGGGCTGAGTCAGAAAATCATTTATGAGTACAGAAAATAGCCCTCTATTTTAAACTCTTACAAGCTTTTGTGGATCGGCCCAAAAACGTCTAACTCACTATTAGTAAACGTGAAAAGAGTGCACAGTCCTTTCTATTCGTGCGAATTGTATCTCAATATTCCCTGAATATATTCAGATTGTATTCCCATTTTAGAAACAAGCATGTAAGAGTATTGAAAGAGCAGTACTCCCACAGCACTCGTTTAATTCTCTATCAAGCAGGTTTCTAAAATGGGAATACAATGTGAATATTCTTAGAATATTCATAATTTAATATACATTTTTGGCACAAATAGAAATGACAAAAGCCTTTGTGAATAGGCCCCTGAAACATTCTGTCGGATGTATGATGCGACATCGCAAACGTTTACATCGCATCCCTTTACATCGGCGTCTTTACCTCGCATGCACATGTGCAACGCAATCTTTCACCACGCAAACTATTACTTAGCTTACGCATTCAAACTCATGCAAAACACATTTACAACGCAAACAAACACTTCCCCTGGTTTAACATCGCGTTTTTTCCCCAAATACCCCCCTACATAACACACACTCGCCTAAAGCCTAAAAGAGTACCCTACACTTCCCTAAACCCTAACCCCTAATATACTACGATAAACACACTGCCCTAAACCCTAAACACTACGCTGTCAGCACAATCCCCAGCCACTGCCCTAAACCCTAAACCCTACACTGTCAGCACAATCCCCAGCCACTGCCCTAAACCCTAAACCCTACACTGTCAGCACAATCCCCAGCCACTGCCCTAAACCCTAAACCCTACACTGTCAGCACAATCCCCAGCCACTGGCCAAAACACTAATCTCCAGACACTGTCCTAAACCCTAAACACTACACTGTCAGCACAATCCCCATCCACTGCCCTAAACACTAATCTCCAGACACTGCCCTAAACCCTAAACACTACACTGTCAGCACAATCCCCAGCCACTGGCCAAAACACTAATCTCCAGACACTGCCCTAAAACCTAAACACTACACTGTCAGCACAATCCCCAGCCACTGCCCTAAACCCTAAACCCTACACTGTCAGCACTATCCCCAGCCACTGGCCTAAACACTAATCTCCAGACACTGTCCTAAACCCTAAACACTACACTGTCAGCACAAACCCCAGCCACTGCCCTAAACCCTAAACACTAAACACTACACTGTCCGCACAATCTTAAAACACTGCCCTAAACCCTAATCTCCACACACTGCCCTAAAACCTAATCTCCACACACTGCCCTAAACCCTAAACACTAAACTTTCATCCCCTTACCTCTTTCTCCTCGGTTCGTCCCGGTGCTCCTCCGCCTCTTCCCCGGTGCATGTTTGTGCCGCCCGCCTCGCGTTCCTTACACGATGGAAGCATATGCGTGGTAAATACGCATGCGATGCAATGTTGCGCAGCGTAATGGTCTGCGTCCTAAAGTCGCTTGCGTTGTAACGCTTGCGACGGAAACGCATGCGACTTAACGCATGCGTTGTTATGGATGTAACCCCATTTTGTCAGTTTGGATGGGGAGTTCAGTTTTGTGGAAATAACTGTGATAGTTTCAGAGAAAGAAACATTCTGGGAAGAGTTATAAAGTCATTTCCAAACTATATTAGAACACTGGAATGTTGTGAGCTCCATTGAAGGCAATGACTGGTATAAGCCTTCTGCTCCAATATTCAAATACTCGTCTTTCTTCTTCTCCCCTTTTAATTTAGAAGATTCTACCCTCAGTTGGTAAAATGCTCTAATAGCCTATACCGGTTGTTAAAAGTCTCTCCCTTGTTATAGGCCCTTGACATGGGTTCATGGTCTTTCATAACCAGTATATCCCTTGGCTGCAGGCTCTAACGCTATACGATCTCTGTTTATCCTCAGAAAGAAAGAATATGTGACACAAGTTCAAGAAGGTTAGCTATGCCTAAAAATTGAATGGGCAAACATAGGGCCATATAATCAAGAACGGGCGATAACATTATCGCCTCTTTAGCGGAAGGGAACTGCCACTAAAGCGGAGATAAGGGGCTTGATCATATGCTCTAGAAAATTCTAATAGAAGCCCAGGTTCTGGTGGGAACGACATCAAACCTGGGCTTCTACTGTAATTCTCTAGGGCATATTATCAAGCCCCTTATTGCCGCTGTAGCGGCAGTTTCCTGCCGCTAAAGCGGTGATAATGTTACGCCCGTTCTTGATAATATGGCCCCCACTATTATTGGTTTCCACACTTCAACCATGGTGCTCTTGAGGTGTGGGAGCCTGACATGCAGGATCAGTGGTCAGAGCGGGCTGTCCAAACTGGGGTGGCGTAGTGGGCAAAAGAACGATGGATTTTACCCAGATCTTTTGACTGGGGAGAATGTTTTCAATGCCGGCATTCCGTCCACCATTTGTTTCCTGTCCAAGTCTTCTGCTCGTTGGAGTTGTAGCTGCGCCATCATTCCCTGTCTCATCCCCCTTTGGCTTGGTCTCACTGAGAGTCTGGAAAGACCTACTATCAAAGGGCTGGTTCAGACATCCACAAGAATAGAGTCTGGGATTAGGTCTTGGGTCATCCTTGGATGCAACAGCGCCACACAAGAGTTGTGCAAGGATGCAGGAAGAATGCTGGGCACTAAGGACCAGTCCCAGATTAAAAGACATAAGCCATCCACCAGCTCAGATGGCACAAGAGGGATGAAGGGCCGCACCCATCAGACTCTGGAGAGAAGATGCTAGGTAGAATAACCACAGTGGGATAAGGAGGATGGAAACTGAAAGTCCACAGAGGAAGGGGTGTGTAGACCTGCTGTCCAGTAGCCAGGGCAAGCTGTAGCAAAGCAGGACAAGTGGCCCCTTTCAGTAACAGCCACGCAGTGGGGGCAACGAGGTTGATGGGAGTGGAGTGTGGTAGGGTACAATAGATTGCCCAGCAGACCAAGGAGGCTACAGTGGGGCAGTGTACAAGGGGAGTGGTAAGATCTCACCCCAAATCAGCTCAGAACTTGCCAGACAACCACACAAGGCATCTAACTGCCACCCAGAAGGGCTTTGAGTGTTCTGGGAGGTGTAGTCTCCTCTGAGTAAAGAGAACCGTAGGAGCTGAGGATTCACCTCAAGGCTGCTGAACCCCAGATATTCCAACACAAACCAACACCATGGAAGCATATGCGTGGTAAATGCGCATGCGATGCAATGGTGCGGGGCGTAATGGTCTGCGTCCTAACGTCGCTTTGTGGAAATATCTCTGATAGTTTCAGAGAAAGAAACATTCTGGGAAGAGTTATAAA
This sequence comes from Lissotriton helveticus, assembly GCF_964261635.1. Lineage (NCBI taxonomy): Eukaryota > Metazoa > Chordata > Amphibia > Caudata > Salamandridae > Lissotriton > Lissotriton helveticus. Next base: position 1,612,922,444 of record NC_136068.1, on the reverse strand, counting down.
GTCATTTCCAAGTTATGGGGTCGATTACGATGGCAGACAGAAGGACGACCGCCGGCCTGGAGTAGGCGGAAAAAGCCTTTTTACAGTCCGCCAGCCGCGGGCAGTCCGTCCGCCATATTAGGATGGGAAGCACTGTCAAATGTCCGTACGCCGCGGAAGAACATGCAACGCCACGTAAATACACCCGACCCCGCGGCGGACGTAACCAATCCAGAGACACCACCGTACGGTATGACGTCTCCGACCGTCCTCTACATCACGATGGCGGAAAAGACACAGCAAATCGCAGCGGAAAAAACACCAGCCTGAACACGGCGGATTCACCACAGCGGAGAGACAAAACATTGCAGATATACCCACCACAGGCAGATCACCGTCATGGACCCAGCTCTACACGCATTTCCGATACTCTTCGTGCTCTACCACCAGCAAGTCATGGGCCGTCGCCGACGACGACGCAGGTACCCAAACACACCAATTGCTGTCGGAAGGGGAGTACCTGCCGGGGCCGTGACGTGGGGAGGGGGAGGGGCATGTTGGGGAAACAGCATTTACGATAGCACCAATATATCAACAATGCAAGGAGACAACCAGGAATGACAAAGAGAAACCACTACACACGATTAACTTGCTTTATTGCACATAATAGGGTTTGAATCCTAGAGTAGCCAGGAGCATGGGCACTGGATAGAACAGAGCAGGTACCTCTGAGGCAGCACATCAGGGCACAATGCAGCATCCTACCAGCAACAGGGCAGTGTTTACAACAGAGCAGGTACATCAGAGGCAGCACATGAGAGGGGCTAAGTGCATCAACAGTCCACGGCACAGAGCAGGTACATCTGAGACAGCACATGAAAGGGGCTAAGTGCATCAACAGTCCATGGCAAAGAACAGGTACATCAGAGGCAGCACATGAGAGGGGCTAAGTGCATCAACAGTCCATGGCACAGAGCAGGTACATCTGAGGCAGCACATGAGAGGGCACAATGCAGCATCCTAACAGCAACAGGGTAGTGTTTACAACAGAGCAGGTACATCTGAGGCAGCACATGAGAGGGCACAATGCAGCATTCTAACAGCAACAGGGCAGTGTTTACAACAGAGCAGGTACATCTGAGGCAGCACATGAGAGGAGCAACGAGCATCAACAGTCCATGGCACAGAGCAGGTACATCTGAGGCAGCACATGAGAGGGGCAACGAGCATCAACAGTCCATGGCACAGAGCAGGTACATCTGAGGCAGCACATGAGAGGGGCAACGAGCATCAACAGTTCATGGCACAGAGCAGGTACATCTGAGGCAGCACAAGGACGTGTGTCATGCGCCCCGTCTCATGGACATTAATAATGCAAGGGTGGTTACAATGGACAATCCAGACACCAAGTACAATGACATGTGAGTGATGGGAACTGCACCTCACAGCACAGAATCAGCTGGACTGACTGACCCAGTAGCTCCGGACACAGTGGCAGGATCTGATACAGGATTGGGAGACACAGCCACAGTACCAGTGACTGACACATGAGCCATAGACCCAGACACACTGCCAGCACCAGAAACAGAAGTGTGAGACACAGCCACAGCTCTAGTGACTGACACATTAACCATAGACCCAGAAACACTGCCAGCACCAGAAACAGGAGTGTGAGACACAGCCACAGCTCTAGTGACTGACACATGAGCCATAGACCCAGACACACTGCCAGCACCAGAAACAGGAGTGTGAGACACAGCCACAGCTCTAGTGACTGACACATGAGCCATAGACCCAGACACACTGCCAGCACCAGAAACAGGAGTGTGAGACACAGCCACAGCTCTAGTGACTGACACATGAGCCATAGACCCAGACACACTGCCAGCACCAGAAACAGGAGTGTGAGACACAGCCACAGCTCTAGTGACTGACACAAGAGCCATAGACCCAGACACACTGCCAGCACCAGAAACAGGAGTGTGAGACACAGCCACAGCTCTAGTGACTGGCACATGAGCCATCGACCCAGACACACTCCCAGCACCAGAAACAGGAGTGTGAGACACAGCCACAGGTCTAGTGACTGACACATGAGCCATAGACCCAGACACACTGCGAGCACCAGAAACAGGAGTGTGAGACACAGCCACAGATGTAGTGACTGACACATGAGACATAGACCCAGAAACACTGCCAGCACCAGATACAGGAGTGTGAGACACAGCCACAGATCTAGTGACTGACACATGAGCCATAGACCCAGACACACTGCCAGGACATGTCCCTGTACAGTGACCAACAATTCCCATGCCACCATCTGAGAGATGAGAGTGGCGGACACACACCGTGGCAGTACCTGAAACAGGAGAGGGCACAACTGACACAGTGCCACTATCTGACACATGAGAGTGAACTGCAGCTGACCCACTAGGACCACTGAAATGATGAGCCACAGGGCTGTATGGGCCAGGAGGCAGGGTGGCTCTGGGAGATGGGGACAGCTGTACTGAAGCGACATTGGGGTGGTCAGGTGTCACTGGTGTGTGTCTCCGTTTCTTAGGGATGTGTAAGGGCACCCTGGACATGACTGGACTGGTAAGTGGTGCGGGCTCATCTGAAACATCACCCATCAAAGGTGGATCATGTGCTGGTGGGGGTCTGCTCTCTGGGGACGTGCTGGACCCTGCTTGACGCTTACTCTGGCCCTGTCTTCTGCCCTCTGAATCATGTGTAATGGGGGATGCAAAAACAGTGTACTCCTTCCTCTGCTTCACCGGGGTGTGGATGGGAGTAGAGGTATGGGGGCACTCCACCTCTGACACATGTGGTGTATGTTCCTTCACCAACACCAGCTTCAAGGGATGCAGGGGTGATGTATGCCTGTCCTTGGTGGATGTCCTGTGAAAGGGAGAAGCCTTGGCCCTGGGAGGTGTCCTGTCTTTGGAATGTGCCTCATCCGTGGGCGGTGCTCTGTCCCTGGGAGTTGCCCTGTCCTTTGTAGTGTCCCTGTCCTTGGGAGTGTTCCTGGCCTTGGGAGGTGCCCTGTCCTTGGGAGGCGCCCTGTCCTGGGGAGTGTCCCTGGCCTTGGGAGGCGCCCTGTCCTTGGGAGTGTCCCTGTCCTTGGGAGTGTCCCTGTCCTTGGGAGTGTCCCTGTCCTTGGGAGGTGCCCTGTCCTTTGTAGTGTCCTTGGGAGTGCCCCTGTCCTTGGGAGGGGCCCTGTCCTTTGTAGTGTCCTTGCCCTTGGGAGTGTCCCTGGCCTTGGGAGTGTCCCTGTCCTTGGGAGTGTCCCTATCCTTGGGAGGTGCCCTGTCCTTGGGAGTGTCCCTGTCCTTGGGAGGTGCCCTGTCCTTTGTAGTGTCCTTGTCCTTGGGAGTGTCCCTGTCCTTGGGAGGTGCCCTGTCCTTGGGAGTGTCCCTGGCCTTGGGAGGTGCCCTGTCCTTGGGAGTGTCCCTGGCCTTGGGAGGTGCCCTGTCCTTTGCAGTGTCCCTGTCATTGGGAGGTGCCTTGTCCGTTGTAGTGTCCCTGTCCTTGGGAGGTGGCCTTGCCTTTGGAGTACCTTTTGAGGGGGATGCCTGTGTTCCATGTGAATCCCTGTCCCTCAGCACCCCTTGAGGATCCTGTGTGTCAACTTCAGGGTAGCTGATGTCGTGTTCTGTGAAAGATTTCCCTGTCCTAGGGGATGGTGTCTCTTGCCTCCGTGCCCTGCCTTGCTGCTTGTGCCTGCTTCTAGTGCAATACCCAGAAAATGAGGCCTGGTCAGAAATGTCACTCTCCCCTGTGACATAAAGTGGTGTGGATGGGGGAACTGAAGTAGAACCTTGACCATGCGACTGTTGAATGGCTGCAGACACTGTGTTGAATAATGACTGAACTGTTCTGTGGAGACCAGCAACATCGCCATGCATCCCCTCCATGAATGCTACCACCTGCCCCAACTTTCTATCGTGGTCTAGGAATGCATTGATCATGTTGGTTTGCCCTACACACAGCTGTCGCAGCAGATCAACCGCCTCAGCACAAAGGGCACTTTGTGTCACAAGGGCAGGGGCAGCGGTGCCTGCACCGAAGGCCACTCTGCTCCCCCTACTCTGGCGAGCACGAGCAGTACTTGTTGCAGTTGGTGGCAGTGTGGGCCCTGTGTGCTGTGTACCGACTGAAGGTGTAGATTGCCCACTCCCTGTGTCTCCCAACAGTGCTGACTCACCACCACTGTCTGAAGATGAGGACGATGGTGTCTCCACATGTGAGTCCTCAGGGACAGTTCTGTCCCCCTCTCCGGGGCTGCTCTCTTCAGTCTCAGTTTGCGTGTGTGTGATCTCCGATCCGGATGCATTGGCACCACTGAGCTCCGTCGTTTGTGGGTCAGTGCCCTCGGCCAAAGCTGAAAGAGAGAGAAAAGAGGTATACCTAAGTGTCACACTCACGTACTGCAAATTACAAATTCAACACTTCCCTGACTGATGACCAACATGTAGCACCCATCCTGCACACAAACCACCCCTACCAGAAATCCTCATGTCAAAGAACCGGGGTGCCTGTGAAACATGTACATCAAACAAACAGGGCAAGTGCATGCAGACCACCACACATGTGATGCCATGGGACCACAGACCTCAACGGCATGTCCTGGGACCCTGCACTACAATGCAACTGGTATGTCCACCTGGCTGACATGGATGCTAATGCTCACTCTGCTAATGGCACCAACATGCAATTGCAGCACAACATACACACCACGGATGTCACTACTGTGTCTGAGCAGCAATACATGCATGCACTCACAAGTCACAAACACATTCAGTCTGCTTACGGCTAGTTTGCTGCTGCTCCCCTCTCAACCGGGCGGACAGGTCAGGATGCGTCACAGCTATGATACGGAGCATTAGAGGGGTCATGGTACGTCGTGCAAGCTGGGATGATCTTGGAATCAGCCCCAGTGTCATCTCCGCCACATTCTTGCTGAGCCTGGAGATGTCGTCCCAGCGCTTGTGGCAGTGTGTGTGTCGCCTATTGCACACCCCCACTGCCCGTACATCACGTGCTATGGTCCTCCACACGGCCTTGCGAAGGTGCAGCTTGACCTACCATGATGGGAGACAAGAGGGGGCAAGTCAGTGGACAGCTGGCCATTCACACAGATAGGAGCAACACGTATCTTTCAGCAGCCATGCACAGTACAACACATGTGAAGGTCCCACAGCACACCGCCAAGATTGCAGGAGTCATTGACCACCTTATGCACACCAACATGTCCCCCACTGCATTTACCACCTGTCCAGGGGCACCGTAGAGCCGTTCATAGTGGCGGAGCACACCTTCCACAAGGACCTCCAGCTCCGCTGCGGTGAAGGGACGAGACCGGATCTCTCGAACTCTCTGCATAGCAAGGTCCATGACTGTGGCACAACAGCAGCAGTTGTTGGAGTGCTCAGCAGCAGCAGCAGGTAGAGGTGATGGGTGCAGGCAGCAGTTGGTGGAGTGCTCAGCAGCAGCAGGTAGAGGTGATGGGTACAGGCAGCAGTTGGTGGAGTGCTCAGCAGCAGGAGGTAGAGGTGATGGGTGCAGGCAGCAGTTGGTGGAGTGTTCAGCAGCAGCAGGTAGAGGTGATTGGTGCAGGCAGCAGTTGGTGGAGTGCTCAGCAGCAGCAGATAGAGGTGATGGGTGCAGGGAGCAGTGGCTGGAAGCAGTGGATGTGTGCTGCTGAAATTCACACATTTATAGGGCCCTGAGCTGATATTAGTGGCCCACGTCTGCAGCAATTGGTTTTCCCGGGCTGCCTCATTCAAAATGAGCCAATGACTGGCCCTGCTGTGGCGGTGCACGGCTTCCGCTATTTTTGAAATCACTTACGTGCCCTGCGTTACCTGATTCCATTGGCTACATGTGCAAGGACCATCACGGTCACACCCCGCCAACCGCATGTGCGCGCTACCGCGATAGTGCATCTTTTGAAACTCATCACCCACTGGCATTGCAATGGCGGAGCACGCAATCCACGGGGGTGGGGCAGGCCAACACATACATTTGAATGTGCAAGAGGAAATGGCGGTTGGTACCCCCCTTTCAGTCACATAGCAGCACCCACCACAGACCGCCGGGTGCGGGTGGTCACCCACCGCCGGCCATGGCCGGTCACCCACCGCCAGGTGCGGGCGCTCACTCACCGCCGGGTGTGGGCGGTCACCCACCTCCAGGTATGGGCGGTCACCCACCTGCCAGGTGCGGGCGGTGGGTGACCGCCTGTGTATTGATGTTACCCTGGCATGGATGGCCATGGCCGGTCACCCACCGCCGGCCATGGCCGGTCACCCTCCGCCGGGTGTGGGTAGTCACCCCCCGCCGGGTGCGGGCGGTCACCCACTGCCGGGTGTGGGCAGTGGGTGACCGCCCTGTGCATTGATGTTACCCTGGCATGGATGGCCATGGCCAGTCACCCACCGCCGGCCATGGCCGGTCACCCACCGCCGGGTGCGGGCGGTCACCCACCGCCGGGTGCGGGCAGTCACCCACCACTGGGTGCAGGCGGTGGGTGACCACCCGCACCCGGCGGTGGGTGACCGGCCATGGCCTGCGGTGGGTGACCTGCCATGGCCATCCATGCCAGGGTAACATCAATACACAGGGCGGTCACCCACCACCCACACCCGGTGGTGGGTGACCACCCGCACCCAGCGGTGGGTGACCGGCCATGGCCGGCGGTGGGTGACCGGCCTTTGGCATCCATGCCAGGGTAACATCAATGCACAGGGCAGTCACCCACCGCCCGCACCCGGCGGTGGGTGACCGCCCACACCCGGAGGTGGGTGACCGGCTATGGCCGGCGGTGGGTGACCGCCCGCACCCGGCGGTCTGCGGTGGGTGCTGCTATGTGACTGAAAGGGGGGATACCAACTGCCACTTCCACTTGCACATTCAAATGTATGTGTTAGCCTGCCCCGCCCCCGCGGAATGCGTGCTCCGCCATTGCGATGCCAATGAGCGATGATTTTCAAAAGATGCACCATCACGGTAGTGCGCACATGTGGTTGGCGAGGTGTGACCGTGATGGTCCTTCACCATGCAGCAAATGTTACACACAATTGCAGTATCAAAGATCATCTTCTGTGTTGGCGGAAGGCGTACCCGGATGCCGTGTGTACGCACACTGCATGTCTCCGCACACATGTAATGTTTATAGGTGTACATGTGTGTCAGGCCATGTCCAGAATGCGTCAAGAATCATAATGTCATGTCAATGGCCCGTGTCCACGTGTCTCATTTATGTCCATTAGTTGCATGTGTGGTCATACTATGGACCTTGCCAGTGGTTAACAAAGGCCAGTGATGCGAGCCCAAGTTGCGTCAGATGTGCATGGCTATGTGGTGACGTCTTGGTTTTGAGCTCACACGTTTCCAATTGTACACATCTACACAGTACATCAAGCCTGTGTACCCACATTTTGAAGCTGTCGTGAGTGTGTGGTTTGTGTGTGCAAGTGGCAATGATGGGGGTAGACATGCATTCTGTGTATGCATCTGTGTGTCGCCTGTTGTATGCCCATGCCTGTCATGTGAGGATGCACAGCATTGTAGGTGGGGTCATGGGTGCATGAAGACAAGGAGGGTGTATTCCATGTTCGTGTTGTGTGTGCACGTCCATGTGTGTCTGTGGAGACGCTTGTCCACACATGGGCCCTCAGTCATGTGATGTTGGCTGTTCTTTCAACATGTGTGCACGTACCATTGGACATGTTTGCACACAGGATGTTGTTTGTGGGTGAACATTGTGTGTGTAGTTAGCCTTATATTTCGGTCACGTCACACATACAATCTGTGTCTGCAGCATGTATTATTTGTTATGTTAAGGGGGTATTTATTGAGCGCACTATCACCGTGGGTATCATGGCGCTGAAAAGGTACAAGAGAAGGATCAGAAGGAATTTAGCTAGGTTGTGGGAAGAGCCAGGTTTTTAAAGATTTGCGAAATTGAATGAGAGAACCAGAAATCCTAACTGGGAGAGGAAGGGAATTCCAAAGTTTGGGGCCGAGGAAGGCGAATCTTCGACCACCAGATCTACAGAGTTTAAAGGAAGGGACCACCAAGAGATGTAGATGAAGGGATCTGAGGTTACGTGAGGGACAGTAGGGTCGAATAAGAGATTTCAGAAAAGCGGGACAAGCACCAGAGAGAGACTTAAAAACGAGACAGCCAAGCTTAAAGGCGGCCCTTAGGTTGACAGGGAGCCAATGAAGCTTGGCAAGGAGGGGTTTGGCAGACTGCCACTTCGGTATCCCGAGGATATTTGTATTCTGTTGGTCAAGATGTGATAGTGTGGCACAGCTGTGCGGTGTTGGTCAATTGACATCTGCTCCCATCTACTCCCACACAGGAGGGCTCCAAATGTGCATCGACCATACACTGTGCTGGAGGACATGGTTGAAGAGGAGGTAATCCGTAAATTCCGGCTTGACCGACGGACATTGTAGGACCTTGTAGCCCAATTGGCACCTCATCTGCAGCCACGCAGGCCATATCCTGGAGCAAATACACCCACAGCAAAGGTGATGGCGGCACTTCACTTCTTCGCGACAGGCACTCTCCAGTACACCGTTGGTCATGCCGGGGGGATGTCCCAATCCGTGTTCAGCATGGTACTGCGGGATGTGCTGCAAGCCATGATGCGTTACAAGGATGATTACATCCATTTCCCACGTCCGGCAGAGCTGGCTGCAGTGAAAGGTGACTTCTATGCCCTGGCCCAGATTCCACACGTAGTGGGTGCCATTGATGGCACACATATTGGTCTGATTCCACCACAGGCACGTGAACCCATCTATCGCAATCGGAAGCACTACCATTCTATCAATGTGCAAATGGTGTGCCTGGCTGACAACATCATCTCCCTTGTGTGTGCCAGATTTCCGGGGTCCGCACATGACTCCCACATCCTGCGGAGCAGCATTGTCCCCCAACTGATGGCTAATCTGCGTCAAGAACGTGTGTGGCTTGTAGGTGAGTGTACTGTGATGACTACTGTGTTGTATGTGTGCCATGCTGTCCCCACCAATACTGGTAATGATGTATGTGTCTGTCATCCCCCACCTAGGCGACTCTGCGTACCCAAACCGCCCGTGGCTGCTAAGCCCCCTACGGAATCCTACTACCCCAGGTGAAATGCGATATAATGAGGCCCATGGGAAGACACGTCGGGTGGTGGAACGTACATTTGGACTGCTGAAGTCTAGGTTTCGCTGCCTGGATAAAACCGGAGGGGCCCTGCCATACTCACCTGGCAAAGTATGCAAAATAGTGATTGCCTGCTGCATGCTCCACAACCTGGCCTTACGCGAGAACATTGAACTGATCATGGACCCTGCAGACCACCAGGTTGCTCCGCCTCCCATCCCACCCATATCCAGTGATGAGGATAGTGGGGAGGAAGAAGGTGTGGACCAGAGGCGTCAGCTCATTGCTCGCTACTTTAATTGAATGTGAGTAACTATTTGACATTTGACATCGGTCTCCTGAGGCGGAAAGCCGGGAGCGCTAAGACTCATTTAAAAAAAATATTTTGTGATACTGTGTACTTTATTCTTCACTTACTTATTGCACTCTTGGCACTCTGAACAGCGGTAGCGCTGCAACGACACCCCCCATTTCCATCGCCATTTTCGAGGGCGAGGCGCGTCCTGAGACACGCCCCCTCTGCTGGCCACGCCCCCTACCAGGCGTATAAATACAGCGCCGTCGCTTTACAACTCATTGACATCGGTCTCCTGAGGCGGAAAGCCGGGAGCGCTAAGACTCATTTTTAAAAAATATTTTGTGATACTGTGTACTTTATTCTTCACTTACTTATTGCACTCTTGGCACTCTGAACAGCGGTAGCGCTGCAACGACACCCCCCATTTCCATCGCCATTTTCGAGGGCGAGGCGCGTCCTGAGACACGCCCCCTCTGCTGGCCACACCCCCTCAATCGCCCTGACTCTCCCGCATAAATCATGTGCCTGAGCAGGACGCGCAGCGGACGGGCGCAGCGGGAGCGCCGTTTGCGCGCCAAAGGCGCGCCTAAAGCAAGCCCGTCTGTGCCCGTCCGTGCCACGGCCGGGCCCAGGGCCAGACACGCTGCCCTATCTATGGTACGTACAAATCAACTACCTACCTATATCCGAGCCGATCTACTTGCTCTTAATCACAACAAAAATCACTGTCTCAACATTATTAATGCCGAGACATGGTTAGGACCAGCATGCTGCCACCATTGCAGAACTCTCCTCACCCCGGAAAACCAGTTACCTTACATGAATAACGTAACCTCGTTTCGAGGAGCCTTGATCAACGCAAGGTCCATTTGCAAAAATGGTGAGCACATTCATGATCTCATTACGGAGAACGATATTGACATGCTCTTCATAACCGAGACATGGCTGAAACCATGGTGCAACCCGATCATAGCCCAAACTGTCCCCCAAGGATACCTCATTCAGAGGATCGACAGACAAGAACTCAGAGGTGGTGGCCTGGCCATCATCCATCGAGATTCACTGAAATGTACCACCATTGAACTCCCAGACGTAAAAGGGGCAGAAAGCATGGGTTTCTGCATCCAACTAAATGAGGAAAATACCTTCGCGGGAGCCCTCATCTACCGCCCCCCAGGACCTCAAAACGGTTTCTTCGAAAGTTTCGAAGATGCTCTCAGCACTTTCACCTTAAAATATGCAAACTTCACCGTTTTGGGTGACCTTAATTTCCACCTAGACAAACCCAACGACCCCAACACCATATGGCTCAACGACTTAACTAATATCCTAGGACTGAAAATACTGACCAAATTACCCACGCATAAAGCAGGCCATATACTAGACTGCATTTGCACCAATATCAAAACCCTAACTGTCGAAGACCCGCTGATCCAAACATGGACCGACCACTGGCTAATTCCTTTTAATCTAACCACCAATAAGAAAAGGTCTAACACCCCCAACCAAAAAATCGAAGTCCCTATGCAAAAAGACTGGAAAAAGCTTGCCAGCTCATCAAATCTCCTGCTCACCGCAGAGAAATCTAAACCATCGCTATCTGGAGACACAGAATCCGACTACAAAATATTCTGCAATTGGATCTCGGAGTGCTGTGGTCCGGCCAACTCAGAGAAAGTAAGAAAAAAGCAAAATAGAAAATCGGCACCCTGGTTCTCCCCCGAAATAAAAGCCAAACGTACAGAGATTAGAGCTCTCGAAAAGAAATGGCGTCAAAACTATGATCCAAAGGAAGCTCTCGCCTATAAAACCGCGAGGAAAATATATCACTCTATGATAAAAAACGCCAAAAAAGACCACTTTCTTCAAAGAATCAATCGGTCCAACAATAACCAGAAACAAATCTTTAAAATTGTTGACGAGTTTATGAACCCCAGAATCCTCAGGCAAGATATACCACCCTCATTAACTCTCTGTAACGACATAGCCGATTATTTCGAACAAAAAATACTTAAACTTACCTCAGACTTCCCTGACCCTCTTGAACCCCCCCCTTATGACGCAACATTAACAATTAACAACAAACCCCAGTTGAAAAATTTTACTCACATCAGTTTCGATGAATCCCGACAAGCAATCCTCTCAAGCAAATCAGGCTCCCCGTGTGACCCATGCCCCCCAATGCTGCTCCACACTTTGGTGGACATGGTAAATCCAGCCATAAACTCCATTATAAACTCCTCTCTGACTACTGCATCCATTCCGGCTGAATGGAAGCTCGCGGCAGTCAAGCCTCTGCAAAAAAAGCCCCTACCCGACCCCACCACGCTCTCCAACCTCCGCCCCATCTCGTTGCTCCCACTACTGTTCAAACTGACCGAATCGGCAGTCAATAAACAGTTGACAAAACATCTAGAGGAAAACCACCTATTTCATCCCAACCAGGCCGGTTTTAGGGCGAAACACTCCACGGAGTCAGCCCTCCTACATACTGTAGAGACCCTCAAGATGGCACTTGACCAAGGGAAAAAGGCCGTCCTGATCCTGCTCGACCTGTCGGCGGCCTTTGACACGGTCTCACACCCCGTGTTGATAGGCCGCCTGACAGAGTCAGGGCTAGCAGGAACCGCCCTTGAATGGCTGAAAAACTTCCTAAGCCATAGGAGACAAGTAACCGTGCTAGGAAAATACTGCTCGGATGAAAAAACCATAAAAACAGGGGTACCGCAAGGCTCAAGCTTGAGCCCGGTTTTGTTCAACCTTTATATGACCCCCCTGATAGAACTCATCACATCCTTTAACATCAGCACGATATCTTACGCTGACGACACCCAGCTTATCCTAGTACTGGATAACAACTCCTCCAAAGCGGAGGAAAATTTAAGGAACTGTCTGACGGCAACCTTTGATTGGATGCGAACGAACCATCTCAAATGTAATTCAGGTAAAACTGAAATCCTCCCTTTCGGCCAAAACAACCTCTTTTCCCCCTCCAATTGGTGGCCTCAAGACGCCGAAATCCCCCCTAACACCATCACGTCGGCCCGTAACCTAGGGATAAGGTTTGACGAAGCCTTATCCTTTAAGCAACAAGCAGGTACAGTGGCAGGGTCCTGTTTCAATATCATCAAAGGTCTTAGAAAATTCTTCGACCTCCTTCCCCTAACAGCTAGAAAGACTGTGGCAGTAGCCCTCATCACATCCCGCTTAGACTACTGCAACAGCATCTACGCAGGCGCAAACAGAGCTGTTCTGCACAAGTTGCAGATGGTTCAAAACGCCGCCGCCCGCCTGGTGCTAAGGCTACCCAGGAAATCATCTGCCTCAAAAGCACTCAAAACCCTGCACTGGTTACCCATCCACAAAAGAGTGCTATTTAAAATCCTGCTCATTACGTTCAGAGCCTACCACCAGTCAGGACCGACATACCTGTCCCAAAGGTTTGGAAGATACACTCCCCCACGGTCACTTAGATCATCCAACCTAAACCTACTTGCAGTCCCCAAGTTCAGACTAACCACAAAAGGTGGAAAATCCATCGGAGTACTTGGAGCCAAAGCCTGGAACAAGCTCCCACCACAAATGCGCCTTATCCATTCCGAAAAACTGTTTCGCAAAATGCTCAAAACATGGATCTTCAATACCGAAGACTCACTCTGCTTAGCGTTAATCTAATCCACACTTTACTTATAGACCAGGATCTATAATAGGATCTACCTTAAGTAGCATCCCCCCTTCTTCTTTGTTGGGACAGTGATGTCTAGCGCCAAGATGCTCCCTGGAGTGTAAGTGCGCTCTAGAAAAGCCTATTCACATTCACATTCACAACTACCTCTTGTGCTGCTGTTCAATGCGTGATGTATGTTTGCTGGTGATGTGTGGATGTGGTGTGTGAATGCTGCCTGTTCTGGTATGTTCTGTTCGCAAATGTGTGTGAGAGATGGTGTACATGCAATGCTCCCTAATGTGTGTCCTGTGATCCGCTTAATTAGTGATGAGTGTGGTTTGTGGGATGTTGCAGTACGGTGTGGTGTGATGGGTGTGATTCAGTTTCCTGACCTGTGCTTGTTGTTCTCTCATTATCCCTAGGTCACTCCCACAGAGCCATGATTCTGAAGAACATTGATCCCTGCACCTGGTAATGACAACTACTGAGACAAACCTGTGTTTAAAACATGGAGGTCACACAGCCTTGAGTGTTTCTGAGGTGTTTATTTACAGGGTGTGGATTACTATTAGTGCATATTTACAAATAGGTGTTGGGGGGAAGTGGGAGTTGAAGGTCATGTCAGATGACAACACCGTGGAGACACCACACTGTGGGATGTACACCTAGTCCAACAGACGTGAGCCAATGCTTGGCATTGTGGGGCAAGATAGTTCGCAGAGTGAATGCCAGGCTCAAGGAAGGGTGAAGTCAGTGGCGGCCCCTCATCGAGCGGGTGGATGGTGCATTGCCACTGCTCTCTGCTGGATCCAGCCTCGGACGACCCCTCCGTCTTGGAGCCGGAGCGGAGCCAGCTGTGGGGGCAGGTTGTTCAGGGACCACCTCCCTGTCAGTGGCCTCAGGTGATGGTGGCGGTGGTGTTGGTGCCCTGTCCCGCTGGCCACTTGGGGGAGGGGGAGGTGGTGTGGCGCGGGATAACCACTCCCTAAAAAGAGCTGTTTGCTGCCCCATGAAGTCAACAATTTGTCCCATGCGGGTGTCCATGGACCGCAACAGCTGGCAGGTCTGTGGCGAGTCTTGGTGTGCCCGATCCGCCTGTGCCTGCGACCGCTAGTAGGAAGCTTCCACTCTGGCAATGGCATCCAGGGTCTCGGTCCCAGGATGGGCTGGGTCTTGTTCCCGACCTCGCCTTGCACCTGCACTCCTGTTTGTGAGCAGTGGCCTCACCTGTGTCCTCCCCCGTCCACTCTCCCTGCTAGCCTGAGATGTTGATGGCCCATCATTGGACGATGGGTCAGGCAGGGTGGCACTGGCAGGAGTGGTGGTGGTGGTGGTGATGGTGGTAGCTGCACAGCTCACAATGGCAGGTGTTGGTATTGTTACACTGGCCAAGGTGGTGGAGGCAGGGATGTCCTGGGAGCCTGGTGGCCCTGGGAGTGTGCTTGGGCCAGCATCGTCCTCTGCACCCGAGGTGTCCATGGAATCTTCACCAGAGAGTCCTGGCTGTGAGGGGGCGACTGGTGCAGGCGGTTCCTGGTTTTGCCTGTCAAGTTGCGATCACCTGAGGGACAAGAATTTAAGAATCAATGCTGTGGACATGACAGGTTTGTTGTTGTTACATTACAAATTTCTAGCGAATCAGGACATGGTTGTTGGTGTCATCATGTTGGTGTGGTGGACAGTACTGGGCATTATGGTGGTGTGGAGGTGGGGAGACAATACTTGTATGTGTGTGGTCCGGTCTTGCTATTGGATGGTGCCCCTGTGAAGATGGCTAGCTACCTGTAGGTTTGAAGGAGGAGATGCACTGGTCAGCAAATGGTGGGCGGACTCCATCTTGCTCTGGGATGGGACATGGGGGCCTGTTGGGAGTTGTAGTGCTGGACCCACCCCCACCCTCCCTGTAGACATGTGGGCCTGTTGGGAGTTGTAGTGCTGGGCCCACGCCACCCTCCCTGTAGACATGTGGGCCTGTTGGGAGTTGTAGTGCTGGACACACCCCCACCCTCCCTGTAGACATATGGGCCTGTTGGGAGTTGTAGTGCTGGACCCACCCCCACCCTCCCTGTAGACATGTGGGCCTGTTGAGAGTTGTAGTGCTGGACACATCCCCCACCCTCCCTGTAGACATGTGGGCCTGTTGGGAGTTGTAGTGCTGGACTCTCACCCACCCACCCCCACCCTCCCTGTGGACATGGGGGCCTGTTGGGAGTTGTAGTGCTGGACTCTCACCCACCACCCCCACCCTCCCTGTGGACATGGGGGCCTGTTGGGAGTTGTAGTGCTGGATCCACCCTCATCCTCCCTGTAGACATGTGGGCCTGTTGGGAGTTGTACTGCTGGACCCACCCCTACCCTCCCTGTAGACATCTGGGCCTGTTGGGAGTTGTAGTGCTGGACCCACCCCCACCCTCCCTGTGGACATGGGTGCCTATTGGGAGTTGTAGTGCTGGACTCTCACCCACCCACCCCCACCCTCCCTGTGGACATGGGAGCCTGTTGGGAGTTGTAGTGCTGGACTCTCACCCACCCACCCCCACCCTCCCAGTGGACATGGGGGCCAGTTGGGAGTTGTAGTGCTGGATCCACCCTCATCCTCCCTGTAGACATGTGGGCCTGTTGGGAGTTGTAGTGCTGGACTCTCACCCGCCCACCCCCACCCACCCTGTGGACATGGGAGCCTGTTGGGAGTTGTAGTGCTGGACTCTCACCCACCCACCCCCACCCTCCCAGTGGACATGGGGGCCTGTTGGGAGTTGTAGTGCCGGACCCACCCCCACCCTCCCTGTAGATATGTGGGCCTGTTGGGAGTTGTAGTGCTGGACCCACCCCCACCCTCCCTGTAGACATGTGGGCCTGCTGGGAGTTGTAGTGCTGGACACACCCCCACCCTCCCTGTAGACATGTGGGCCTGTTGGGAGTTGTAGTGCTGGACCCACCCTCACCCTCCCTGTGGACATGTGGACATTTTGGGAGTTGTAGTGCTGGACCCACCCCCACCCTCCCTGTGGACATGTGGGCCTGTTGGAAGTTGAAGTGCTGGACTCTCACCCACCCACCCCCACCCTCCCTGTGGACATGGGGGCCTGTTGGGAGTTGTAGTGCTGGACTCTCACCCACCCACCCCCACCCTCCCTGTAGACATGTGGGCCTGTTGGGAGTTGTGGTGTTGGCTGCTTTGACCAAATGCAAGCCTGTGAACGTAGGAGGCAACATTTGTGGTTGGTCATGGTGGGTGCATTTGAGCCCAGGACTTCACATTTGGGTGACTGTGTGGGCAACATGCATGGATTGTAGCCTGGGAGATGTGTCTTGGCAGTTGTGCAAGGCAGACCATGACAGTGTGATAGTGGTCATTGGTTTGTACTTACCAGCCTAAAGTCCCTCTTCGATTCCTTCCAGGCTCTCAGGGTGCAGTATGTCCATTACCTTCTCCTCCCATTCGGCAAATGGTATAGGCTCCGGGGGAGTGCCACCGCCAGTGTGTTGTGCCCGCAGGTGGTTCTTGGCCCTGATGCCTTTCACCCTTGCCTTGAGGTCGTGCCACCGCCTCTGGATCTTGTGTTTGGTCCGTGGCACTATCCCTGAAGCATTCACTCTGGGCACTATCCTGTCCCACATGGTGGTTTTAGTTGCCAAGGTGGTCTGCTGGACCAGGGGACCGAACAGATGTGGTTCGACATGGATGATTTCATCCACCATGACCTTCAACTCACTCTCTGTGAACATGTTTTTTTTTTGGGTGCCATGGTGTGTGATGTGCAAGGTGTTGGTGGGGTGGGGTGGGATGTGCAGGTGTGTGGTATGTAGGGATGGTGTTGTGGGGGTTTGTGTGGTGGGTGTGTTGGTGTGCAGGTTGTATGTGTGTTTGTGTGTGTCAGCAGTTTGTGCTATTTTGCCTCTTTGTTCCAGCTGTGCTGTGATGCAAAGGATTGTGGTAATGGGAGGGATTCATTTTATACTCTTTGTGGTGGTTGTGTTCCAATGGTTGTTGCCAGTCAGGTGTTCTGTGGGTGTGGTGACTTGGGTGCTCTTGTTTGTGCTGGGGGGGTGTAATTGGGGAGTGTAGTTGTTGGGGGTGGGTGTTTCAGGTGGGTGTGTGTCCTGTTTTTGGTGTTTTCTATTTACTTCTGTCCGCCATTTTTTAATCGGTTTGACGGCAGGGGTGATGTTCGTTTGGTCCTTCCGCAGTCATGCTCCGTTTGTCGAGGCTTTTTTTCCGCGGCGGTCAAGGAAGGTGGTGAGTTCCGTTGGGATGGCGGGGTTATTCTAATCGTGCGGCCGGCCTCACCGCAGGTCTGTTGGCGGTTGGGCCTGTTTCCGCAGTCAATGCGTCTGCGGCGCAGAGTGTTTCTGTGGTACTGTCCGCTTGCGGCGTTCTTTGATGTGATCCGTCCGCCGCGGTCAGTGTTTAATGTGATCCGTCTGCCGCGGTCGGTGTTTGATGACAGAAATATCCTAATCGCAACCGCGGTTTTTCCGCGGTGAGGTCGGGAGTATTTTTGCCGCGACCATGACGGACGGAACACGTTACCGTCCGCCATCCTAATAGGCCTCCTAATTAGAACACTGGAATGTTGTGATCTCCATTGAAGGCAATGACTGGTATAAGCTTTCTGCTCCAATATTCCCATATTCGTCTTTCTTCTTCTCCCCTTTTAATTTAGAACATTCTACCCTCAGTTGGTGAAATGTTCTAATAGCCTATACCAGTTATTAAAAGTCTCTCCCTTGTTATAGGCCCTTGACATGGGTTCATGGTCTTTAATAACCAGTATATCCCTTGGCTGCAGGCTCTAACGCTATACGATGTCTGTTGTTCTTCAGAAAGAAAGAATAAGTGACACAACTTCAAGAAGATTAGCTATGCCTAAAAATTGAATGGGCAAACGTAGCGCCATATTATCAAGAACGGGCGATAACATTATCGCCTCTTTAGCGGCAGGAAACTGCCGCTAAAGCGGAGATAAGGGGCTTGACCATATGCCCTAGAAAATTCAAATAGAAGCCCAGGTTCTGGTGGGAAGGGCATCAAACCTGGCCTTCTACTGTAATTCTCTAGGGCATATTATCAAGCCCCTTATCGCCGCTGTAGTGGCAGTTTCCTGCCGCTAAAGCGGTGATAATGTTACGCCCGTTCTTGATAATATGGCACCCACTATCATTGGTTTCCACACTTCAACCATGGTGCTCTTGAGGTGTGATAGCCTGACATGCAGGATCAGCGGCCAGAGCGGGCTGTCCAAACTGGGGTGGCGTATTGGGCAAAAAAAGATGGATTTAACCCAGATCTTTTGACTGGGGGAGAATGTTTGCATTGCCAGCATTCCCGTCCACCATTTATTTCCTGTCCAAGTCTTCTGCCAGTTGGAGTTGTGCTGCGCCATCATTCCCTGTCTCATCCCCCTCTGGCTTGGTCTCACTGAGAGTCTGGAAAGACCTACTATCAAAGGGCTGGTTCAGACATCCACATGAATGGAGTCTGGGATTAGGTCTTGGGTCATCCTTGGATGCAACAGCGCCACATAAGAGTTGTGCAAGGGTGCAGGAAGAATGCTGGGCACTAAGGACCAGTCCCAGATTAAAAGACATAAGCCATCCACCAGCTCAGATGGCACAAGAGGGATGAAGGGCCGCACCCATCAGACTCTGGAGAGAAGATGCTAGGTAGACTAACCGCAGTGGGATAAGGAGGATGGAAACTGAAAGTCCACAGTCATCAGCCCTGAAACTGAACGGAGATAAAACTGAGCTAATGCTCCTAGGACCCTCAGACCCGGCATTTCCCCCCTCCCTGTGGCCCCCCAGCCTAGGGCCACCGCCAACCCCAAAAAATGCCATCAAAAGCCTTGGGGTATGGCTGGATAGCTCACTTTCTTTCAATTTCCATTCTGAGGGTACTAAATAAAATCTTTCCCATTCTCCCCCTGGAAGCCAAACAGGCAGCCATCCAGGGACTCATCCACTCCCGGCTCGATTTTAACAACGCACTCTACCTGGGTGCACCTGAATATACCCTTCGAAGGCTGCAAACGGTTCAGAACAGTGCTGCTCGCCTCTTACTCAAAATCCCCCACAGACACTCAGTTAGGACCGGCTTAATAAGCCTCCATTGGTTACCGGTCCGGCAGAGGGTTCTGTTCAAGGCACTATGTACAGCCCACCAAGCCTTCTGGAACAGGGGTCCTATCATTACCCGTTATCTGATCAGTCAGTACATCCCGAAGCGGAATCTCCGTTCTAGCCAGAGCCTCTTGGCAGCTGTCCCAAGAATAAAGAGATCCAGAACAGGCGGAAGAACGTTCATGTACAATGCAGCAAAGGCCTGGAACGCCCTACCACTTCATCTTAGAGCCACCCAGAACCTCAACATATTCCGCAAACAACTGAAGACCCATCTCTTCACCTCCGCTTGTTAATTCCGCTATCTTCTGGTCCCCCTTCCCTGTGCACCATGGGGTTACGACTTTCCTAGCGCTTGGACGCCCTCGGGCAGCAACTGCGCTCTACAAATCCCCAAGTTTACAAGTTTTACAGAGGAAGGGGTGGGTAGACCTGCTGTCTAGTAGTCACGGCAAGCTGTAGCAAAGCAGGACCAGCGGCCCCTGTCAGTAACAGCCACGCAGTGGGGGCAACGAGGTTCATGGGAGTGGAGTGTGGTAGGGTACAATAAATTACCCGGCAGACCAATAAGGCTGAAGTGGTGCAGCGTACAAGGGGAATGGTAAGATCTCACCCCAAATCCAACTCAGAACTTGCCAGACAACCACACAAGGCATCTAACTGCCACCCAGAAGGGCTTTGAGTGTTCTGGGAGCTGTAGTCTCCTCTGAGTAAAGAGAACCGTAGGAGCTGAGGATTCACCCAGATACCAACACAGAACCTGCCAGCTTTGGCTGTGCATCATAACCATGCTTTGCAGCACCTCTGCTGTTCCAGTAGTTCTGGCAATGCATCACAGGGATGTACAAGCCCCGCCATGTCCCCACTGAGACCTGCACACAGCTGTCAGTGTACCTTCATCCTGAAGCACACCCCAGTGTACCAGCACCTGGGCCCACTCATAGCTGCTTGTGCACCTCAATCCAACCCTGGAGGACAGCTGTGAGTGTAAGTGCTTCTCCTCACAGCTCTGTGCGTGCTGCTCACACGTCACCCGCAGCACCCCCGCTGTTCCAGAGGCTCACGCACAGCCTTGCAGTGGTACCTCACTTGCACCCCCTGATATTCCTGTACTGAACTTTCACAAAGCAGAGCCTGTGCATATCAGACCTGACCCTGCTGTGCGATCACTGGAACCCGCACTTCAGTCCTGCCCTGCTGGACCCCTGCCGCAGTGGTGTGGATTGGATCTCCACCTGCAGTTAGTTACATGCAGCCGGTGCATTAACCCCATGTGCTGACACGCTTCGGCAAACACTGTTGGGGGAAATATAAGCAAGCAAAAGACTTTAACAGAAGATCAATGCCCAGTTGAAGGTGTCAAATAAACTGTGAAATATTGTTAGACTGTAACTGACACCTTTTGCAGCATCACAGAAAAATTACTGACACCACGTGACCTGGATATCAGACCACTGAAAACGCGGAAACATTGAAAAGTGTTCACCAATGTCACTATAGGAAACCTTCCCATGAGACGAGGATCTTTAGTGAATGGACCGCAGCTCAGTTGTAGTCTCCACGCAAGGAAAGTAGCGTAGCTGGGTGAGAAAAGACGAATACAGACCGGTGCAAAAACTGCAAATGCATTCCTGACATGGAGAAAGGCACTTCTAATGGAAATCGTTTCAGCCTGAATGAGTGAGTGGTGATCCTTCAGAAGTAACACTTTACAACACGTCACGACAGAACACACAAGCAGCAGGACGTGCGCCCGTCCTGGACTACAAGTCAGTGCAAATTATGCGGCACACTGTTCTTATGTCAGACAACACTCTGTCAAAGATATTCTGGCCCCACACCAGCAACACTCAAATATTCATGGTTGGGCCCCAGTCTTGATCCAGTTGGTGAAACTGTATAATTAAGCAACCCTACCCATGATAACACATAAATAGGTCCTAGGCAATATTGCGGAATCCCAAGTGATCAACGAAACCTAGGTACATTAACTTCCAGGAAACCTTATTGTCGCAGCCTAACTAATCCTTAAGCAGTCACCCCAGACTCTATCTGCATCTTTCCGCCGCCTGTCTGCAAGGCTTCAGGATCTATCACCAATATGGTAATCTGAGCAGGGCTCCCCTGATCAACACAGCAGACACAAAAACATTGACTTTGGGGGGTTTCGTCTGGTCATTGGGGTCATTCATCAGTGTTACAGACACAGTAATCAGGATGCCTGACATTTCCAGTTTGTCAGTGAACCACTGCAACATCTGATGCATGGGACAATCATACAACTGCCTCAACACTAGACTCCTGCAATAACCCCGAACACTATAGGTTGAACCGGCCTGGGAGATGTTTCACCGACACAAGGAACATCATGCAGGTATCAGTACATTTTTGGGAGCGCAAAGCATACTGGGAGGAGGCGTGATTTCGAAATATCGAGGGGGGATTTCAAGACCACAGATACCGTGACAAGAATATCAAGGATCAAAATATCGACAATTACGTATGTATATATTTTCTATACCTGTATGGGTGTGTACACCCAGGCCTTCGATCATGTACCCTGAACCACACAGCGGACTTGCATGTCCCACCCACTGTGGCCACCAGCTGGAAGGAACAGCTTTAATACTAGATGGATGGCCTTCTGTTCCAGCACACCTGCTCTGAGACAAGAGCTTGCCCATGTAGACTCCCCTCCTCTCCAGTGGTACCTCCATTGCAACATTACAACAGCTTGGCCCAGAGGAGCTTTCTGAAATGGGGCATTCTGGGACACGCTCTTCCTCTTTCGTCACCTCGAATCGTGCATCACACCAGGAAGTGAAGAGATGATTCCTTCATCAGGATTTGTTCTTCCCAATTCCTTGACGCCCGAGACCATTGGTCCTCCAAGGATTCTTGAAGCGAATGCTTGTGAAATCTGACATTCAGGACTATGAAAATGCCATGTATTATCATGTACTATGCCCAAGTATTATGAGTTGAACTAGTGGGAGAATGGAACTGTTTGCAATGATGGGCAGGCCCCAGTCTTGAAACAGATTCACAGGTTTCTGTAGGCCCTGCGGCACTTTTTAGAGTCATACTGGGCTTGGGGTACCAAATAAACCCTGGTGAAAACGCTCAAACTAGCCAGTAAGTCCCTTCGCTGCCAGGGACTGCTTTTTTGAGAGCAAAATATTTTTTTGTATTGGTTACAGACAGGTACCAACCTCAACAAAAATGACAAAACAAGCATTGAGAAAGCCAAAAGGCTGACAGGCCATGCCATACCTATTGGTTTTGCCACTGCTTGCTAAAATCTCTTCCTAGGAACCTGAAATTATAAACATACATTGTATCAAGCCTTAGAAATAAAAAGTGAAGACGGCAGTTTATTCCATTGTAAATTACCCAAAGACCATGGGCCACTCTTCAGTGGAACCCTCTACTTTAAATATACTATTACATTTATCTGACTGACAGATCATTTCACCTAGTGTCCGGAGTATGTTAAATTTTTATTCACTAGCACTGCGCGCTGTGTCGCTACATGCAGTGCTTAATTTGCGCCAGTGGTTGACGGTGGGACCCACTCCCACTCATTTTTGGGTACCGGAACTTACCTTTCCTCATCAGACGTTTATAGAGAGCAAGAGCAGGAAAAACAGGAAAACGGGAAAGAAGGCAGAAGAGAAAGATGGATAAAACTTCACAAAGAGACCTACAAGAGCGTGATAATGGGTCAGGGAGTGTGTAGTAGAGGATTAAAGAGACCTGAGGTGGATTCAAGAATATGTGGCCTTGGTATTCGGCACGCCGACATTTAATAGCACCGACTGCGGGCTTCTTAGCAGAACTCTGGGCCCTTGCATGCATCCTTTTACAAGCTAGGCATTGCTGCTGGGAGACAGCGGAGGCCTGCCCTCTGGGCTGAGGTGTGTGGTGGTTGTGGTGCCCTCATCTCATTTTAAGAAGTATATAAGACTGTCTGGATCAGGGACACCTCTCGCTCCTGCGACAGATTTAATATACAGGGAAATTAACTCTGGACTCTGCAGTTTATGGTAGAATATGAACAAAGCATTTATTAGCGATCCCGAAGCTGACATGTCAGTTGACCAGGGTTCATTTGGCCAATGCTACTAAGTGGGGGTGGACTGGACTGATGAAGAGGAGAGTTTTGGTCAGTATTACGTAAGTTTTATCAGCTACTTTTGCATGAAAACAAGGCTTGCTGATAGGCTTCTTTTACATGGGCTGCATACAACACAGTACAAAAGTTAAAGATGTGCTATGCGTAGTGTAACTGTTTGTGTTGCATACATTTTTTTGTAATAATGAACCTTCTTCCGGCCTGTGTTGGTGCTGTATATTCAAGTTACCTTTACATCCTAATATGTTGTAATTATATTTCTGATGGATACTTCTACCTGCAGATTGCTCTCCTCCCGAATCTCTTCTAGGCCCAGACTGGATCTGAAAAGTTGTAATAGCTCTCCTGTGCCGATAAGTGGCATGATGGGTTCATCTTGGCTGCAGAATCCACCCCTGTTTATGACATCACAGAATCGTATAAGGCGCCACTTGGGTGCTCTGATGTTGGTTCCTTTTTTCCACTCCCTCCGACATGGATTCGGAGTCTCTGTTGTTAGTAATATTTTCAGACCAAATGAATAAAGTTCCAGAGTGGATAGGATGCATGATTTCTGGATTTGTTGTACTTTGAGCTTTCCTTGGACAGGCAAGGCTAGGCTATGAGCACTGTTAAGGAATATTTGTCAGGCCTTTCGGATTTTCTTTGTTTATAACACAAGAGGGAATATTTACTAGAAACTGGCAGAGTGTAGCGTTACTACAAACAGTGCACATATAGGTATCAGTTCAGGGTGTTGACCACTGCCATGCTGCTGTCTACTAGGGTGTGGATACCCTCAAATTGATGTCATTGGATGTGGTGTGCACTCCCCTCAAAACTGTATCTTAATGGTAGAGTCAGTCTTACCCAAAAAAAGCACTGTCAGGGTGGGGAGAGTGTTCTCTGAGGGATCTGGTCCGCTGCAGGGCGTTGTTCTGGAAGGGGCCAGATGGGGATGTCCGAGGGGCTTACACTGGAAGTGGACGAAGTGACTGCTCTCAGTACTTGAAGCGTGGTACCTACCAAGACGACTCACATTGCCTACAATCTGGACCCTCCATTTAAAAGGCTCCAGTGCTACTGTCACCACACTGAACTTGTTGCCAATTTGGAGACCTTCCTGGAGCCGTCATTTCAATGGTCACTTTTTGGCCAGCCTATGGTCTTTACATCTCTCTTACAGAGGGTGAAGGAAGGGGCATCATGACATGGGTCAGTAAGGCATTCTAGGGGCATTTCCCAAGAAAGATCGTTTTACGGTGCTTTTCTTTCTGAAAGTGACTTTCCAAGACATATTAGTCATGTGTTGCTGAAGGTTCTGCCTCCTCCAGAGATTACTAAATTCAGGGCAACATTTTAGAGTGCTTTGGAGCTTTGTAGGCCAGCTTGTAGGAAGCACGTGCATCAAGTGGTAGCCATCTTAGGAAGGTTGGAACCAGGGTGATGTGACTTCCTATTTCACAAGACGAACCAGGCCACTGGACATCTTTCTTATATATGTGCTCACAGAAGTTTTAGGAAGCCAGTTTTTTAGGTCTCGCGACCTATCGATGCGCGCAAGCGCATCGAGCGGAGCGAGAATTCAAGTAGCGAAAATCCTCGTGAAACCACCAGCTTTTTGCTGGCGGTTTTCATGAAGTTCACGTGAACCACGTGATCAAACATGAACGCGCATCAGCCTCCCTCCCTCCTAATTGCATTTGCCGCAGAGCACATCAAAGGGCTTCGCCCAGCGTGCGCTCTGCGGCTTCTCAGCTTCTCCTCCCCTAATTATTCTTGGATGGCCGCCGCACACAGCCTTCCTTGCATTTCTCCTCCCCCTCCCCAGCCAGCTTCCCCAGGCCGTGTTCCCTCCCCTGCTACCCCATCCTCACTCACCCCTCGCACCCCCTCCTCCTTCAAGCCCCCACCATTTGCTTTTGCTTGTTTACTGTGTAATACAATTGCTCCCTACCTCATCTCCCTCTCTCTCCTCGCCCACTCACTCCGCCCTCACCGTCTCCTTTTTGAAGACCGCTCGTCTTTCATTTTATTTATTTATTTTATTGCGGTAATACAATTGCTCCCTACCTCATCTCCCTCTCTCTCCTCGCCCACTCACTCCGCCCTCACCGTCTCCCGCCCTCACCGTCTCCTTTTTGAAGACCGCTCGTCTTTCATTTTATTTATTTATTTTATTGCGGAAAGCATTGCGTGGTGATCTCTTGAGGGGACTTTAGCTTTTTATAATGAAAAGCGTCAAATCCAACACCAGTTGCCACCAACTCGACTATCCAGTTATTCCCGCCATTATTACAGCCACAGTCACAAAAGCCAGCCCCCTGGCCACTACACTTTGTTTCCGTGCCCGTGTGAGCGTCGCTGGTGCTAGGGCCTGTAGGTGCCGAGACAGGAGCCCCAGCTCCGCCATGACCCAGATCCCATGACCCTGTGGGGGAATGTACCGCTTGCGCTGAAGGCACGGCTCGGCTGGCCAGCGCTTCCTCCTGGGGAGCAGCGCTTTCAGCTGCACTCTCAAACTTTGTTTGCTAACCACGACTAGCGCTTAACAGCCCGTGTTCCCCTGAGCACATGACTGCAGAGGATATGTGCCGGGGGAGACAGAGGGACAGTGGGGCATGTACAAAGACAGCAACACTTGTGCACATACACACAGTCACTCACACACACACAATCCCTCACATACACACACTCACTCACACACTCACAATCCCTCACATACACACACTCAACAAACATACTCACGCACATACACACCCCCAGCCCCACCCGCAGTGTTCAAATTTAACAATAAAATGAAAGGGGAATTTCAAGAATCCTTGACTTCCCCTACCCACTTGTGATGTTTACAGAGGGATTCACTCATTCACCCCCCAGCCCCCACCCCTGAAAGGCACAGAAGAAACACACCAAAGACGCACCAGCCCAGCGAGAGATGAGGTTACACCACATTGCGAGCGGTAGGTAAGTCAGTGCCGACCCTTCCACAGACCACACGCACCAATGACATTCTTTCTAGGGCAGACGTGAGGGTGTGCTTGAGGAGGGGGAGGCTGTAAACTTTATCTTCTGCACTTTTATGTTTTTTAGCGTGGCGCTAGTAATCTCTGCATCACCCGAATCTCGAGAGCACGAGATAGGAAAGCAGGCAGATAAACACATTTTCAACAAGCATTGGCATTGCCAATAGGTCTCGCTTGTGGGACCTTATAAGTATTTAGTTTTGCAGCACAATATCCTTGGTGCAACAAGGTTATTGTACTGCAAAACTAAATAATTCTAAGGTCCCACAAGCGAGACCTATTGGCAATGCCAATGCTTGTAATACATGTCTGTATCCTATCCATGAGACGTCAAAGGACTGGACTGCTAATTTTAGATAGCAACATGGAGGAAAGGTTCTTAAGAATCTTCTTTACTCATCAAAGACAAGAGCTCACGGTTTGTCATAGGTCACTGTAGGCAGGATTATTTAAAGCAATTGTTCCTAACATGTGGTCCAAGGGCCCCTGGGGGTCTGTGAGGACTACACAGGGGGTCTGCTGCTGTTTTACAAAATTAAATAACATTAGAATTAATATGTTAGAATTAATATAGCATATACAATTAAAGAAGCACAATTGAAAATATTTAAACTCCATAGTTCAAACAAAATATTTGAGCATTTGTTTGGTGTATACTTCTTTGTATTTTATATGTATTGTTTTTAGGTTCAAATCATAGAAATTGCTTAGGCCTGGGCTCCCCGGCTTCCAATAATGACTCCGTGCGCGTCCCTGGATTCCAGTAATGATTCAGAGGGGCCCACAGAAGTCAAACGGGTAAGAACCACTGATTTAAAGCACTTTGGGATCTCAAATCCTCTAAATCCTCGATCAGATTGCTGCAGGGCTCCACAGGATTGTCTGGTGTAAAGCCTGCAAGCAAACCTTCGGAGGAGGCCTGTTCCTTCTACCCATCTCTGAGCAATACAGGGAAGGCAAGCAAGTGAAGAAAGGAAGAGGCACGCCTAGGAGGATGGGGGCCAAGGGACAGAGGTAGCCTTACCCACCTAGAGGCCAAGCAGAGAGCACCTCCCTGTCACTCACTGTCTCCATCACAGACACGCTCTCACCCAGCCCTTCACACAGCAGGTTGAAATCAAGCACCACAGATAAGTCCATAACAATGGGAGGAAAACAAAACAGGGGACTTCACAACCCCCCTATTATCGTGGTATCTGTTCTGATAAGCAACCCTGCCACCATTTGAGAACATTTTATTGCCCTCACGTGGAGCTTTCGCCAAAGGGCACGTCACTAATTAGCTCTTCGACGTCTATTAAGATACACCTGATTAAGAACAGAACACACACATATAAAAGAGATATCACCTCCGGGCAGCAGGAAATTGGCTTTACAAAGATAGAGCGCAAACACCTCCTGAGGCCGCTGCTGGGCGGGTGAAGGGCTCACCGTGGGTGGCTGATACCATCATTACACGCGGCCTGGTAATCCTCCGGGGGAATTCTGCGTTCTGGAGGTTCTGATACCGGGGGTGCCGGTAACTCAGCAGGGCTGGGGTTACCACGAGTAATTCTGGGCGTCGCTCACTTGTAATTCCCATTTTCTCCCTGGATTTTCACACTGTGATTTCGGCCGAATGAAAATAAAGAATATAAGCCTTGTTCCCAAGGGCCTCACAATGCCGACGGGTCCTGTGACTGCCCCATCAGAATTCAGATATCGCTCGTAATAAAGGTCACAGGGGCCGCATTTTCTGTCATATTTAAGCTGATATTTTAATCATGTCTTATCCATAAAACAGTGGCCCAGAACATCCAGCATGAAGCTTTCTCAATCGTCAGCAGGTCAGCAAAGGGCATTTTAACCTCCCAGCCCTTGTTTTTTACATCACACAACATTCAGCCCATGTTTGTCCACTCATGCATCTCATTGGCCCGTGTTGAGTCGAAGATAAACTTTAAATCCAACTCAGATTTACTGATACGCTATCTTAGGAACATCTTTATCTATTTGCGATTTTATATAGCGCCAACGAGACCCAACAGAGTATTTGAGTGCTTTACAGAGGAACAGTTACTACTGCATCTGTATGAAAGGCCATTCGGGAAGATGTGCTGACATTTCACAGATGCTACTCATGCGTGACTAACTATGGTTCACTCCTGAAAAGCTGGTGGCCCTGGGGCAGGCATAAGACTGATTCTCCCCCCTCCTACTTACATTTCAGAGATGCCACTGATGAGTTGTAGTCTTCCAAGGTGAGCCTGCCGCCCTCGCTCTGCTCCAACTCTACTGGCGATTCAGAGGGGGACATGTCCTACGGCCAGGGGACTCACCAAATTTCCAGATAGACTAGTTCACCTGTCTCCAGAAATAAATAATCAGCCAGGACTAAGTAATCAGGTATAAACACCACAATTATACAGCACAGCATTCGTGTGTGTGCTGGTGCCTTGAAGTCTCCTCTGAGCGCTTCGCATGCATCACTCTGTCACTTATCTTTGTGGTAGCTCTCTTGCTGCCACTGTCCCTTCGTCTCTCTGTCTTGTCTCTATGGCCTATGCCTCCGCATGTTGCTCTCTTATATGTGAAGGCAAAACAAAAGATAGGGGTCCTACTCTTCCAAAGGGACAGGACACCAAATAGACTGCAGTCTTAAAAAAGTTTTCCCTTTGGGATATAATCATACCACATAGCTAAATGCTGGAATCATAAACAATTGCCACACCACACAATCACACAATGGCCAATCAATCCAAGAAGTACAAAAGTTTATTTATCAATGCTTCATAAAATTGTGTTAAAAACAAGTTTGAGCAGACAGCTCTCAATAAAAATCACAAAATCACAATGTACTGTATTCTCCTTAAGGTTATCACAGATGCTATCTATTCAGAGCTATTCATCATATAAGAGTGCGACAAATTCAAATAATTATAAAAAAACAAAATATACATCAAATTTAGATGAAAACATTGTGTGATTGTGTGGTGTGGCAATTGTTTATGATTCCAGCATTTAGCTATGTGGTATGATTATATCCCAAAGGGAAAACATTTTTAAGACTGCAGTCTCTTATATGTGAGCCACTTACGTTAGCCATTACCTGGCATTTGTTTCCTTGTGGGTTTGACCTCCCTTCTTGGTCCAGCCCTGTGCTCCTGTGTTCTGCCCCTTAGACTGAGCTCCCTGTCCCTGTCTGTCTGTAGACGATCCTCGCCATAATATTTGATTGTTTTGGAGCTGCATTTATATAGCACATCATACTCCTTATGAGGCATCAATGCACATTAGCGGAGGGGTACCATTCTATGTTATGGTTAGTGCCAGAGTGGTGCTCTTTCCCTGATTTAGGTTGCTGCGCTTAGGCGCTAGTGGGGGGAGAAGAGCCAGGAATAGAAGGGATTAACGTTACAATAAGTTACTATGTTATTGTGTTTAGTTAGACGCGTGTGGGTTATGCATGTGGCCAGTTTGTGCCATGCTATGGTAAATGTGCGTGATGAGTACTGGAACGCACTTCTCGTGTCACTGCCAATGTGTAACTACCATTTATCACTGCAGTGGAATAAAAAAGAGTGAGAAGTTGTCCAAGTGTAACTATGGTCCCTCATCGAACTAAGGGCCGCAATTAGTAACTTTTGACGTACGGCAGCACAGCAGGCCTTCCAGCTGCGCTGCCGTGCCTCAAAAGAAAAGGGCAGGAATGCGCTGTCGCTACAAGATACAACACATTCCTGTCCTTCTACCCAGCGCCATGCAAAATTATGCAAGGTTAGTAACAGGAGCCAATTAAAAAGATCGGTGGGAAATGGGCGGAGCCTCTATGCCTAACCTCAATACAGCATGCCTCGCAGAGCAGCGCATGCGCTGCCCAGGCTCAACCTAAAAAGGAGAAACTACTGCCTCCTTAAAATGGCCATCATAGGGTTGCAAAAACAAATTCCATCAGTTCTTGTAAGCAGTAGAAATGTTGAAGTCCTGCTGTGTTTACCTCTATAGGTGTCAATGATAATGATCAATTGTGGTTTGTAAGCATCGCCTAAAACAGTAGTATT